>NC_133403.1:21413685-21717813 GCF_047511655.1 Castor canadensis
TGCCTATCTCGCAGTGATTTCAAGAGTGAGAAACATCACCTTTGTTCAAAATCCCCCTCAAAACTGAATAGAAGATGCAGTGTAGATTGTGTGAGAGAATCAATAATGTTTGAAGCAAGAGCGGCTAGCACCTTGTTTTGCAGTTTGAATTGAGTTTGCTGTTTAAAGGAATACTGCCTAGCTCTCAGGGTTTTCATGGGTGAGGAACAGCCACTTTGTGCCTAATAGTGCCTTTCGAGTGTGTGGAGAAACACTGTAGTTGTTCTCAGAAAATCTTTCATGATAGAAGGAAGAGGGTCTAGCAGTTTTCTTACCACTGTGAACTGAGCTTGCTGTTGAGGAGAACACTGCCTAACTCTCAGTGTTTCCATGAGTAAGAACACAAGTGAATGAAAGGAGCACTTTTGGTCTTGTTAGAGAACCATTAATTTTAGCAGCAAGAGGGTCTAGCCAATTGTTTACTATTGTGAATTCACTTAACATTCTAAAAGACTTCTGCATATCCCTTAGTGTTATCACGGTTCTAGATCATCAACTTTTTGCAAAATGACCCCTTTCAAGTCAACGGCAGAATCACTGTAGCTATTGAAAGAGACACATTAAAGTTAGAAGGAAGAAGCTCTATCACCTTGTTTAGCATTGTGCACTGAGTTGGCTTTTGAAAGGAACACTGCATAGGTCTCAGCTTTTTATGGTTGAGGAACATCAACTTTCAGCCAAATAGCCCCTTTCGAGTGACTGGAGAAACAGTCTAGTTTTAATAAAATCTATCATGTTAGAAGAAAGAGGGCCTAGCAGTTTGCTTAGCACTGTGAACTGAGTTTGCTGTATAAGGGAACCCTGCCTACCTCTCAATGTTTTCAAGAATGAGAAACATTACCTTTGTTGAAAATGGCCCAATACAAATGAAAGGAAGATGCAGTGTAGCTTCTGTGAGAGAATCATTCATGTCAAAAGCAAGAGGGCCTAGAAGGTTGTTTTGCAGTTTGATTTGAGTTTCCTGTTTAAAGGAATACTGCCTACCTCTCAGTGTTTTCATGGCTGAGGAACAACTTTGTACCTAATACCCATTTCAAGTTAGTAGAGAAACACTATAGTTCTTCTAAGAAAATCTTTCATATTAGAAGGAAGAGGGTCTAGCATCTTGCTTTGCATTGTGAACTGAGTTTGCTGTATAAGGGAATACTGCCTACCTCTCAGTGTTTTCAAGAGTGAGAAACATCACCTTTGTTCAAAAATCCCCCATGCAACTGAATAGAAGAGGCAGTGTTGCTTGCGTGAGAGAATCAACAATGTTTGAAGCAAGAGCGGCTAGCACCTTGTTTTGCAGTTTGAACTGAGTTTGCTATTTGAAGGATTACTGCCTACCTCTCAGCGTTTTCATGGGTGAGGAACATCAACTTTGTGCCTAACAGTCCCTTTGAGTGTGTGGAGAAACACTGTAGTTCTTCTAAGAAAATGTTTCATGATAGAAGGAAGAGGGTCTAGCAGTTTGGTTAGCACTGTGAACTGAGTTTGCTGTGTAAGGGAATACTGCCTACCTCTCAGTGTTTTCAAGAATGAGAAACATTACCTTTGTTGAAAATGGATCTATACAACTGAAAGGAACAGGCAGTGTAGCTTCTGTGAGAGAATCATTCACGTTAGAAGCAAAAGGGCCTAGAACCTTGTTTTGCAGTTTGATTTGAGTTTGCTGTTTAAAGGAATACTGCCTACCTCTCAGCGTTTTCATGGGTGAAGAACATCAACTTTGTACATAATACCCATTTCAAGTGAGTGGAGAAACACTGCAGTTCTTCTAAGAAAATCTTTCATGTTAGAAGGAAGAGGGTCTAGCAGCTTGCTTTGCATTGTGAACTGACTTTGCTGTATAAGGAAATACTGCCTACCTCTTAATGTTTTCAAGAGTGAGATACATCAGCTTTGTTCACAATGGCCCCATACAACTGAAAGGAAGATGCAGTGTAGCTTGTGTGAGAGAATCAATAATATTTGAAGCAAGAGGGGCTAGCACCTTGTTTTGAAATTTGAATTGAGTTTGCTGTTTCCAGGAATACTGCCTACCTCTCAGTGTATTCATAGTTGAGGAACATCAACTTTGTGCCAAATTGCCCCTTTCAAGTGAGAGTTGAAACACTGTAGAACTTCTAAGAAAATCTTTCCTCTTAGAAGGAAGAGGGCCTAGCAGTTTGCTTTGCACTGTGAACTGAGTTTGCTGTATAAGGGAATACTTCCTACCTCTCAATGTTTTCAAGAATGAGAAACATTACCTTTGTTGAAAATGGCACAATACAACTGAAAGGAAGATGCAGTGTAGCTTCTGTGAGAGAATCATTCATGTCAGAAGCAAGAGGGCCTAGAACCTTGTTTTGCAGTTTGATTTGAGTTTCCTGTTTAAAGGAGTACTGCCTACCTCTCAGCATTTTCATGGGTGAGGAATTTTGACTTTGTACATAACAGCCCCTTTCAAGTGAGTGGAGAAACACTGTAGTTCTTCTAAGAAAATCTTCCATGTTAGAAGGAAGAGGGTCCAGCATCTTGCTTTGCATTGTGAACTGAGTTTGCTGTATAAGTTAATACTGCCTACCTCTCAGTGTTTTCAAGAGTGAGAAACATCACCTTTGTTCAAAAATCCCCCATGCAACTGAATAGAAGAGGCAGTGTTGCTTGTGTGAGAGAATCAACAATGTTTGAAGCAAGAGCGGCTAGCACCTTGTTTTGCAGTTTGAACTGAGTTTGCTATTTGAAGGAATACTGCCTACATCTCAGCGTTTTCATGGGTGAAGAACATCTACTTTGTACATAATACCCATTTCAAGTGAGTGGACTAACACTGTAGTTCTTCCAAAAAAATCTTTCATGTTAGAAGGAAGAGGGTCTAGCAACTTGCTTTGCATTGTGATCTGACTTTGCTGTATAAGGGAATACTGCCTACCTCTTAGTGTTTTCAAGAGTGAGATACATCAGCTTTGTTCACAATGGCCCCATACAACTGAAAGGAAGATGCAGTGTAGCTTGTGTGACAGAATCAATAATATTTGAAGCAAGAGGGGCTAGCACCTTGTTTTGAAATTTGAATTGAGTTTGCTGTTTCCAGGAATACTGCCTACCTCTCAGTGTATTCATAGATGAGGAACATCAACTTTGTGCCAAATTGCCCCTTTCAAGTGAGAGTTGAAACACTGTAGATCTTCTAAGAAAATCTTTCATGTTAGAAGGAAGAGGGCCTAGCAGTTTGCTTAGCACTGTGAACTGAGTTTGCTGTATAAGGGAATACTTCCTACCTCTCAATGTTTTCAAGAATGAGAAACATTACCTTTGTTGAAAATGGCACAATACCACTGAAAGGAAGATGCAGTGTAGCTTCTGTGAGAGAATCATTCATGTCAGAAGGAAGAGGGCCTAGAACCTTGTTTTGCAGTTTGATTTGAGTTTCCTGTTTAAAGGAGTACTGCCTACCTCTCAGCATTTTCATGGGTGAGGAATTTTAACTTTGTACATAACAGCCCCTTTCAAGTGAGTGGAGAAACACTGTGTAGTTCTTCTAAGAAAATCTTCCATGTTAGAAGGAAGATGGTCTAGCAGCTTGCTTAGCATTGTTAACTGAGTTTGCTGTATAAGGGAATACTGCCTACCTCTCAGTGTTTTCAAGAGTGAGAAACATCACCTTTGTTCAAAAATCCCCCATACAACTGAATAGAAGATGCAGTGTTGCTTGTGTGAGAGAACCAACAATGTTTGTAGCAAGAGCGGCTAGCACCTTGTTTTGCAGTTTGAATTGAGTTTGCTGTTTGAAGGAATACTGCCTAGCTCTCAGGGTTTTCATGGGTGAGGAACAGCAACTTTGTGCCTAATAGTGCCTTTCGAGTGTGTGGAGAAACACTGTAGTTGTTCTAAGAAAATCTTTCATGATAGAAGGAAGAGGGTCTAGCAGTTTTCTTACCACTGTGAACTGAGCTTGCTGTTGAGGAGAACACTGCCTAACTCTCAGTGTTTCCATGAGTAAGAACACAAGTGAATGAAAGGAGCACTTTTGGTCTTGTTAGAGAACCATTAATTTGAGCAGCAAGAGGGTCTAGCCAATTGTTTACTATTGTGAATTCACTTAACATTCTAAAAGACTTCTGCATATCCCTTAGTGTTATCACGGTTCTAGATCATCAACTTTTTGCAAAATGACCCCTTTCAAGTGAATGGCAGAATCACTGTAGCTATTGAAAGAGACACATTAAAGTTAGAAGGAAGAAGCTCTATCACCTTGTTTAGCATTGTGCACTGAGTTGGCTTTTGAAAGGAACACTGCATAGGTCTCAGCTTTTTATGGTTGAGGAACATCAACTTTCAGCCAAATAGCCCCTTTCGAGTGACTGGAGAAACAGTCTAGTTTTAATAAAATCTATCATGTTAGAAGGAAGAGGGCCTAGCAGTTTGCTTAGCACTGTGAACTGAGTTTGCTGTATAAGGGAACCCTGCGTACCTCTCAATGTTTTCAAGAATGAGAAACATTACCTTTGTTGAAAATGGCCCTATACAACTGAAAGGAACATGCAGTGTAGCTTCTGTGAGAGAATCATTCACCTTAAAAGCAAAAGGGCCTAGAACCTTGTTTTGCAGTTTGATTTGAGTTTGCTGTTTAAAGGAATACTGCCTACCTCTCAGCGTTTTCATTGGTGAAGAACATCTACTTTGTACATAATACCCATTTCAAGTGAGTGGACTAACACTGTAGTTCTTCTAAGAAAATCTTCCATGTTAGAAGGAAGAGGGTCTAGCAGCTTGCTTAGCATTGTGAACTGACTTTGCTGTATAAGGGAATACTGCCTACCTCTCAGTGTTTTCAAAAGTGAGAAACATCACCTTTGTTCAAAAATCCCCCATACAACTGAATAGAAGATGCAGTGTTGCTTGTGTGAGAGAATCAATAATGTTTGAAGCAAGAGCGGCGACCACCTTGTTTTGCAGTTTGAATTGAGTTTGCTGTTTGAAGGAATACTGCCTACCTCTCAGTGTTTTCATGGCTGAGGAACAACTTTGTACCTAATACCCATTTCAAGTTAGTAGAGAAACACTAGTTCTTCTAAGAAAATATTTCATGTTAGAAGGAAGAGGGTCTAGCATCTTGCTTTGCATTGTGAACTGAGTTTGCTGTATAAGGGAATACTGCCTACCTCTCAGTGTTTTCAAGAGTGAGAAACATCACCTTTGTTCAAAAATCCCCCATGCAACTGAATAGAAGAGGCAGTGTTGCTTGTGTGAGAGAATCAACAATGTTTGAAGCAAGAACGGCTAGCACCTTGTTTTGCAGTTTGAACTGAGTTTGCTATTTGAAGGAATGCTGCCTACCTCTCAGCGTTTTCATGGGTGAGGAACATCAACTTTGTGCCTAATAGTCCATTTGAGTGTGTGGAGAAACACTGTAGTTCTTCTAAGAAAATGTTTCATGATAGAAGGAAGAGGGTCTAGCAGTTTGGTTAGCACTGTGAACTGAGTTTGCTGTGTAAGGGAATACGGCCTACCTCTCAGTGTTTTCAAGAATGAGAAACATTACCTTTGTTGAAAATGGCCCTATACAACTGAAAGGAACATGCAGTGTAGCTTCTGTGAGAGAATCATTCATGTCAAAAGCAAGAGGGCCTAGAACCTTGTTTTGCAGTTTGATTTGACTTTCTTGTTTAAAGGAATACTGCCTACCTCTCAGTGTTTTCATGGCTGAGGAACAACTTTGTACCTAATACCCATTTCAAGTTAGTAGAGAAACACTATAGTTCTTCTAAGAAAATCTTTCATGTTAGAAGGAAGAGGGTCTAGCAGTTTGGTTAGCACTGTGAACTGAGTTGCTGTGTAAGGGAATACGGCCTACCTCTCAGTGTTTTCAAGAATGAGAAACATTACCTTTGTTGAAAATGGCCCTATACAACTGAAAGGAACATGCAGTGTAGCTTCTGTGAGAGAATCATTCACGTTAGAAGCAAAAGGGCCTAGAACCTTGTTTTGCAGTTTGATTTGAGTTTGCTGTTTAAAGGAATACTGCCTACCTGTCAGCGTTTTCATGGGTGAAGAACATCAACTTTGTACATAATACCCATTTCAAGTGAGTGGAGAAACACTGTAGTTCTTCAAAGAAAATCTTCCATGTTAGAAGGAAGAGGGTCCAGCATCTTGCTTTGCATTGTGAACTGAGTTTGCTGTATAAGTTAATACTGCCTACCTCTCAGGGTTTTCAAGAGTGAGAAACATCACCTTTGTTCAAAAATCCCCCATGCAACTGAATAGAAGAGGCAGTGTTGCTTGTGTGAGAGAATCAACAATGTTTGAAGCAAGAGCGGCTAGCACCTTGTTTTGCAGTTTGAACTGAGTTTGCTATTTGAAGGAATACTGCCTACCTCTCAGCGTTTTCATGGGTGAGGAACATCAACTTTGTGCCTAATAGTCCATTTGAGTGTGTGGAGAAACACTGTAGTTCTTCTAAGAAATTGTTTCATGATAGAAGGAAGAGATTCTAGCAGTTTGGTTAGCACTGTGAACTGAGTTTGCTGTGTAAGGGAATACTGCCTACCTCTCAGCGTTTTCATGGGTGAAGAACATCAACTTTGTACATAATACCCATTTAAAGTGAGTGGAGAAACATTGTAGTTCTTCTAAGAAAATCTTCCATGTTAGAAGGAAGAGGGTCTATTAGTTTTCTTAGCAATGTGAACTGAGGTTGCTGTGTAAGGGAATACTGCCTATCTCTCAGTGTTTTCAAGAATGAGAAACATTACCTTTGTTGAAAATGGCCCTATACAACTGAAAGGAACAGGCAGTGTAGCTTTGTGAGAGAATCATTCACGTTAGAAGCAAAAGGGCCTAGAACCTTGTTTTGCAGTTTGATTTGAGTTTACTGTTTAAAGGAATACTGCCTACATCTCAGCGTTTTCATGGGTGAAGAACATCTACTTTGTACATAATACCCATTTCAAGTGAGTGGACTAACACTGTAGTTCTTCCAAAAAAATCTTTCATGTTAGAAGGAAGAGGGTCTAGCAACTTGCTTTGCGTTGTGATCTGACTTTGCTGTATAAGGGAATACTGCCTACCTCTTAGTGTTTTCAAGAGTGAGATACATCAGCTTTGTTCACAATGGCCCCATACAACTGAAAGGAAGATGCAGTGTAGCTTGTGTGACAGAATCAATAATATTTGAAGCAAGAGGGGCTAGCACCTTGTTTTGAAATTTGAATTGAGTTTGCTGTTTCCAGGAATACTGCCTACCTCTCAGTGTATTCATAGATGAGGAACATCAACTTTGTGCCAAATTGCCCCTTTCAAGTGAGAGTTGAAACACTGTAGATCTTCTAAGAAAATCTTTCATGTTAGAAGGAAGAGGGCCTAGCAGTTTGCTTAGCACTGTGAACTGAGTTTGCTGTATAAGGGAATACTTCCTACCTCTCAATGTTTTCAAGAATGAGAAACATTACCTTTGTTGAAAATGGCACAATACCACTGAAAGGAAGATGCAGTGTAGCTTCTGTGAGAGAATCATTCATGTCAGAAGGAAGAGGGCCTAGAACCTTGTTTTGCAGTTTGATTTGAGTTTCCTGTTTAAAGGAGTACTGCCTACCTCTCAGCATTTTCATGGGTGAGGAATTTTAACTTTGTACATAACAGCCCCTTTCAAGTGAGTGGAGAAACACTGTGTAGTTCTTCTAAGAAAATCTTCCATGTTAGAAGGAAGATGGTCCAGCAGCTTGCTTAGCATTGTTAACTGAGTTTGCTGTATAAGGGAATACTGCCTACCTCTCAGTGTTTTCAAGAGTGAGAAACATCACCTTTGTTCAAAAATCCCCCATACAACTGAATAGAAGATGCAGTGTTGCTTGTGTGAGAGAACCAACAATGTTTGTAGCAAGAGCGGCTAGCACCTTGTTTTGCAGTTTGAATTGAGTTTGCTGTTTGAAGGAATACTGCCTAGCTCTCAGGGTTTTCATGGGTGAGGAACAGCAACTTTGTGCCTAATAGTGCCTTTCGAGTGTGTGGAGAAACACTGTAGTTGTTCTAAGAAAATCTTTCATGATAGAAGGAAGAGGGTCTAGCAGTTTTCTTACCACTGTGAACTGAGCTTGCTGTTGAGGAGAACACTGCCTAACTCTCAGTGTTTCCATGAGTAAGAACACAAGTGAATGAAAGGAGCACTTTTGGTCTTGTTAGAGAACCATTAATTTGAGCAGCAAGAGGGTCTAGCCAATTGTTTACTATTGTGAATTCACTTAACATTCTAAAAGACTTCTGCATATCCCTTAGTGTTATCACGGTTCTAGATCATCAACTTTTTGCAAAATGACCCCTTTCAAGTGAATGGCAGAATCACTGTAGCTATTGAAAGAGACACATTAAAGTTAGAAGGAAGAAGCTCTATCACCTTGTTTAGCATTGTGCACTGAGTTGGCTTTTGAAAGGAACACTGCATAGGTCTCAGCTTTTTATGGTTGAGGAACATCAACTTTCAGCCAAATAGCCCCTTTCGAGTGACTGGAGAAACAGTCTAGTTTTAATAAAATCTATCATGTTAGAAGGAAGAGGGCCTAGCAGTTTGCTTAGCACTGTGAACTGAGTTTGCTGTGTAAGGGAATACGGCCTACCTCTCAGTGTTTTCAAGAATGAGAAACATTACCTTTGTTGAAAATGGCCCTATACAACTGAAAGGAACATGCAGTGTAGCTTCTGTGAGAGAATCATTCACGTTAGAAGCAAAAGGGCCTAGAACCTTGTTTTGCAGTTTGATTTGAGTTTGCTGTTTAAAGGAATACTGCCTACCTCTCAGCGTTTTCATGGGTGAAGAACATCAACTTTGTACATAATACCCATTTCAAGTGAGTGGAGAAACACTGTAGTTCTTCTAAGAAAATCTTCCATGTTAGAAGGAAGAGGGTCCAGCATCTTGCTTTGCATTGTGAACTGAGTTTGCTGTATAAGTTAATACTGCCTACCTCTCAGTGTTTTCAAGAGTGAGAAACATCACCTTTGTTCAAAAATCCCCCATGCAACTGAATAGAAGAGGCAGTGTTGCTTGTGTGAGAGAATCAACAATGTTTGAAGCAAGAGCGGCTAGCACCTTGTTTTGCAGTTTGAACTGAGTTTGCTGTTTGAAGGAATACTGCCTACCTCTCAGCGTTTTCATGGGTGAGGAACATCAACTTTGTGCCTAATAGTCCATTTGAGTGTGTGGAGAAACACTGTAGTTCTTCTAAGAAACTGTTTCATGATAGAAGGAAGAGGTTCTAGCAGTTTGGTTAGCACTGTGAACTGAGTTTGCTGTGTAAGGGAATACTGCCTACCTCTCAGTGTTTTCAAGAATGAGAAACATTACCTTTGTTGAAAATGGCCCTGTACAACTGAAAGGAACAGGCAGTGTAGCTTCTGTGAGAGAATCATTCACGTTAGAAGCAAAAGGGCCTAGAACCTTGTTTTGCAGTTTGATTTGAGTTTGCTGTTTAAAGGAATACTGCCTACCTCTCAGCGTTTTCATGGGTGAAGAACATCAACTTTGTACATAATACCCATTTCAAGTGAGTGGAGAAACACTGTAGTTCTTCTAAGAAAATCTTCCATGTTAGAAGGAAGAGGGTCTAGCAGTTTGCTTAGCACTGTGAACTGAGTTTGCTGTATAAGGGAATATTGCCTATCTCGCAGTGATTTCAAGAGTGAGAAACATCACCTTTGTTCAAAATCCCCCTCAAAACTGAATAGAAGATGCAGTGTAGCTTGTGTGAGAGAATCAATAATGTTTGAAGCAAGAGCGGCTAGCACCTTGTTTTGCAGTTTGAATTGAGTTTGCTGTTTAAAGGAATACTGCCTAGCTCTCAGGGTTTTCATGGGTGAGGAACTTCAACTTTGTGCCTAATAGTCCCTTTGAGTGTGTGGAGAAACACTGTAGTTCTTCTAAGAAATTGTTTCATGATAGAAGGAAGAGGGTCTAGCAGTTTGGTTAGCACTGTGAACTGAGTTTGCTGTGTAAGGGAATACGGCCTACCTCTCAGTGTTTTCAAGAATGAGAAACATTACCTTTGTTGAAAATGGCCCTATACAACTGAAAGGAACAGGCAGTGTAGCTTCTGTGAGAGAATCATTCACGTTAGAAGCAAAAGGGCCTAGAACCTTGTTTTGCAGTTTGATTTGAGTTTGCTGTTTAAAGGAATACTGCCTACCTCTCAGGGTTTTCATGGGTTAAGAACATCAACTTTGTACATAATACCCATTTCAAGTGAGTGGAGAAACACTGTAGTTCTTCTAAGAAGATCTTCCATGTTAGAAGGAAGAGGGTCTAGTAGTTTTCTTAGCACTGTGAACTGAGTTTGCTGTGTAAGGGAATACGGCCTACCTCTCAGTGTTTTCAAGAATGAGAAACTTTACATTTGTTGAAAATGGCCCTATACAACTGAAAGGAACATGCAGTGTAGCTTCTGTGAGAGAATCATTCACGTTAGAAGCAAAAGGGCCTAGAACCTTGTTTTGCAGTTTGATTTGAGTTTACTGTTTAAAGGAATACTGCCTACCTCTCAGCGTTTTCATGGGTGAAGAACATCAACTTTGTACATAATACCCTTTTCAAGTGAGTGGAGAAACACTGTAGTTCTTCTAAGAAAATGTTTCATGATAGAAGGAAGAGTTTCTAGCAGTTTTGTTAGCACTGTGAACTGAGTTTGCTGTATAAGGGAATATTGCCTACCTCGCAGTGATTTCAAGAGGGAGAAACATCACCTTTGTTCAAAATCCCCCACAAAACTGAATAGAAGATGCAGTGTAGCTTGTGTGAGAGAATCAATAATGTTTGAAGCAAGAGCGGATAGCACCTTGTTTTGCAGTTTGAATTGAGTTTGCTGTTTAAAGGAATACTGCCTAGCTCTCAGGGTTTTCATGGGTGAGGAACAGCCACTTTGTGCCTAATAGTGCCTTTCGAGTGTGTGGAGAAACACTGTAGTTGTTCTCAGAAAATCTTTCATGATAGAAGGAAGAGGGTCTAGCAGTTTTCTTACCACTGTGAACTGAGCTTGCTGTTGAGGAGAACACTGCCTAACTCTCAGTGTTTCCATGAGTAAGAACACAAGTGAATGAAAGGAGCACTTTTGGTCTTGTTAGAGAACCATTAATTTTAGCAGCAAGAGGGTCTAGCCAATTGTTTACTATTGTGAATTCACTTAACATTCTAAAAGACTTCTGCATATCCCTTAGTGTTATCACGGTTCTAGATCATCAACTTTTTGCAAAATGACCCCTTTCAAGTGAACGGCAGAATCACTGTAGCTATTGAAAGAGACACATTAAAGTTAGAAGGAAGAAGCTCTATCACCTTGTTTAGCATTGTGCACTGAGTTGGCTTTTGAAAGGAACACTGCATAGGTCTCAGCTTTTTATGGTTGAGGAACATCAACTTTCAGCCAAATAGCCCCTTTCGAGTGACTGGAGAAACAGTCTAGATTTAATAAAATCTATCATGTTAGAAGAAAGAGGGCCTAGCAGTTTTCTTAGCACTGTGAACTGAGTTTGCTGTATAAGGGAACCCTGCCTACCTCTCAATGTTTTCAAGAATGAGAAACATTACCTTTGTTGAAAATGGCCCAATACAAATGAAAGGAAGATGCAGTGTAGCTTCTGTGAGAGAATCATTCATGTCAAAAGCAAGAGGGCCTAGAAGCTTGTTTTGCAGTTTGATTTGAGTTTCCTGTTTAAAGGAATACTGCCTACCTCTCAGTGTTTTCATGGCTGAGGAACAACTTTGTACCTAATACCCATTTCAAGTTAGTAGAGAAACACTATAGTTCTTCTAAGAAAATCTTTCATATTAGAAGGAAGAGGGTCTAGCATCTTGCTTTGCATTGTGAACTGAGTTTGCTGTATAAGGGAATACTGCCTACCTCTCAGTGTTTTCAAGAGTGAGAAACATCACCTTTGTTCAAAAATCCCCCATGCAACTGAATAGAAGAGGCAGTGTTGCTTGTGTGAGAGAATCAACAATGTTTGAAGCAAGAGCCGCTAGCACCTTGTTTTGCAGTTTGAACTGAGTTTGCTATTTGAAGGATTACTGCCTACCTCTCAGCGTTTTCATGGGTGAGGAACTTCAACTTCGTGCCTAATAGTCCCTTTGAGTGTGTGGAGAAACACTGTAGTTCTTCTAAGAAATTGTTTCATGATAGAAGGAAGAGGGTCTAGCAGTTTGGTTATCACTGTGAACTGAGTTTGCTGTGTAAGGGAATACGGCCTACCTCTCAGTGTTTTCAAGAATTAGAAACATTACCTTTGTTGAAAATGACCCTATACAACTGAAAGGAAGATGCAGTGTAGCTTCTGTGAGAGAATCATTCATGTCAAAAGCAAGAGGGCCTAGAACCTTGTTTTGCAGTTTGATTTGACTTTCTTGTTTAAAGGAATACTGCCTACCTCTCAGTGTTTTCATGGGTGAGGAACAACTTTGTACCTAATACCCATTTCAAGTTAGTAGAGAAACACTATAGTTCTTCTAAGAAAATCTTTCATGTTAGAAGGAAGAGGGTCTAGCAGTTTGCTTAGCACTGTGAACTGAGTTTGCTGTGTAAGGGAATACGGCCTACCTCTCAGTGTTTTCAAGAATGAGAAACATTACCTTTGTTGAAAATGGCCCTATACAACTGAAAGGAACATGCAGTGTAGCTTCTGTGAGAGAATCATTCACGTTAGAAGCAAAAGGGCCTAGAACCTTGTTTTGCAGTTTGATTTGAGTTTGCTGTTTAAAGGAATACTGCCTACCTGTCAGCGTTTTCATGGGTGAAGAACATCAACTTTGTACATAATACCCATTTCAAGTGAGTGGAGAAACACTGTAGTTCTTCTAAGAAAATCTTCCATGTTAGAAGGAAGAGGGTCCAGCATCTTGCTTTGCATTGTGAACTGAGTTTGCTGTATAAGTTAATACTGCCTACCTCTCAGTGTTTTCAAGAGTGAGAAACATCACCTTTGTTCAAAAATCCCCCATGCAACTGAATAGAAGAGGCAGTGTTGCTTGTGTGAGAGAATCAACAATGTTTGAAGCAAGAGCGGCTAGCACCTTGTTTTGCAGTTTGAACTGAGTTTGCTATTTGAAGGAATACTGCCTACCTCTCAGCGTTTTCATGGGTGAGGAACATCAACTTTGTGCCTAATAGTCCATTTGAGTGTGTGGAGAAACACTGTAGTTCTTCTAAGAAACTGTTTCATGATAGAAGGAAGAGGTTCTAGCAGTTTGGTTAGCACTGTGAACTGAGTTTGCTGTGTAAGGGAATACTGCCTACCTCTCAGTGTTTTCAAGAATGAGAAACATTACCTTTGTTGAAAATGGCCCTATACAACTGAAAGGAACAGGCAGTGTAGCTTCTGTGAGAGAATCATTCACGTTAGAAGCAAAAGGGCCTAGAATCTTGTTTTGCAGTTTGATTTGAGTTTGCTGTTTAAAGGAATACTGCCTACCTCTCAGCGTTTTCATGGGTTAAGAACATCAACTTTGTACATAATACCCATTTCAACTGAGTGGAGAAACACTGTAGTTCTTCTAAGAAAATCTTCGATGTTAGAAGGAAGAGGGTCTAGTAGTTTTCTTAGCACTGTGAACTGAGTTTGCTGTATAAGGGAATACTGCCTACCTCTCAGTGTTTTCAAGAATGAGAAACATTACCTTTGTAGAAAATGGCCCTATACAACTGAAAGGAACAGGCAGTGTAGCTTCTGTGAGAGAATCATTCACGTTAGAATCAAAAGGGCCTAGAACCTTGTTTTGCAGTTTGATTTGAGTTTGCTGTTTAAAGGAATACTGCCTACCTCTCAGCGTTTTCATGGGTGAAGAACATCAACTTTGTACATAATACCCATTTCAAGTGAGTGGAGAAACACTGTAGTTCTTCTAAGAAAATCTTCCATGTTAGAAGGAAGAGGGTCTAGCAGTTTGCTTAGCACTGTGAACTGAGTTTGCTGTATAAGGGAATATTGCCTATCTCGCAGTGATTTCAAGAGTGAGAAACATCACCTTTGTTCAAAATCCCCCTCAAAACTGAATAGAAGATGCAGTGTAGCTTGTGTGAGAGAATCAATAATGTTTGAAGCAAGAGCGGCTAGCACCTTGTTTTGCAGTTTGAATTGAGTTTGCTGTTTAAAGGAATACTGCCTAGCTCTCAGGGTTTTCATGGGTGAGGAACTTCAACTTTGTGCCTAATAGTCCCTTCGAGTGTGTGGAGAAACACTGTAGTTCTTCTAAGAAATTGTTTCATGATAGAAGGAAGAGGGTCTAGCAGTTTGGTTAGCACTGTGAACTGAGTTTGCTGTGTAAGGGAATACGGCCTACCTCTCAGTGTTTTCAAGAATCAGAAACATTACCTTTGTTGAAAATTGCCCTATACAACTGAAAGGAAGATGCAGTGTAGCTTCTGTGAGAGAATCATTCATGTCAAAAGCAAGAGGGCCTAGAACCTTGTTTTGCAGTTTGATTTGACTTTCTTGTTTAAAGGAATACTGCCTACCTCTCAGTGTTTTCATGGCTGAGGAACAACTTTGTACCTAATACCCATTTCAAGTTAGTAGAGAAACACTATAGTTCTTCTAAGAAAATCTTTCATGTTAGAAGGAAGAGGGTCTAGCAGTTTGGTTAGCACTGTGAACTGAGTTTGCTGTGTAAGGGAATACGGCCTACCTCTCAGTGTTTTCAAGAATGAGAAACATTACCTTTGTTGAAAATGGCCCTATACAACTGAAAGGAACATGCAGTGTAGCTTCTGTGAGAGAATCATTCACGTTAGAAGCAAAAGGGCCTAGAACCTTGTTTTGCAGTTTGATTTGAGTTTGCTGTTTAAAGGAATACTGCCTACCTCTCAGCGTTTTCATGGGTGAAGAACATCAACTTTGTACATAATACCCATTTCAAGTGAGTGGAGAAACTCTGTAGTTCTTCTAAGAAAATCTTCCATGTTAGAAGGAAGAGGGTCCAGCATCTTGCTTTGCATTGTGAACTGAGTTTGCTGTATAAGTTAATACTGCCTACCTCTCAGTGTTTTCAAGAGTGAGAAACATCACCTTTGTTCAAAAATCCCCCATGCAACTGAATAGAAGAGGCAGTGTTGCTTGTGTGAGAGAATCAACAATGTTTGAAGCAAGAGCGGCTAGCACCTTGTTTTGCAGTTTGAACTGAGTTTGCTATTTGAAGGAATACTGCCTACCTCTCAGCGTTTTCATGGGTGAGGAACTTCAACTTTGTGCCTAATAGTCCATTTGAGTGTGTGGAGAAACACTGTAGTTCTTCTAAGAAATTGTTTCATGATAGAAGGAAGAGGTTCTAGCAGTTTGGTTAGCACTGTGAACTGAGTTTGCCGTGTAAGGGAATACTGCCTACCTCTCAGTGTTTTCAAGAATGAGAAACATTACCTTTGTTGAAATTGGCCCTATACAACTGAAAGGAACAGGCAGTGTAGCTTCTGTGAGAGAATCATTCACGTTAGAAGCAAAAGGGCCTAGAACCTTGTTTTGCAGTTTGATTTGAGTTTGCTGTTTAAAGGAATACTGCCTACCTCTCAGCGTTTTCATGGGTCAAGAACATCAACTTTGTACATAATACCCATTTCAAGTGAGTGGAGAAACACTGTAGTTATTCTAAGAAAATCTTCCATGTTAGAAGGAAGAGGGTCTAGCAGTTTGCTTAGCACTGTGAACTGAGTTTGCTGTATAAGGGAATATTGCCTATCTCGCAGTGATTTCAAGAGTGAGAAACATCACCTTTGTTCAAAATCCCCCTCAAAACTGAATAGAAGATGCAGTGTAGATTGTGTGAGAGAATCAATAATGTTTGAAGCAAGAGCGGCTAGCACCTTGTTTTGCAGTTTGAATTGAGTTTGCTGTTTAAAGGAATACTGCCTAGCTCTCAGGGTTTTCATGGGTGAGGAACAGCAACTTTGTGCCCAATAGTGCCTTTCGAGTGTGTGGAGAAACACTGTAGTTGTTCTCAGAAAATCTTTCATGATAGAAGGAAGAGGGTCTAGCAGTTTTCTTACCACTGTGAACTGAGCTTGCTGTCGAGGAGAACACTGCCTAACTCTCAGTGTTTCCATGAGTAAGAACACAAGTGAATGAAAGGAGCACTTTTGTTCTTGTTAGAGAACCATTAATTTTAGCAGCAAGAGGGTCTAGCCAATTGTTTACTATTGTGAATTCACTTAACATTCTAAAAGACTTCTGCATATCCCTTAGTGTTATCACGGTTCTTGATCATCAACTTTTTGCAAAATGACCCCTTTCAAGTGAACGGCAGAATCACTGTAGCTATTGAAAGAACACATTAAAGTTAGAAGGAAGAAGCTCTATCACCTTGTTTAGCATTGTGCACTGAGTTGGCTTTTGAAAGGAACACTGCATAGGTCTCAGCTTTTTATGGTTGAGGAACATCAACTTTCAGCCAAATAGCGCCTTTCGTGTGACTGGAGAAACAGTCTAGTTTTAATAAAATCTATCATGTTAGAAGAAAGAGGGCCTAGCAGTTTGCTTAGCACTGTGAACTGAGTTTGCTGTATAAGGGAACCCTGCCTACCTCTCAATGTTTTCAAGAATGAGAAACATTACCTTTGTTGAAAATGGCCCAATACAAATGAAAGGAAGATGCAGTGTAGCTTCTGTGAGAGAATCATTCATGTCAAAAGCAAAAGGGCCTAGAAGCGTGTTTTGCAGTTTGATTTGAGTTTCCTGTTTAAAGGAATACAGCCTACCTCTCAGTGTTTTCATGGCTGAGGAACAACTTTGTACCTAATACCCATTTCAAGTTAGTAGAGAAACACTATAGTTCTTCTAAGAAAATCTTTCATATTAGAAGGAAGAGGGTCTAGCATCTTGCTTTGCATTGTGAACTGAGTTTGCTGTATAAGGGAATACTGCCTACCTCTCAGTGTTTTCAAGAGTGAGAAACATCACCTTTGTTCAAAAATCCCCCATGCAACTGAATAGAAGAGGCAGTGTTGCTTGTGTGAGAGAATCAACAATGTTTGAAGCAAGAGCGGCTAGCACCTTGTTTTGCAGTTTGAACTGAGTTTCCTATTTGAAGGAATACTGCCTACCTCTCAGCATTTTCATGGGGGAGGAACATCAACTTTGTGCCTAATAGTCCCTTTGAGTGTGTGGAGAAACACTGTAGTTCTTCTAAGAAATTGTTTCATCATAGAAGGAAGAGGGTCTAGCAGTTTGGTTAGCACTGTGAACTGAGTTTGCTGTGTAAGGGAATACGGCCTACCTCTCAGTGTTTTCAAGAATTAGAAACATTACCTTTGTTGAAAATGGCCCTATACAACTGAAAGGAACATGCAGTGTAGCTTCTGTGAGAGAATCATTCACGTCAAAAGCAAGAGGGCCTAGAACCTTGTTTTGCAGTTTGATTTGACTTTCTTGTTTAAAGGAATACTGCCTACCTCTCAGCGTTTTCATGGCTGAGGAACAACTTTGTACATAATACGCATTTCAAGTTAGTAGAGAAATACTATAGTTCTTCTAAGAAAATCTTTCATGTTAGAAGGAAGAGGGTCTACCAGTTTGGTTAGCACTGTGAACTGAGTTTGCTGTGTAAGGGAATACGGCCTACCTCTCAGTGTTTTCAAGAATGAGAAACATTACCTTTGTTGAAAATAGCCCTATACAACTGAAAGGAACATGCAGTGTAGCTTCTGTGAGAGAATCATTCACGTTAGAAGCAAAAGGGCCTAGAACCTTGTTTTGCAGTTTGATTTGAGTTTGCTGTTTAAAGGAATACTGCCTACCTGTCAGCGTTTTCATGGGTGAAGAACATCAACTTTGTACATAATACCCATTTCAAGTGAGTGGAGAAACACTGTAGTTCTTCTAAGAAAATCTTCCATGTTAGAAGGAAGAGGGTCCAGCATCTTGCTTTGCATTGTGAACTGAGTTTGCTGTATAAGTTAATACTGCCTACCTCTCAGTGTTTTCAAGAGTGAGAAACATCACCTTTGTTCAAAAATCCCCCATGCAACTGAATAGAAGAGGCAGTGTTGCTTGTGTGAGAGAATCAACAATGTTTGAAGCAAGAGCGGCTAGCACCTTGTTTTGCAGTTTGTACTGAGTTTGCTATTTGAAGGATTACTGCCTACCTCTCAGCGTTTTCATGGGTGAGGAACATCAACTTTGTGCCTAATAGTCCATTTGAGTGTGTGGAGAAACACTGTAGTTCTTCTAAGAAATTGTTTCATGATAGAAGGAAGAGGGTCTAGCAGTTTGGTTAGCACTGTGAACTGAGTTTGCTGTGTAAGGAAATACTGCATACCTCTCAGTGTTTTCAAGAATGAGAAACATTACCTTTGTTGAAAATGGCCCTATACAACTGAAAGGAACATGCAGTGTAGCTTCTGTGAGAGAATCATTCACGTTAGAAACAAAAGGGCCTAGAACCTTGTTTTGCAGTTTGATTTGAGTTTGCTGTTTAAAGGAATACTGCCTACCTCTCAGCGTTTTCATGGGTGAAGAACATCAACTTTGTACATAATACCCATTTCAAGTGAGTGGAGAAACACTGTAGTTCTTCTAAGAAGATCTTCCATGTTAGAAGGAAGAGGGTCTAGTAGTTTTCTTAGCACTGTGAACTGAGTTTGCTGTGTAAGGGAATACGGCCTACCTCTCAGTGTTTTCAAGAATGAGAAACCTTACCTTTGTTGAAAATGGCCCTATACAACTGAAAGGAACATGCAGTGTAGCTTCTGTGAGAGAATCATTCACGTTAGAAGCAAAAGGGCCTAGAACCTTGTTTTGCAGTTTGATTTGAGTTTACTGTTTAAAGGAATACTGCCTACCTCTCAGCGTTTTCATGGGTGAAGAACATCAACTTTGTACATAATACCCATTTCAAGTGAGTGGAGAAACACTGTAGTTCTTCTAAGAAAATCTTCCATGTTAGAAGGAAGAGGGTCTAGCAGTTTGCTTAGCACTGTGAACTGAGTTTGCTGTATAAGGGAATATTGCCTACCTCGCAGTGATTTCAAGAGTGAGGAACATCACCTTTGTTCAAAATCCCCCACAAAACTGAATAGAAGATGCAGTGTAGCTTGTGTGAGAGAATCAATAATGTTTGAAGCAAGAGCGGATAGCACCTTGTTTTGCAGTTTCAATTGAGTTTGCTGTTTTAAGGAATACTGCCTAGCTCTCAGGGTTTTCATGGGTGAGGAACATCAACTTTGTGCCTAACAGTCCCTTTGAGTGTGTGGAGAAACACTGTAGTTCTTCTAAGAAAATGTTTCATGATAGAAGGAAGAGGGTCTAGCAGTTTGCTTAGCACTGTGAACTGAGTTTGCTGTATAAGGGAATATTGCCTACCTCGCAGTGATTTCAAGAGTGAGGAACATCACCTTTGTTCAAAATCCCCCACAAAACTGAATAGAAGATGCAGTGTAGCTTGTGTGAGAGAATCAATAATGTTTGAAGCAAGAGCGTCTAGCACCTTGTTTTGCAGTTTGAATTGAGTTTGCTGTTTAAAGGAATACTGCCTAGCTCTCAGGGTTTTCATGGGTGAGGAACAGCAACTTTGTGCCTAATAGTGCCTTTCGAGTGTGTGGAGAAACACTGTAGTTGTTCTCAGAAAATCTTTCATGATAGAAGGAAGAGGGTCTAGCAGTTTTCTTACCACTGTGAACTGAGCTTGCTGTTGAGGAGAACACTGCCTAACTCTCAGTGTTTCCATTAGTAAGAACACAAGTGAATGAAAGGAGCACTTTTGGTCTTGTTAGAGAACCATTAATTTTAGCAGCAAGAGGGTCTAGCCAATTGTTTACTATTGTGAATTCACTTAACATTCTAAAAGACTTCTGCATATCCCTTAGTGTTATCACGGTTCTAGATCATCAACTTTTTGCAAAATGACCCCTTTCAAGTCAACGGCAGAATCACTGTAGCTATTGAAAGAGACACATTAAAGTTAGAAGGAAGAAGCTCTATCACCTTGTTTAGCATTGTGCACTGAGTTGGCTTTTGAAAGGAACACTGCATAGGTCTCAGCTTTTTATGGTTGAGGAACATCAACTTTCAGCCAAATAGCCCCTTTCGAGTGACTGGAGAAACAGTCTAGTTTTAATAAAATCTATCATGTTAGAAGAAAGAGGGCCTAGCAGTTTGCTTAGCACTGTGAACTGAGTTTGCTGTATAAGGGAACCCTGCCTACCTCTCAATGTTTTCAAGAATGAGAAACATTACCTTTGTTGAACATGGCCCAATACAAATGAAAGGAAGATGCAGTGTAGCTTCTGTGAGAGAATCATTCATGTCAAAAGCAAGAGGGCCTAGAAGGTTGTTTTGCAGTTTGATTTGAGTTTCCTGTTTAAAGGAATACTGCCTACCTCTCAGTGTTTTCATGGCTGAGGAACAACTTTGTACCTAATACCCATTTCAAGTTAGTAGAGAAACACTATAGTTCTTCTAAGAAAATCTTTCATATTAGAAGGAAGAGGGTCTAGCATCTTGCTTTGCATTGTGAACTGAGTTTGCTGTATAAGGGAATACTGCCTACCTCTCAGTGTTTTCAAGAGTGAGAAACATCACCTTTGTTCAAAAATCCCCCATGCAACTGAATAGAAGAGGCAGTGTTGCTTGCGTGAGAGAATCAACAATGTTTGAAGCAAGAGCGGCTAGCACCTTGTTTTGCAGTTTGAACTGAGTTTGCTATTTGAAGGATTACTGCCTACCTCTCAGCGTTTTCATGGGTGAGGAACATCAACTTTGTGCCTAACAGTCCCTTTGAGTGTGTGGAGAAACACTGTAGTTCTTCTAAGAAAATGTTTCATGATAGAAGGAAGAGGGTCTAGCAGTTTGGTTAGCACTGTGAACTGAGTTTGCTGTGTAAGGGAATACTGCCTACCTCTCAGTGTTTTCAAGAATGAGAAACATTACCTTTGTTGAAAATGGATCTATACAACTGAAAGGAACAGGCAGTGTAGCTTCTGTGAGAGAATCATTCACGTTAGAAGCAAAAGGGCCTAGAACCTTGTTTTGCAGTTTGATTTGAGTTTGCTGTTTAAAGGAATACTGCCTACCTCTCAGCGTTTTCATGGGTGAAGAACATCAACTTTGTACATAATACCCATTTCAAGTGAGTGGAGAAACACTGCAGTTCTTCTAAGAAAATCTCCCATGTTAGAAGGAAGAGGGTCTAGCAGCTTGCTTAGCATTGTGAACTGAGTTTGCTGTATAAGGGAATACTGCCTACCTCTCAGTGTTTTCAAAAGTGAGAAACATCACCTTTGTTCAAAAATCCCCCATACAACTGAATAGAAGATGCAGTGTTGCTTGTGTGAGAGAATCAATAATGTTTGAAGCAAGAGCGGCTACCACCTTGTTTTGCAGTTTGAATTGAGTTTGCTGTTTGAAGGAACACTGCCTACCTCTCAGCGTTTTCATGGGTGAGGAACTTCAACTTTGTGCCTAATAGTCCCTTTGAGTGTGTGGAGAAACACTGTAGTTCTTCTAAGAAATTGTTTCATGATAGAAGGAAGAGGGTCTAGCAGTTTGGTTAGCACTGTGAACTGAGTTTGCTGTGTAAGGGAATACGGCCTACCTCTCAGTGTTTTCAAGAATTAGAAACATTACCTTTGTTGAAAATGGCCCTATACAACTGAAAGGAAGATGCAGTGTAGCTTCTGTGAGAGAATCATTCATGTCAAAAGCAAGAGGGCCTAGAACCTTGTTTTGCAGTTTGATTTGACTTTCTTGTTTAAAGGAATACTGCCTACCTCTCAGTGTTTTCATGGGTGAGGAACAACTTTGTACCTAATACCCATTTCAAGTTAGTAGAGAAACACTATAGTTCTTCTAAGAAAATCTTTCATGTTAGGAGGAAGAGGGTCTAGCAGTTTGGTTAGCAATGTGAACTGAGTTTGCTGTGTAAGGGAATACGGCCTACCTCTCAGTGTTTTCAAGAATGAGAAACATTACCTTTGTTGAAAATGGCCCTATACAACTGAAAGGAACATGCAGTGTAGCTTCTGTGAGAGAATCATTCACGTTAGAAGCAAAAGGGCCTAGAACCATGTTTTGCAGTTTGATTTGAGTTTGCTGTTTAAAGGAATACTGCCTACCTGTCAGCGATTTCATGGGTGAAGAACATCAACTTTGTTCATAATACCCATTTCAAGTGAGTGGAGAAACACTGTAGTTCTTCTAAGAAAATCTTCCATGTTAGAAGGAAGAGGGTCTAGCATCTTGCTTTGCATTGTGAACTGAGTTTGCTGTATAAGGGAATACTGCCTACCTCTCATTGTTTTCAAGAGTGAGAAACATCACCTTTGTTCAAAAATCCCCCATGCAACTGAATAGAAGAGGCAGTGTTGCTTGTGTGAGAGAATCAACAATGTTTGTAGCAAGAGCGGCTAGCACCTTGTTTTGCAGTTTGAACTGAGTTTGCTATTTGAAGGAATACTGCCTACCTCTCATCGTTTTCATGGGTGAGGAACATCAACTTTGTGCCTAATAGTCCCTTTGAGTGTGTGGAGAAACACTGTAATTCTTCTAAGAAAATGTTTCATGATAGAAGGAAGAGGGTCGAGCAGTTTCGTTAGCACTGTGAACTGAGTTTGCTGTGTAAGGGAATACTGCCTACCTCTCAGTGTTTTCAAGAATGAGAAACATTACCTTTGTTGAAAATGGCCCTATACAACTGAAAGGAACATGCAGTGTAGCTTCTGTGAGAGAATCATTCACGTTAGAAGCAAAAGGGCCTAGAACCTTGTTTTGCAGTTTGATTTGAGTTTGCTGTTTAAAGGAATACTGCCTACCTCTCAGCGTTTTCATGGGTGAAGAACATCAACTTTGTACATAATACCCATTTCAAGTGAGTGGAGAAACACTGTAGTTCTTCTAAGAAAATCTTCCATGTTAGAAGGAAGAGGGTCTAGCAGTTTGCTTAGCACTGTGAACTGAGTTTGCTGTGTAAGGGAATACTGCCTACCTCTCAGGGTTTTAAAGTGTGAGGAATATAGTCTTTGGCAAAAGAGCCCCTTTCAAGTGAATGGAAGAAGCATTCTATCTCTTGTAATGCAGATGTCAAGTTTTGCAGCAGGAGGTTCTGGCCCATTGTTTCCCTGTGAGAATTGAATTAGCATGTGAAAGAATGCTTCCCAAAGAAAGTCTTTATTGAGGGATATACTTCCTAGCACAGAGTGGTTTCCTGTGGTTGGACCATCACTTTTTTGGAAAAGTGCCAAATTCAAGTGAAAGGAAGCAGCACTGTTTCTGTTTTAAGAACAGCATTAATGTTAGAAGCAAGGGGGGCTAGCATGCTGTTTACCAGTGAGAAGTGAATGAACTTTCCAAGGGAATACTGCCTGTCTCTCAGGCTTTACACTGTGCGGAACATTACTTTTTTCAAATAGCCATTTGCAAGTGAATGGAAGAAGCACTGTTTCTCTTCTAAGAGACCATAAATGTTACAAGCAAGAGGGCCAAGAACCTTGTTTAGCATTTGAATTCAGTTAGCTGGTTATAAGAATACGGCCTACATCTCAGTGTTATTCTGGGTGAAAAACATAAAGTTTGTGCCAAATACCGCCTTTCAAATGAATGGAGAAACACTGTAGCTCTTCTAATAAAACCATTAATGTAGAAGGAAGAGGGTCTAGCAGCTTGCTTACAATTGCGAATGGAGCTTGCTGTTGAAGGGAACAATGCCTACCTCTCAGTGTTTCCATGAATGAGAACACAAGTGCATGAAAGGATCACTGTTGGTCTTGTGATTTAAGAAGCAAGAGGGTCTAGCCACTTGTTTAATATTGTGAATTCAGTTCACATTTTAAAAGACTTCTGCCTATCCCTAAGTGTTTTCAAGGTTCTGGATCATCAACTTTTTGCAAAATGACCCCTTTCAAGTGAATGGCAGGAGCCCTGTAGCTCTAGAAAGACACACATTAAAGTTAGAAGCAAGAAGGTCTACAACCTTGTTTAGCCGTGTGAACGGAGTTGGCTTTTGAAAGGAACACTGCCTAAGTCTCAGCTTTGTCATGGGTGAGGAACATTACCTTTCAGCCAAATAGCCCCTTTTGAGGGAATGGAGAAACACTCTAGTTTTAATAAAATCTTTCATGTTAGAAGGAAGAGGGTCTAGCAGTTTGCTTAGCACTGTGAACTGAGTTTGCTGTATAAGGGAATACTGTCTACCTGTCAGTGTTTTCAAAAATGAGGAACATAACCTTTGTTGCAAATGGCCCGATACAACTGAATGGAAGTTGCAGTGCAGCTTTTGTGAGAGAATCATCCATGTCAGAAGCCAGAAGGCCTAGAACCTTGTTTTGCAGTTTGATTTGAATTTGCTGTTTAAAGGAATACTGCCTACCTCTCAGCGTTTTCATGGCTGAGGAACAGCTTTGTACCTAATACCCATTTCAAGTGAGTAGAGAAACACAATAGTTCTTCTAAGAAAATCTTTCATGTTAGAAGGAAGAGGGTCTAGCAGCTTGCTTTGCATTGTGAACTGACTTTGCTGTATAAGGAAATACTGCCTACCTCTTAATGTTTTCAAGAGTGAGATACATCAGCTTTGTTCACAATGGCCCCATACAACTGAAATGAAGATGCAGTGTAGCTTGTGTGAGAGAATCAATAATATTTGAAGCAAGAGGGGCTAGCACCTTGTTTTGAAATTTGAATTGAGTTTGCTGTTTCCAGGAATACTGCCTACCTCTCAGTGTATTCATAGTTGAGGAACATCAACTTTGTGCCAAATTGCCCCTTTCAAGTGAGAGTTGAAACACTGTAGAACTTCTAAGAAAATCTTTCCTCTTAGAAGGAAGAGGGCCTAGCAGTTTGCTTAGCACTGTGAACTGAGTTTGCTGTATAAGGGAATACTTCCTACCTCTCAATGTTTTCAAGAATGAGAAACATTACCTTTGTTGAAAATGGCACAATACAACTGAAAGGAAGATGCAGTGTAGCTTCTGTGAGAGAATCATTCATGTCAGAAGCAAGAGGGCCTAGAACCTTGTTTTGCAGTTTGATTTGAGTTTCCTGTTTAAAGGAGTACTGCCTACCTCTCAGCATTTTCATGGGTGAGGAATTTTAACTTTGTACATAACAGCCCCTTTCAAGTGAGTGGAGAAACACTGTAGTTCTTCTAAGAAAATCTTCCATGTTAGAAGGAAGAGGGTCTAGCAGTTTGCTTAGCACTGTGAACTGAGTTTGCTGTATAAGGGAATATTGCCTATCTCGCAGTGATTTCAAGAGTGAGAAACATCACCTTTGTTCAAAATCCCCCTCAAAACTGAATAGAAGATGCAGTGTAGCTTGTGTGAGAGAATCAATAATGTTTGAAGCAAGAGCGGCTAGCACCTTGTTTTGCAGTTTGAATTGAGTTTGCTGTTTAAAGGAATACTGCCTAGCTCTCAGGGTTTTCATGGGTGAGGAACTTCAACTTTGTGCCTAATAGTCCCTTTGAGTGTGTGGAGAAACACTGTAGTTCTTCTAAGAAATTGTTTCATGATAGAAGGAAGAGGGTCTAGCAGTTTGGTTAGCACTGTGAACTGAGTTTGCTGTGTAAGGGAATACGGCCTACCTCTCAGTGTTTTCAAGAATTAGAAACATTACCTTTGTTGAAAATGGCCCTATACAACTGAAAGGAACATGCAGTGTAGCTTCTGTGAGAGAATCATTCATGTCAAAAGCAAGAAGGCCTAGAACCTTGTTTTGCAGTTTGATTTGACTTTCTTGTTTAAAGGAATACTGCCTACCTCTCAGTGTTTTCATGGCTGAGGAACAACTTTGTACCTAATACCCATTTCAAGTTAGTAGAGAAACACTATAGTTCTTCTAAGAAAATCTTTCATGTTAGAAGGAAGAGGGTCTAGCAGTTTGGTTAGCACTGTGAACTGAGTTTGCTGTGTAAGGGAATACGGCCTACCTCTCAGTGTTTTCAAGAATGAGAAACATTACCTTTGTTGAAAATGGCCCTATACAACTGAAAGGAACATGCAGTGTAGCTTCTGTGAGAGAATCATTCACGTTAGAAGCAAAAGGGCCTAGAACCTTGTTTTGCAGTTTGATTTGAGTTTGCTGTTTAAAGGAATACTGCCTACCTGTCAGCGTTTTCATGGGTGAAGAACATCAACTTTGTACATAATACCCATTTCAAGTGAGTGGAGAAACACTGTAGTTCTTCTAAGAAAATCTTCCATGTTAGAAGGAAGAGGGTCCAGCATCTTGCTTTGCATTGTGAACTGAGTTTGCTGTATAAGTTAATACTGCCTACCTCTCAGTGTTTTCAAGAGTGAGAAACATCACCTTTGTTCAAAAATCCCCCATGCAACTGAATAGAAGAGGCAGTGTTGCTTGTGTGAGAGAATCAACAATGTTTGAAGCAAGAGCGGCTAGCACCTTGTTTTGCAGTTTGAACTGAGTTTGCTATTTGAAGGAATACTGCCTACCTCTCAGCGTTTTCATGGGTGAGGAACATCAACTTTGTGCCTAATAGTCCCTTTGAGTGTGTGGAGAAACACTGTAGTTCTTCTAAGAAATTGTTTCATGATAGAAGGAAGAGGTTCTAGCAGTTTGGTTAGCACTGTGAACTGAGTTTGCTGTGTAAGGGAATACTGCCTACCTCTCAGCGTTTTCATGGGTGAAGAACATCAACTTTGTACATAATACCCATTTAAAGTGAGTGGAGAAACATTGTAGTTCTTCTAAGAAAATCTTCCATGTTAGAAGGAAGAGGGTCTATTAGTTTTCTAAGCACTGTGAACTGAGTTTGCTGTGTAAGGGAATACGGCCTACCTCTCAGTGTTTTCAAGAATGAGAAACATTACCTTTGTTGAAAATGGCCCTATACAACTGAAATGAACATGCAGTGTAGCTTCTGTGAGAGAATCATTCACGTTAGAAGCAAAAGGGCCTAGAACCTTGTTTTGCAGTTTGATTTGAGTTTACTGTTTAAAGGAATACTGCCTACCTCTCAGCGTTTTCATGGGTGAAGAACATCAACTTTGTACATAATACCCATTTCAAGTGAGTGGAGAAACACTGTAGTTCTTCTAAGAAAATGTTTCATGATAGAAGGAAGAGGGTCTAGCAGTTTGGTTAGCACTGTGAACTGAGTTTGCTGTATAAGGGAATATTGCCTACCTCGCAGTGATTTCAAGAGGGAGAAACATCACCTTTGTTCAAAATCCCCCACAAAACTGAATAGAAGATGCAGTGTAGCTTGTGTGAGAGAATCAATAATGTTTGAAGCAAGAGCGGATAGCACCTTGTTTTGCAGTTTGAATTGAGTTTGCTGTTTAAAGGAATACTGCCTAGCTCTCAGGGTTTTCATGGGTGAGGAACAGCCACTTTGTGCCTAATAGTGCCTTTCGAGTGTGTGGAGAAACACTGTAGTTGTTCTCAGAAAATCTTTCATGATAGAAGGAAGAGGGTCTAGCAGTTTTCTTACCACTGTGAACTGAGCTTGCTGTTGAGGAGAACACTGCCTAACTCTCAGTGTTTCCATGAGTAAGAACACAAGTGAATGAAAGGAGCACTTTTGGTCTTGTTAGAGAACCATTAATTTTAGCAGCAAGAGGGTCTAGCCAATTGTTTACTATTGTGAATTCACTTAACATTCTAAAAGACTTCTGCATATCCCTTAGTGTTATCACGGTTCTAGATCATCAACTTTTTGCAAAATGACCCCTTTCAAGTGAACGGCAGAATCACTGTAGCTATTGAAAGAGACACATTAAAGTTAGAAGGAAGAAGCTCTATCACCTTGTTTAGCATTGTGCACTGAGTTGGCTTTTGAAAGGAACACTGCATAGGTCTCAGCTTTTTATGGTTGAGGAACATCAACTTTCAGCCAAATAGCCCCTTTCGAGTGACTGGAGAAACAGTCTAGTTTTAATAAAATCTATCATGTTAGAAGAAAGAGGGCCTAGCAGTTTTCTTAGCACTGTGAACTGAGTTTGCTGTATAAGGGAACCCTGCCTACCTCTCAATGTTTTCAAGAATGAGAAACATTACCTTTGTTGAAAATGGCCCAATACAAATGAAAGGAAGATGCAGTGTAGCTTCTGTGAGAGAATCATTCATGTCAAAAGCAAGAGGGCCTAGAAGCTTGTTTTGCAGTTTGATTTGAGTTTCCTGTTTAAAGGAATACTGCCTACCTCTCAGTGTTTTCATGGCTGAGGAACAACTTTGTACCTAATACCCATTTCAAGTTAGTAGAGAAACACTATAGTTCTTCTAAGAAAATCTTTCATATTAGAAGGAAGAGGGTCTAGCATCTTGCTTTGCATTGTGAACTGAGTTTGCTGTATAAGGGAATACTGCCTACCTCTCAGTGTTTTCAAGAGTGAGAAACATCACCTTTGTTCAAAAATCCCCCATGCAACTGAATAGAAGAGGCAGTGTTGCTTGTGTGAGAGAATCAACAATGTTTGAAGCAAGAGCCGCTAGCACCTTGTTTTGCAGTTTGAACTGAGTTTGCTATTTGAAGGATTACTGCCTACCTCTCAGCGTTTTCATGGGTGAGGAACTTCAACTTTGTGCCTAATAGTCCCTTTGAGTGTGTGGAGAAACACTGTAGTTCTTCTAAGAAATTGTTTCATGATAGAAGGAAGAGGGTCTAGCAGTTTGGTTAGCACTGTGAACTGAGTTTGCTGTGTAAGGGAATACGGCCTACCTCTCAGTGTTTTCAAGAATTAGAAACATTACCTTTGTTGAAAATGGCCCTATACAACTGAAAGGAAGATGCAGTGTAGCTTCTGTGAGAGAATCATTCATGTCAAAAGCAAGAGGGCCTAGAACCTTGTTTTGCAGTTTGATTTGACTTTCTTGTTTAAAGGAATACTGCCTACCTCTCAGTGTTTTCATGGGTGAGGAACAACTTTGTACCTAATACCCATTTCAAGTTAGTAGAGAAACACTATAGTTCTTCTAAGAAAATCTTTCATGTTAGAAGGAAGAGGGTCTAGCAGTTTGGTTAGCACTGTGAACTGAGTTTGCTGTGTAAGGGAATACTGCCTACCTCTCAGTGTTTTCAAGAATGAGAAAAATTACCTTTGTTGAAAATTTCCCTATACAACCGAAAGGAACATGCAGTGTAGCTTCTGTGAGAGAATCATTCAGGTTAGAAGCAAAAGGGCCTAGAACCTTGTTTTGCAGTTTGATTTGAGTTTGCTATTTAAAGGAATACTGCCTACCTCTCAGCGTTTTCATGGGTGAAGAACATCAACTTTGTACATAATACCCATTTCAAGTGAGTGGAGAAACACTGTAGTTCTTCTAAGAAAATCTTCGATGTTAGAAGGAAGAGGGTCTAGTTGTTTTCTTAGCACTGTGAACTGAGTTTGCTGTATAAGGGAATACTTCCTACCTCTCAGTGTTTTCAAGAATGAGAAACATTACCTTTGTTGAAAATGGCCCTATACAACTGAAAGGAACATGCAGTGTAGCTTCTGTGAGAGAATCATTCACGTTGGAAGCAAAAGGGCCTAGAACCTTGTTTTGCAGTTTGATTTGAGTTTGCTGTTTAAAGGAATACTGCCTACCTCTCAGCGTTTTCATGGGTGAAGAACATCTACTTTGTACATAATACCCATTTCAAGTGAGTGGAGAAACACTGTAGTTCTTCTAAGAAAATCTTCCATGTTAGAAGGAAGAGGGTATAGCATCTTGCTTTGCATTGTGAACTGAGTTTGCTGTATAAGGGAATACTGCCTACCTCTCAGTGTTTTCAAGAGCGAGAAACATCACCTTTGTTCAAAAATCCCCCATGCAACTGAATAGAAGAGGCAGTGTTGCTTGTGTGAGAGAATCAACAATGATTGAAGCAAGAGCGGCTAGCACCTTGTTTTGCAGTTTGAACTGAGTTTGCTATTTCAAGGAATAATGCCTACCTCTCAGCGTTTTCATGGGTGAGGAACATCAACTTTGTGCCTAAGAGTCCCTTTGAGTGTGTGGAGAAACACTGTAGTGCTTCTAAGAAATTGTTTCATGATAGAAGGAAGAAGGTCTAGCAGTTTGGTTAGCACTGTGAACTGAGTTTGCTGTGTAAGGGAATACTGCCTACCTCTCAGTGTTTTCAAGAATGAGAAACATTACCTTTGTTGAAAATGGCCCTGTACAACTGAAAGGAACAGGCAGTGTAGCTTCTGTGAGAGAATCATTCACGTTAGAAGCAAAAGGGCCTAGAACCTTGTTTTGCAGTTTGATTTGAGTTTGCTGTTTAAAGGAATACTGCCTACCTCTCAGCGTTTTCATGGGTGAAGAACATCAACTTTGTACATAATACCCATTTCAAGTGAGTGGAGAAACACTGTAGTTCTTCTAAGAAAATCTTCCATGTTAGAAGGAAGAGGGTCTAGCAGTTTGCTTAGCACTGTGAACTGAGTTTGCTGTATAAGGGAATATTGCCTATCTCGCAGTGATTTCAAGAGTGAGAAACATCACCTTTGTTCAAAATCCCCCTCAAAACTGAATAGAAGATGCAGTGTAGCTTGTGTGAGAGAATCAATAATGTTTGAAGCAAGAGCGGCTAGCACCTTGTTTTGCAGTTTGAATTGAGTTTGCTGTTTAAAGGAATACTGCCTAGCTCTCAGGGTTTTCATGGGTGAGGAACTTCAACTTTGTGCCTAATAGTCCCTTTGAGTGTGTGGAGAAACACTGTAGTTCTTCTAAGAAATTGTTTCATGATAGAAGGAAGAGGGTCTAGCAGTTTGGTTAGCACTGTGAACTGAGTTTGCTGTGTAAGGGAATACGGCCTACCTCTCAGTGTTTTCAAGAATTAGAAACATTACCTTTGTTGAAAATGGCCCTATACAACTGAAAGGAACATGCAGTGTAGCTTCTGTGAGAGAATCATTCACGTTAGAAGCAAAAGGGCCTAGAACCTTGTTTTGCAGTTTGATTTGAGTTTGCTGTTTAAAGGAATACTGCCTACCTGTCAGCGTTTTCATGGGTGAAGAACATCAACTTTGTACATAATCCCATTTCAAGTGAGTGGAGAAACACTGTAGTTCTTCTAAGAAAATCTTCCATGTTAGAAGGAAGAGGGTCCAGCATCTTGCTTTGCATTGTGAACTGAGTTTGCTGTATAAGGGAATACTGCCTACCTCTCAGTGTTTTCAAGAGTGAGAAACATCACCTTTGTTCAAAAATCCCCCATGCAACTGAATAGAAGAGGCAGTGTTGCTTGTGTGAGAGAATCAACAATGTTTGAAGCAAGAGCGGCTAGCACCTTGTTTTGCAGTTTGAACTGAGTTTGCTATTTGAAGGAATACTGCCTACCTCTCAGCGTTTTCATGGGTGAGGAACATCAACTTTGTGCCTAATAGTCCCTTTGAGTGTGTGGAGAAACACTGTAGTTCTTCTAAGAAAATGTTTCATGATAGAAGGAAGAGGGTCTAGCAGTTTGGTTAGCACTGTGAACTGAGTTTGCTGTATAAGGGAATATTGCCTATCTCGCAGTGATTTCAAGAGTGAGAAACATCACCTTTGTTCAAAATCCCCCTCAAAACTGAATAGAAGATGCAGTGTAGCTTGTGTGAGAGAATCAATAATGTTTGAAGCAAGAGCGGCTAGCACCTTGTTTTGCAGTTTGAATTGAGTTTGCTGTTTAAAGGAATACTGCCTAGCTCTCAGGGTTTTCATGGGTGAGGAACAGCAACTTTGTGCCTAATAGTGCCTTTGGAGTGTGTGGAGAAACACTGTAGTTGTTCTCAGAAAATCTTTCATGATAGAAGGAAGAGGGTCTAGCAGTTTTCTTAGCACTGTGAACTGAGCTTGCTGTCGAGGAGAACACTGCCTAACTCTCAGTGTTTCCATGAGTAAGAACACAAGTGAATGAAAGGAGCACTTTTGGTCTTGTTAGAGAACCATTAATTTTAGCAGCAAGAGGGTCTAGCCAATTGTTTACTATTGTGAATTCACTTAACATTCTAAAAGACTTCTGCATATCCCTTAGTGTTATCACGGTTCTAGATCATCAACTTTTTGCAAAATGACCCCTTTCAAGTGAACGGCATAATCACTGTAGCTATTGAAAGAGACACATTAAAGTTAGAAGGAAGAAGCTCTATCACCTTGTTTAGCATTGTGCACTGAGTTGGCTTTTGAAAGGAACACTGCATAGGTCTCAGCTTTTTATGGTTGAGGAACATCAACTTTCAGCCAAATAGCCCCTTTCGAGTGACTGGAGAAACAGTCTAGTTTTAATAAAATCTATCATGTTAGAAGAAAGAGGGCCTAGCAGTTTGCTTAGCACTGTGAACTCAGTTTGCTGTATAAGGGAACCCTGCCTACCTCTCAATGTTTTCAAGAATGAGAAACATTACCTTTGTTGAAAATGGCCCAATACAAATGAAAGGAAGATGCAGTGTAGCTTCTGTGAGAGAATCATTCATGTCAAAAGCAAGAGTGCCTAGAAGGTTGTTTTGCAGTTTGATTTGAGTTTCCTGTTTAAAGGAATACTGCCTACCTCTCAGTGTTTTCATGGCTGAGGAACAACTTTGTACCTAATACCCATTTCAAGTTAGTAGAGAAACACTATAGTTCTTCTAAGAAAATCTTTCATATTAGAAGGAAGAGGGTCTAGCATCTTGCTTTGCATTGTGAACTGAGTTTGCTGTATAAGGGAATACTGCCTACCTCTCAGTGTTTTCAAGAGTGAGAAACATCACCTTTGTTCAAAAATCCCCCATGCAACTGAATAGAAGAGGCAGTGTTGCTTGTGTGAGAGAATCAACAATGTTTGAAGCAAGAGCGGCTAGCACCTTGTTTTGCAGTTTGAACTGAGTTTGCTATTTGAAGGATTACTGCCTACCTCTCAGCGTTTTCATGGGTGAGGAACATCAACTTTGTGCCTAATAGTCCCTTTGAGTGTGTGGAGAAACACTGTAGTTCTTCTAAGAAATTGTTTCATCATAGAAGGAAGAGGGTCTAGCAGTTTGGTTAGCACTGTGAACTGAGTTTGCTGTGTAAGGGAATACGGCCTACCTCTCAGTGTTTTCAAGAATTAGAAACATTACCTTTGTTGAAAATGGCCCTATACAACTGAAAGGAACATGCAGTGTAGCTTCTGTGAGAGAATCATTCATGTCAAAAGCAAGAGGGCCTAGAACCTTGTTTTGCAGTTTGATTTGACTTTCTTGTTTAAAGGAATACTGCCTACCTCTCAGCGTTTTCATGGCTGAGGAACAACTTTGTACATAATATGCATTTCAAGTTAGTAGAGAAATACTATAGTTCTTCTAAGAAAATCTTTCATGTTAGAAGGAAGAGGGTCTAGCAGTTTGGTTAGCACTGTGAACTGAGTTTGCTGTGTAAGGGAATACGGCCTACCTCTCAGTGTTTTCAAGAATGAGAAACATTACCTTTGTTGAAAATGGCCCTATACAACTGAAAGGAACATGCAGTGTAGCTTCTGTGAGAGAATCATTCACGTTAGAAGCAAAAGGGCCTAGAACCTTGTTTTGCAGTTTGATTTGAGTTTGCTGTTTAAAGGAATACTGCCTACCTGTCAGCGTTTTCATGGGTGAAGAACATCAACTTTGTACATAATACCCATTTCAAGTAGGTGGAGAAACACTGTAGTTCTTCTAAGAAAATCTTCCATGTTAGAAGGAAGAGGGTCCAGCATCTTGCTTTGCATTGTGAACTGAGTTTGCTGTATAAGTTAATACTGCCTACCTCTCAGTGTTTTCAAGAGTGAGAAACATCACCTTTGTTCAAAAATCCCCCATGCAACTGAATAGAAGAGGCAGTGTTGCTTGTGTGAGAGAATCAACAATGTTTGAAGCAAGAGCCGCTAGCACCTTGTTTTGCAGTTTGAACTGAGTTTGCTATTTGAAGGATTACTGCCTACCTCTCAGCGTTTTCATGGGTGAGGAACTTCAACTTTGTGCCTAATAGTCCCTTTGAGTGTGTGGAGAAACACTGTAGTTCTTCTAAGAAATTGTTTCATGATAGAAGGAAGAGGGTCTAGCAGTTTGGTTAGCACTGTGAACTGAGTTTGCTGTGTAAGGGAATACGGCCTACCTCTCAGTGTTTTCAAGAATTAGAAACATTACCTTTGTTGAAAATGGCCCTATACAACTGAAAGGAAGATGCAGTGTAGCTTCTGTGAGAGAATCATTCATGTCAAAAGCAAGAGGGCCTAGAACCTTGTTTTGCAGTTTGATTTGACTTTCTTGTTTAAAGGAATACTGCCTACCTCTCAGTGTTTTCATGGGTGAGGAACAACTTTGTACCTAATACCCATTTCAAGTTAGTAGAGAAACACTATAGTTCTTCTAAGAAAATCTTTCATGTTAGAAGGAAGAGGGTCTAGCAGTTTGGTTAGCACTGTGAACTGAGTTTGCTGTGTAAGGGAATACTGCCTACCTCTCAGTGTTTTCAAGAATGAGAAAAATTACCTTTGTTGAAAATTTCCCTATACAACTGAAAGGAACATGCAGTGTAGCTTCTGTGAGAGAATCATTCAGGTTAGAAGCAAAAGGGCCTAGAACCTTGTTTTGCAGTTTGATTTGAGTTTGCTATTTAAAGGAATACTGCCTACCTCTCAGCGTTTTCATGGGTGAAGAACATCAACTTTGTACATAATACCCATTTCAAGTGAGTGGAGAAACACTGTAGTTCTTCTAAGAAAATCTTCGATGTTAGAAGGAAGAGGGTCTAGTTGTTTTCTTAGCACTGTGAACTGAGTTTGCTGTATAAGGGAATACTTCCTACCTCTCAGTGTTTTCAAGAATGAGAAACATTACCTTTGTTGAAAATGGCCCTATACAACTGAAAGGAACATGCAGTGTAGCTTCTGTGAGAGAATCATTCACGTTAGAAGCAAAAGGGCCTAGAACCTTGTTTTGCAGTTTGATTTGAGTTTGCTGTTTAAAGGAATACTGCCTACCTCTCAGCGTTTTCATGGGTGAAGAACATCTACTTTGTACATAATACCCATTTCAAGTGAGTGGAGAAACACTGTAGTTCTTCTAAGAAAATCTTCCATGTTAGAAGGAAGAGGGTGTAGCATCTTGCTTTGCATTGTGAACTGAGTTTGCTGTATAAGGGAATACTGCCTACCTCTCAGTGTTTTCAAGAGCGAGAAACATCACCTTTGTTCAAAAATCCCCCATGCAACTGAATAGAAGAGGCAGTGTTGCTTGTGTGAGAGAATCAACAATGATTGAAGCAAGAGCGGCTAGCACCTTGTTTTGCAGTTTGAACTGAGTTTGCTATTTCAAGGAATAATGCCTACCTCTCAGCGTTTTCATGGGTGAGGAACATCAACTTTGTGCCTAATAGTCCCTTTGAGTGTGTGGAGAAACACTGTAGTGCTTCTAAGAAATTGTTTCATGATAGAAGGAAGAGGGTCTAGCAGTTTGGTTAGCACTGTGAACTGAGTTTGCTGTGTAAGGAAATACTGCCTACCTCTCAGTGTTTTCAAGAATGAGAAACATTACCTTTGTTGAAAATGGCCCTATACAACTGAAAGGAACATGCAGTGTAGCTTCTGTGAGAGAATCATTCACGTTAGAAGCAAAAGGGCCTAGAACCTTGTTTTGCAGTTTGATTTGAGTTTGCTGTTTAAAGGAATACTGCCTACCTCTCAGCGTTTTCATGGGTGAAGAACATCAACTTTGTACATAATACCCATTTCAAGTGAGTGGAGAAACACTGTAGTTCTTCTAAGAAGATCTTCCATGTTAGAAGGAAGAGGGTCTAGTAGTTTTCTTAGCACTGTGAACTGAGTTTGCTATGTAAGGGAATACGGCCTACCTCTCAGTGTTTTCAAGAATGAGAAACTTTACATTTGTTGAAAATGGCCCTATACAACTGAAAGGAACATGCAGTGTAGCTTCTGTGAGAGAATCATTCACGTTAGAAGCAAAAGGGCCTAGAACCTTGTTTTGCAGTTTGATTTGAGTTTACTGTTTAAAGGAATACTGCCTACCTCTCAGCGTTTTCATGGGTGAAGAACATCAACTTTGTACATAATACCCATTTCAAGTGAGTGGAGAAACACTGTAGTTCTTCTAAGAAAATGTTTCATGATAGAAGGAAGAGGGTCTAGCAGTTTGGTTAGCACTGTGAACTGAGTTTGCTGTATAAGGGAATATTGCCTACCTCGCAGTGATTTCAAGAGGGAGAAACATCACCTTTGTTCAAAATCCCCCACAAAACTGAATAGAAGATGCAGTGTAGCTTGTGTGAGAGAATCAATAATGTTTGAAGCAAGAGCGGATAGCACCTTGTTTTGCAGTTTGAATTGAGTTTGCTGTTTAAAGGAATACTGCCTAGCTCTCAGGGTTTTCATCGGTGAGGAACAGCCACTTTGTGCCTAATAGTGCCTTTCGAGTGTGTGGAGAAACACTGTAGTTGTTCTCAGAAAATCTTTCATGATAGAAGGAAGAGGGTCTAGCAGTTTTCTTACCACTGTGAACTGAGCTTGCTGTTGAGGAGAACACTGCCTAACTCTCAGTGTTTCCATGAGTAAGAACACAAGTGAATGAAAGGAGCACTTTTGGTCTTGTTAGAGAACCATTAATTTTAGCAGCAAGAGGGTCTAGCCAATTGTTTACTATTGTGAATTCACTTAACATTCTAAAAGACTTCTGCATATCCCTTAGTGTTATCACGGTTCTAGATCATCAACTTTTTGCAAAATGACCCCTTTCAAGTGAACGGCAGAATCACTGTAGCTATTGAAAGAGACACATTAAAGTTAGAAGGAAGAAGCTCTATCACCTTGTTTAGCATTGTGCACTGAGTTGGCTTTTGAAAGGAACACTGCATAGGTCTCAGCTTTTTATGGTTGAGGAACATCAACTTTCAGCCAAATAGCCCCTTTCGAGTGACTGGAGAAACAGTCTAGTTTTAATAAAATCTATCATGTTAGAAGAAAGAGGGCCTAGCAGTTTGCTTAGCACTGTGAACTGAGTTTGCTGTATAAGGGAACCCTGCCTACCTCTCAATGTTTTCAAGAATGAGAAACATTACCTTTGTTGAAAATGGCCCAATACAAATGAAAGGAAGATGCAGTGTAGCTTCTGTGAGAGAATCATTCATGTCAAAAGCAAGAGGGCCTAGAAGCTTGTTTTGCAGTTTGATTTGAGTTTCCTGTTTAAAGGAATACTGCCTACCTCTCAGTGTTTTCATGGCTGAGGAACAACTTTGTACCTAATACCCATTTCAAGTTAGTAGAGAAACACTATAGTTCTTCTAAGAAAATCTTTCATATTAGAAGGAAGAGGGTCTAGCATCTTGCTTTGCATTGTGAACTGAGTTTGCTGTATAAGGGAATACTGCCTACCTCTCAGTGTTTTCAAGAGTGAGAAACATCACCTTTGTTCAAAAATCCCCCATGCAACTGAATAGAAGAGGCAGTGTTGCTTGTGTGAGAGAATCAACAATGTTTGAAGCAAGAGCCGCTAGCACCTTGTTTTGCAGTTTGAACTGAGTTTGTTATTTGAAGGATTACTGCCTACCTCTCAGCGTTTTCATGGGTGAGGAACTTCAACTTTGTGCCTAATAGTCCCTTTGAGTGTGTGGAGAAACACTGTAGTTCTTCTAAGAAATTGTTTCATGATAGAAGGAAGAGGGTCTAGCAGTTTGGTTAGCACTGTGAACTGAGTTTGCTGTGTAAGGGAATACGGCCTACCTCTCAGTGTTTTCAAGAATTAGAAACATTACCTTTGTTGAAAATGGCCCTATACAACTGAAAGGAAGATGCAGTGTAGCTTCTGTGAGAGAATCATTCATGTCAAAAGCAAGAGGGCCTAGAACCTTGTTTTGCAGTTTGATTTGACTTTCTTGTTTAAAGGAATACTGCCTACCTCTCAGTGTTTTCATGGGTGAGGAACAACTTTGTACCTAATACCCATTTCAAGTTAGTAGAGAAACACTATAGTTCTTCTAAGAAAATCTTTCATGTTAGAAGGAAGAGGGTCTAGCAGTTTGGTTAGCACTGTGAACTGAGTTTGCTGTGTAAGGGAATACGGCCTACCTCTCAGTGTTTTCAAGAATGAGAAACATTACCTTTGTTGAAAATGGCCCTATACAACTGAAAGGAACATGCAGTGTAGCTTCTGTGAGAGAATCATTCACGTTAGAAGCAAAAGGGCCTAGAACCTTGTTTTGCAGTTTGATTTGAGTTTGCTGTTTAAAGGAATACTGCCTACCTGTCAGCGTTTTCATGGGTGAAGAACATCAACTTTGTACATAATACCCATTTCAAGTGAGTGGAGAAACACTGTAGTTCTTCTAAGAAAATCTTCCATGTTAGAAGGAAGAGGGTCCAGCATCTTGCTTTGCATTGTGAACTGAGTTTGCTGTATAAGTTAATACTGCCTACCTCTCAGTGTTTTCAAGAGTGAGAAACATCACCTTTGTTCAAAAATCCCCCATGCAACTGAATAGAAGAGGCAGTGTTGCTTGTGTGAGAGAATCAACAATGTTTGAAGCAAGAGCGGCTAGCACCTTGTTTTGCAGTTTGAACTGAGTTTGCTATTTGAAGGAATACTGCCTACCTCTCAGCGTTTTCATGGGTGAGGAACATCAACTTTGTGCCTAATAGTCCATTTGAGTGTGTGGAGAAACACTGTAGTTCTTCTAAGAAACTGTTTCATGATAGAAGGAAGAGGTTCTAGCAGTTTGGTTAGCACTGTGAACTGAGTTTGCTGTGTAAGGGAATACTGCCTACCTCTCAGTGTTTTCAAGAATGAGAAACATTACCTTTGTTGAAAATGGCCCTATACAACTGAAAGGAACATGCAGTGTAGCTTCTGTGAGAGAATCATTCACGTTAGAAGCAAAAGGGCCTAGAACCTTGTTTTGCAGTTTGATTTGAGTTTGCTGTTTAAAGGAATACTGCCTACCTCTCAGCGTTTTCATGGGTGAAGAACATCAACTTTGTACATAATACCCATTTCAAGTGAGTGGAGAAACACTGTAGTTCTTCTAAGAAGATCTTCCATGTTAGAAGGAAGAGGGTCTAGTAGTTTTCTTAGCACTGTGAACTGAGTTTGCTGTGTAAGGGAATACGGCCTACCTCTCAGTGTTTTCAAGAATGAGAAACTTTACATTTGTTGAAAATGGCCCTATACAACTGAAAGGAACATGCAGTGTAGCTTCTGTGAGAGAATCATTCACGTTAGAAGCAAAAGGGCCTAGAACCTTGTTTTGCAGTTTGATTTGAGTTTACTGTTTAAAGGAATGCTGCCTACCTCTCAGCGTTTTCATGGGTGAAGAACATCAACTTTGTACATAATACCCATTTCAAGTGAGTGGAGAAACACTGTAGTTCTTCTAAGAAAATGTTTCATGATAGAAGGAAGAGGGTCTAGCAGTTTGGTTAGCACTGTGAACTGAGTTTGCTGTATAAGGGAATATTGCCTACCTCTCAGTGATTTCAAGAGGGAGAAACATCACCTTTGTTCAAAATCCCCCACAAAACTGAATAGAAGATGCAGTGTAGCTTGTGTGAGAGAATCAATAATGTTTGAAGCAAGAGCGGATAGCACCTTGTTTTGCAGTTTGAATTGAGTTTGCTGTTTAAAGGAATACTGCCTAGCTCTCAGGGTTTTCATGGGTGAGGAACAGCCACTTTGTGCCTAATAGTGCCTTTCGAGTGTGTGGAGAAACACTGTAGTTGTTCTCAGAAAATCTTTCATGATAGAAGGAAGAGGGTCTAGCAGTTTTCTTACCACTGTGAACTGAGCTTGCTGTTGAGGAGAACACTGCCTAACTCTCAGTGTTTCCATGAGTAAGAACACAAGTGAATGAAAGGAGCACTTTTGGTCTTGTTAGAGAACCATTAATTTTAGCAGCAAGAGGGTCTAGCCAATTGTTTACTATTGTGAATTCACTTAACATTCTAAAAGACTTCTGCATATCCCTTAGTGTTATCACGGTTCTAGATCATCAACTTTTTGCAAAATGACCCCTTTCAAGTGAATGGCAGAATCACTGTAGCTATTGAAAGAGACACATTAAAGTTAGAAGGAAGAAGCTCTATCACCTTGTTTAGCATTGTGCACTGAGTTGGCTTTTGAAAGGAACACTGCATAGGTCTCAGCTTTTTATGGTTGAGGAACATCAACTTTCAGCCAAATAGCCCCTTTCGAGTGACTGGAGAAACAGTCTAGTTTTAATAAAATCTATCATGTTAGAAGAAAGAGGGCCTAGCAGTTTTCTTAGCACTGTGAACTGAGTTTGCTGTATAAGGGAACCCTGCCTACCTCTCAATGTTTTCAAGAATGAGAAACATTACCTTTGTTGAAAATGGCCCAATACAAATGAAAGGAAGATGCAGTGTAGCTTCTGTGAGAGAATCATTCATGTCAAAAGCAAGAGGGCCTAGAAGCTTGTTTTGCAGTTTGATTTGAGTTTCCTGTTTAAAGGAATACTGCCTACCTCTCAGTGTTTTCATGGCTGAGGAACAACTTTGTACCTAATACCCATTTCAAGTTAGTAGAGAAACACTATAGTTCTTCTAAGAAAATCTTTCATATTAGAAGGAAGAGGGTCTAGCATCTTGCTTTGCATTGTGAACTGAGTTTGCTGTATAAGGGAATACTGCCTACCTCTCAGTGTTTTCAAGAGTGAGAAACATCACCTTTGTTCAAAAATCCCCCATGCAACTGAATAGAAGAGGCAGTGTTGCTTGTGTGAGAGAATCAACAATGTTTGAAGCAAGAGCCGCTAGCACCTTGTTTTGCAGTTTGAACTGAGTTTGCTATTTGAAGGATTACTGCCTACCTCTCAGCGTTTTCATGGGTGAGGAACTTCAACTTTGTGCCTAATAGTCCCTTTGAGTGTGTGGAGAAACACTGTAGTTCTTCTAAGAAATTGTTTCATGATAGAAGGAATAGGGTCTAGCAGTTTGGTTAGCACTGTGAACTGAGTTTGCTGTGTAAGGGAATACGGCCTACCTCTCAGTGTTTTCAAGAATTAGAAACATTACCTTTGTTGAAAATGGCCCTATACAACTGAAAGGAAGATGCAGTGTAGCTTCTGTGAGAGAATCATTCATGTCAAAAGCAAGAGGGCCTAGAACCTTGTTTTGCAGTTTGATTTGACTTTCTTGTTTAAAGGAATACTGCCTACCTCTCAGTGTTTTCATGGGTGAGGAACAACTTTGTACCTAATACCCATTTCAAGTTAGTAGAGAAACACTATAGTTCTTCTAAGAAAATCTTTCATGTTAGAAGGAAGAGGGTCTAGCAGTTTGGTTAGCACTGTGAACTGAGTTTGCTGTGTAAGGGAATACGGCCTACCTCTCAGTGTTTTCAAGAATGAGAAACATTACCTTTGTTGAAAATGGCCCTATACAACTGAAAGGAACATGCAGTGTAGCTTCTGTGAGAGAATCATTCACGTTAGAAGCAAAAGGGCCTAGAACCTTGTTTTGCAGTTTGATTTGAGTTTGCTGTTTAAAGGAATACTGCCTACCTGTCAGCGTTTTCATGGGTGAAGAACATCAACTTTGTACATAATACCCATTTCAAGTGAGTGGAGAAACACTGTAGTTCTTCTAAGAAAATCTTCCATGTTAGAAGGAAGAGGGTCCAGCATCTTGCTTTGCATTGTGAACTGAGTTTGCTGTATAAGTTAATACTGCCTACCTCTCAGTGTTTTCAAGAGTGAGAAACATCACCTTTGTTCAAAAATCCCCCATGCAACTGAATAGAAGAGGCAGTGTTGCTTGTGTGAGAGAATCAACAATGTTTGAAGCAAGAGCGGCTAGCACCTTGTTTTGCAGTTTGAACTGAGTTTGCTATTTGAAGGAATACTGCCTACCTCTCAGCGTTTTCATGGGTGAGGAACATCAACTTTGTGCCTAATAGTCCATTTGAGTGTGTGGAGAAACACTGTAGTTCTTCTAAGAAACTGTTTCATGATAGAAGGAAGAGGTTCTAGCAGTTTGGTTAGCACTGTGAACTGAGTTTGCTGTGTAAGGGAATACTGCCTACCTCTCAGTGTTTTCAAGAATGAGAAACATTACCTTTGTTGAAAATGGCCCTATACAACTGAAAGGAACATGCAGTGTAGCTTCTGTGAGAGAATCATTCACGTTAGAAGCAAAAGGGCCTAGAACCTTGTTTTGCAGTTTGATTTGAGTTTGCTGTTTAAAGGAATACTGCCTACCTCTCAGCGTTTTCATGGGTGAAGAACATCAACTTTGTACATAATACCCATTTCAAGTGAGTGGAGAAACACTGTAGTTCTTCTAAGAAGATCTTCCATGTTAGAAGGAAGAGGGTCTAGTAGTTTTCTTAGCACTGTGAACTGAGTTTGCTGTGTAAGGGAATACGGCCTACCTCTCAGTGTTTTCAAGAATGAGAAACTTTACATTTGTTGAAAATGGCCCTATACAACTGAAAGGAACATGCAGTGTAGCTTCTGTGAGAGAATCATTCACGTTAGAAGCAAAAGGGCCTAGAACCTTGTTTTGCAGTTTGATTTGAGTTTACTGTTTAAAGGAATACTGCCTACCTCTCAGCGTTTTCATGGGTGAAGAACATCAACTTTGTACATAATACCCATTTCAAGTGAGTGGAGAAACACTGTAGTTCTTCTAAGAAAATGTTTCATGATAGAAGGAAGAGGGTCTAGCAGTTTGGTTAGCACTGTGAACTGAGTTTGCTGTATAAGGGAATATTGCCTACCTCTCAGTGTTTTCAAGAATGAGAAAAATTACCTTTGTTGAAAATTTCCCTATACAACTGAAAGGAACATGCAGTGTAGCTTCTGTGAGAGAATCATTCAGGTTAGAAGCAAAAGGGCCTAGAACCTTGTTTTGCAGTTTGATTTGAGTTTGCTATTTAAAGGAATACTGCCTACCTCTCAGCGTTTTCATGGGTGAAGAACATCAACTTTGTACATAATACCCATTTCAAGTGAGTGGAGAAACACTGCAGTTCTTCTAAGAAAATCTTTCATGTTAGAAGGAAGAGGGTCTAGCAGCTTGCTTTGCATTGTGAACTGACTTTGCTGTATAAGGAAATACTGCCTACCTCTTAATGTTTTCAAGAGTGAGATACATCAGCTTTGTTCACAATGGCCCCATACAACTGAAAGGAAGATGCAGTGTAGCTTGTGTGAGAGAATCAATAATATTTGAAGCAAGAGGGGCTAGCACCTTGTTTTGAAATTTGAATTGAGTTTGCTGTTTCCAGGAATACTGCCTACCTCTCAGTGTATTCATAGTTGAGGAACATCAACTTTGTGCCAAATTGCCCCTTTCAAGTGAGAGTTGAAACACTGTAGAACTTCTAAGAAAATCTTTCCTCTTAGAAGGAAGAGGGCCTAGCAGTTTGCTTTGCACTGTGAACTGAGTTTGCTGTATAAGGGAATACTTCCTACCTCTCAATGTTTTCAAGAATGAGAAACATTACCTTTGTTGAAAATGGCACAATACAACTGAAAGGAAGATGCAGTGTAGCTTCTGTGAGAGAATCATTCATGTCAGAAGCAAGAGGGCCTAGAACCTTGTTTTGCAGTTTGATTTGAGTTTCCTGTTTAAAGGAGTACTGCCTACCTCTCAGCATTTTCATGGGTGAGGAATTTTGACTTTGTACATAACAGCCCCTTTCAAGTGAGTGGAGAAACACTGTAGTTCTTCTAAGAAAATCTTCCATGTTAGAAGGAAGAGGGTCCAGCATCTTGCTTTGCATTGTGAACTGAGTTTGCTGTATAAGTTAATACTGCCTACCTCTCAGTGTTTTCAAGAGTGAGAAACATCACCTTTGTTCAAAAATCCCCCATGCAACTGAATAGAAGAGGCAGTGTTGCTTGTGTGAGAGAATCAACAATGTTTGAAGCAAGAGCGGCTAGCACCTTGTTTTGCAGTTTGAACTGAGTTTGCTATTTGAAGGAATACTGCCTACATCTCAGCGTTTTCATGGGTGAAGAACATCTACTTTGTACATAATACCCATTTCAAGTGAGTGGACTAACACTGTAGTTCTTCCAAAAAAATCTTTCATGTTAGAAGGAAGAGGGTCTAGCAACTTGCTTTGCATTGTGAACTGAGTTTGCTGTATAAGGGAATACTGCCTACCTCTTAGTGTTTTCAAGAGTGAGATACATCAGCTTTGTTCACAATGGCCCCATACAACTGAAAGGAAGATGCAGTGTAGCTTGTGTGACAGAATCAATAATATTTGAAGCAAGAGGGGCTAGCACCTTGTTTTGAAATTTGAATTGAGTTTGCTGTTTCCAGGAATACTGCCTACCTCTCAGTGTATTCATAGATGAGGAACATCAACTTTGTGCCAAATTGCCCCTTTCAAGTGAGAGTTGAAACACTGTAGATCTTCTAAGAAAATCTTTCATGTTAGAAGGAAGAGGGCCTAGCAGTTTGCTTAGCACTGTGAACTGAGTTTGCTGTATAAGGGAATACTTCCTACCTCTCAATGTTTTCAAGAATGAGAAACATTACCTTTGTTGAAAATGGCACAATACCACTGAAAGGAAGATGCAGTGTAGCTTCTGTGAGAGAATCATTCATGTCAGAAGGAAGAGGGCCTAGAACCTTGTTTTGCAGTTTGATTTGAGTTTCCTGTTTAAAGGAGTACTGCCTACCTCTCAGCATTTTCATGGGTGAGGAATTTTAACTTTGTACATAACAGCCCCTTTCAAGTGAGTGGAGAAACACTGTGTAGTTCTTCTAAGAAAATCTTCCATGTTAGAAGGAAGATGGTCTAGCAGCTTGCTTAGCATTGTTAACTGAGTTTGCTGTATAAGGGAATACTGCCTACCTCTCAGTGTTTTCAAGAGTGAGAAACATCACCTTTGTTCAAAAATCCCCCATACAACTGAATAGAAGATGCAGTGTTGCTTGTGTGAGAGAACCAACAATGTTTGTAGCAAGAGCGGCTAGCACCTTGTTTTGCAGTTTGAATTGAGTTTGCTGTTTGAAGGAATACTGCCTAGCTCTCAGGGTTTTCATGGGTGAGGAACAGCAACTTTGTGCCTAATAGTGCCTTTCGAGTGTGTGGAGAAACACTGTAGTTGTTCTAAGAAAATCTTTCATGATAGAAGGAAGAGGGTCTAGCAGTTTTCTTACCACTGTGAACTGAGCTTGCTGTTGAGGAGAACACTGCCTAACTCTCAGTGTTTCCATGAGTAAGAACACAAGTGAATGAAAGGAGCACTTTTGGTCTTGTTAGAGAACCATTAATTTGAGCAGCAAGAGGGTCTAGCCAATTGTTTACTATTGTGAATTCACTTAACATTCTAAAAGACTTCTGCATATCCCTTAGTGTTATCACGGTTCTAGATCATCAACTTTTTGCAAAATGACCCCTTTCAAGTGAATGGCAGAATCACTGTAGCTATTGAAAGAGACACATTAAAGTTAGAAGGAAGAAGCTCTATCACCTTGTTTAGCATTGTGCACTGAGTTGGCTTTTGAAAGGAACACTGCATAGGTCTCAGCTTTTTATGGTTGAGGAACATCAACTTTCAGCCAAATAGCCCCTTTCGAGTGACTGGAGAAACAGTCTAGTTTTAATAAAATCTATCATGTTAGAAGGAAGAGGGCCTAGCAGTTTGCTTAGCACTGTGAACTGAGTTTGCTGTATAAGGGAACCCTGCGTACCTCTCAATGTTTTCAAGAATGAGAAACATTACCTTTGTTGAAAATGGCCCTATACAACTGAAAGGAACATGCAGTGTAGCTTCTGTGAGAGAATCATTCACCTTAAAAGCAAAAGGGCCTAGAACCTTGTTTTGCAGTTTGATTTGAGTTTGCTGTTTAAAGGAATACTGCCTACCTCTCAGCGTTTTCATTGGTGAAGAACATCTACTTTGTACATAATACCCATTTCAAGTGAGTGGACTAACACTGTAGTTCTTCTAAGAAAATCTTCCATGTTAGAAGGAAGAGGGTCTAGCAGCTTGCTTAGCATTGTGAACTGACTTTGCTGTATAAGGGAATACTGCCTACCTCTCAGTGTTTTCAAAAGTGAGAAACATCACCTTTGTTCAAAAATCCCCCATACAACTGAATAGAAGATGCAGTGTTGCTTGTGTGAGAGAATCAATAATGTTTGAAGCAAGAGCGGCGACCACCTTGTTTTGCAGTTTGAATTGAGTTTGCTGTTTGAAGGAATACTGCCTACCTCTCAGTGTTTTCATGGCTGAGGAACAACTTTGTACCTAATACCCATTTCAAGTTAGTAGAGAAACACTAGTTCTTCTAAGAAAATATTTCATGTTAGAAGGAAGAGGGTCTAGCATCTTGCTTTGCATTGTGAACTGAGTTTGCTGTATAAGGGAATACTGCCTACCTCTCAGTGTTTTCAAGAGTGAGAAACATCACCTTTGTTCAAAAATCCCCCATGCAACTGAATAGAAGAGGCAGTGTTGCTTGTGTGAGAGAATCAACAATGTTTGAAGCAAGAACGGCTAGCACCTTGTTTTGCAGTTTGAACTGAGTTTGCTATTTGAAGGAATGCTGCCTACCTCTCAGCGTTTTCATGGGTGAGGAACATCAACTTTGTGCCTAATAGTCCATTTGAGTGTGTGGAGAAACACTGTAGTTCTTCTAAGAAAATGTTTCATGATAGAAGGAAGAGGGTCTAGCAGTTTGGTTAGCACTGTGAACTGAGTTTGCTGTGTAAGGGAATACGGCCTACCTCTCAGTGTTTTCAAGAATGAGAAACATTACCTTTGTTGAAAATGGCCCTATACAACTGAAAGGAACATGCAGTGTAGCTTCTGTGAGAGAATCATTCATGTCAAAAGCAAGAGGGCCTAGAACCTTGTTTTGCAGTTTGATTTGACTTTCTTGTTTAAAGGAATACTGCCTACCTCTCAGTGTTTTCATGGCTGAGGAACAACTTTGTACCTAATACCCATTTCAAGTTAGTAGAGAAACACTATAGTTCTTCTAAGAAAATCTTTCATGTTAGAAGGAAGAGGGTCTAGCAGTTTGGTTAGCACTGTGAACTGAGTTGCTGTGTAAGGGAATACGGCCTACCTCTCAGTGTTTTCAAGAATGAGAAACATTACCTTTGTTGAAAATGGCCCTATACAACTGAAAGGAACATGCAGTGTAGCTTCTGTGAGAGAATCATTCACGTTAGAAGCAAAAGGGCCTAGAACCTTGTTTTGCAGTTTGATTTGAGTTTGCTGTTTAAAGGAATACTGCCTACCTGTCAGCGTTTTCATGGGTGAAGAACATCAACTTTGTACATAATACCCATTTCAAGTGAGTGGAGAAACACTGTAGTTCTTCAAAGAAAATCTTCCATGTTAGAAGGAAGAGGGTCCAGCATCTTGCTTTGCATTGTGAACTGAGTTTGCTGTATAAGTTAATACTGCCTACCTCTCAGGGTTTTCAAGAGTGAGAAACATCACCTTTGTTCAAAAATCCCCCATGCAACTGAATAGAAGAGGCAGTGTTGCTTGTGTGAGAGAATCAACAATGTTTGAAGCAAGAGCGGCTAGCACCTTGTTTTGCAGTTTGAACTGAGTTTGCTATTTGAAGGAATACTGCCTACCTCTCAGCGTTTTCATGGGTGAGGAACATCAACTTTGTGCCTAATAGTCCATTTGAGTGTGTGGAGAAACACTGTAGTTCTTCTAAGAAATTGTTTCATGATAGAAGGAAGAGATTCTAGCAGTTTGGTTAGCACTGTGAACTGAGTTTGCTGTGTAAGGGAATACTGCCTACCTCTCAGCGTTTTCATGGGTGAAGAACATCAACTTTGTACATAATACCCATTTAAAGTGAGTGGAGAAACATTGTAGTTCTTCTAAGAAAATCTTCCATGTTAGAAGGAAGAGGGTCTATTAGTTTTCTTAGCAATGTGAACTGAGGTTGCTGTGTAAGGGAATACTGCCTATCTCTCAGTGTTTTCAAGAATGAGAAACATTACCTTTGTTGAAAATGGCCCTATACAACTGAAAGGAACAGGCAGTGTAGCTTTGTGAGAGAATCATTCACGTTAGAAGCAAAAGGGCCTAGAACCTTGTTTTGCAGTTTGATTTGAGTTTACTGTTTAAAGGAATACTGCCTACATCTCAGCGTTTTCATGGGTGAAGAACATCTACTTTGTACATAATACCCATTTCAAGTGAGTGGACTAACACTGTAGTTCTTCCAAAAAAATCTTTCATGTTAGAAGGAAGAGGGTCTAGCAACTTGCTTTGCATTGTGATCTGACTTTGCTGTATAAGGGAATACTGCCTACCTCTTAGTGTTTTCAAGAGTGAGATACATCAGCTTTGTTCACAATGGCCCCATACAACTGAAAGGAAGATGCAGTGTAGCTTGTGTGACAGAATCAATAATATTTGAAGCAAGAGGGGCTAGCACCTTGTTTTGAAATTTGAATTGAGTTTGCTGTTTCCAGGAATACTGCCTACCTCTCAGTGTATTCATAGATGAGGAACATCAACTTTGTGCCAAATTGCCCCTTTCAAGTGAGAGTTGAAACACTGTAGATCTTCTAAGAAAATCTTTCATGTTAGAAGGAAGAGGGCCTAGCAGTTTGCTTAGCACTGTGAACTGAGTTTGCTGTATAAGGGAATACTTCCTACCTCTCAATGTTTTCAAGAATGAGAAACATTACCTTTGTTGAAAATGGCACAATACCACTGAAAGGAAGATGCAGTGTAGCTTCTGTGAGAGAATCATTCATGTCAGAAGGAAGAGGGCCTAGAACCTTGTTTTGCAGTTTGATTTGAGTTTCCTGTTTAAAGGAGTACTGCCTACCTCTCAGCATTTTCATGGGTGAGGAATTTTAACTTTGTACATAACAGCCCCTTTCAAGTGAGTGGAGAAACACTGTGTAGTTCTTCTAAGAAAATCTTCCATGTTAGAAGGAAGATGGTCCAGCAGCTTGCTTAGCATTGTTAACTGAGTTTGCTGTATAAGGGAATACTGCCTACCTCTCAGTGTTTTCAAGAGTGAGAAACATCACCTTTGTTCAAAAATCCCCCATACAACTGAATAGAAGATGCAGTGTTGCTTGTGTGAGAGAACCAACAATGTTTGTAGCAAGAGCGGCTAGCACCTTGTTTTGCAGTTTGAATTGAGTTTGCTGTTTGAAGGAATACTGCCTAGCTCTCAGGGTTTTCATGGGTGAGGAACAGCAACTTTGTGCCTAATAGTGCCTTTCGAGTGTGTGGAGAAACACTGTAGTTGTTCTAAGAAAATCTTTCATGATAGAAGGAAGAGGGTCTAGCAGTTTTCTTACCACTGTGAACTGAGCTTGCTGTTGAGGAGAACACTGCCTAACTCTCAGTGTTTCCATGAGTAAGAACACAAGTGAATGAAAGGAGCACTTTTGGTCTTGTTAGAGAACCATTAATTTGAGCAGCAAGAGGGTCTAGCCAATTGTTTACTATTGTGAATTCACTTAACATTCTAAAAGACTTCTGCATATCCCTTAGTGTTATCACGGTTCTAGATCATCAACTTTTTGCAAAATGACCCCTTTCAAGTGAATGGCAGAATCACTGTAGCTATTGAAAGAGACACATTAAAGTTAGAAGGAAGAAGCTCTATCACCTTGTTTAGCATTGTGCACTGAGTTGGCTTTTGAAAGGAACACTGCATAGGTCTCAGCTTTTTATGGTTGAGGAACATCAACTTTCAGCCAAATAGCCCCTTTCGAGTGACTGGAGAAACAGTCTAGTTTTAATAAAATCTATCATGTTAGAAGGAAGAGGGCCTAGCAGTTTGCTTAGCACTGTGAACTGAGTTTGCTGTGTAAGGGAATACGGCCTACCTCTCAGTGTTTTCAAGAATGAGAAACATTACCTTTGTTGAAAATGGCCCTATACAACTGAAAGGAACATGCAGTGTAGCTTCTGTGAGAGAATCATTCACGTTAGAAGCAAAAGGGCCTAGAACCTTGTTTTGCAGTTTGATTTGAGTTTGCTGTTTAAAGGAATACTGCCTACCTCTCAGCGTTTTCATGGGTGAAGAACATCAACTTTGTACATAATACCCATTTCAAGTGAGTGGAGAAACACTGTAGTTCTTCTAAGAAAATCTTCCATGTTAGAAGGAAGAGGGTCCAGCATCTTGCTTTGCATTGTGAACTGAGTTTGCTGTATAAGTTAATACTGCCTACCTCTCAGTGTTTTCAAGAGTGAGAAACATCACCTTTGTTCAAAAATCCCCCATGCAACTGAATAGAAGAGGCAGTGTTGCTTGTGTGAGAGAATCAACAATGTTTGAAGCAAGAGCGGCTAGCACCTTGTTTTGCAGTTTGAACTGAGTTTGCTGTTTGAAGGAATACTGCCTACCTCTCAGCGTTTTCATGGGTGAGGAACATCAACTTTGTGCCTAATAGTCCATTTGAGTGTGTGGAGAAACACTGTAGTTCTTCTAAGAAACTGTTTCATGATAGAAGGAAGAGGTTCTAGCAGTTTGGTTAGCACTGTGAACTGAGTTTGCTGTGTAAGGGAATACTGCCTACCTCTCAGTGTTTTCAAGAATGAGAAACATTACCTTTGTTGAAAATGGCCCTATACAACTGAAAGGAACAGGCAGTGTAGCTTCTGTGAGAGAATCATTCACGTTAGAAGCAAAAGGGCCTAGAACCTTGTTTTGCAGTTTGATTTGAGTTTGCTGTTTAAAGGAATACTGCCTACCTCTCAGCGTTTTCATGGGTTAAGAACATCAACTTTGTACATAATACCCATTTCAAGTGAGTGGAGAAACACTGTAGTTCTTCTAAGAAGATCTTCCATGTTAGAAGGAAGAGGGTCCAGCATCTTGCTTTGCATTGTGAACTGAGTTTGCTGTGTAAGGGAATACGGCCTACCTCTCAGTGTTTTCAAGAATGAGAAACTTTACATTTGTTGAAAATGGCCCTATACAACTGAAAGGAACATGCAGTGTAGCTTCTGTGAGAGAATCATTCACGTTAGAAGCAAAAGGGCCTAGAACCTTGTTTTGCAGTTTGATTTGAGTTTACTGTTTAAAGGAATACTGCCTACCTCTCAGCGTTTTCATGGGTGAAGAACATCAACTTTGTACATAATACCCATTTCAAGTGAGTGGAGAAACACTGTAGTTCTTCTAAGAAAATGTTTCATGATAGAAGGAAGAGGGTCTAGCAGTTTGGTTAGCACTGTGAACTGAGTTTGCTGTATAAGGGAATATTGCCTACCTCGCAGTGATTTCAAGAGGGAGAAACATCACCTTTGTTCAAAATCCCCCACAAAACTGAATAGAAGATGCAGTGTAGCTTGTGTGAGAGAATCAATAATGTTTGAAGCAAGAGCGGATAGCACCTTGTTTTGCAGTTTGAATTGAGTTTGCTGTTTAAAGGAATACTGCCTAGCTCTCAGGGTTTTCATGGGTGAGGAACAGCCACTTTGTGCCTAATAGTGCCTTTCGAGTGTGTGGAGAAACACTGTAGTTGTTCTCAGAAAATCTTTCATGATAGAAGGAAGAGGGTCTAGCAGTTTTCTTACCACTGTGAACTGAGCTTGCTGTTGAGGAGAACACTGCCTAACTCTCAGTGTTTCCATGAGTAAGAACACAAGTGAATGAAAGGAGCACTTTTGGTCTTGTTAGAGAACCATTAATTTTAGCAGCAAGAGGGTCTAGCCAATTGTTTACTATTGTGAATTCACTTAACATTCTAAAAGACTTCTGCATATCCCTTAGTGTTATCACGGTTCTAGATCATCAACTTTTTGCAAAATGACCCCTTTCAAGTGAACGGCAGAATCACTGTAGCTATTGAAAGAGACACATTAAAGTTAGAAGGAAGAAGCTCTATCACCTTGTTTAGCATTGTGCACTGAGTTGGCTTTTGAAAGGAACACTGCATAGGTCTCAGCTTTTTATGGTTGAGGAACATCAACTTTCAGCCAAATAGCCCCTTTCGAGTGACTGGAGAAACAGTCTAGTTTTAATAAAATCTATCATGTTAGAAGAAAGAGGGCCTAGCAGTTTTCTTAGCACTGTGAACTGAGTTTGCTGTATAAGGGAACCCTGCCTACCTCTCAATGTTTTCAAGAATGAGAAACATTACCTTTGTTGAAAATGGCCCAATACAAATGAAAGGAAGATGCAGTGTAGCTTCTGTGAGAGAATCATTCATGTCAAAAGCAAGAGGGCCTAGAAGCTTGTTTTGCAGTTTGATTTGAGTTTCCTGTTTAAAGGAATACTGCCTACCTCTCAGTGTTTTCATGGCTGAGGAACAACTTTGTACCTAATACCCATTTCAAGTTAGTAGAGAAACACTATAGTTCTTCTAAGAAAATCTTTCATATTAGAAGGAAGAGGGTCTAGCATCTTGCTTTGCATTGTGAACTGAGTTTGCTGTATAAGGGAATACTGCCTACCTCTCAGTGTTTTCAAGAGTGAGAAACATCACCTTTGTTCAAAAATCCCCCATGCAACTGAATAGAAGAGGCAGTGTTGCTTGTGTGAGAGAATCAACAATGTTTGAAGCAAGAGCCGCTAGCACCTTGTTTTGCAGTTTGAACTGAGTTTGCTATTTGAAGGATTACTGCCTACCTCTCAGCGTTTTCATGGGTGAGGAACTTCAACTTCGTGCCTAATAGTCCCTTTGAGTGTGTGGAGAAACACTGTAGTTCTTCTAAGAAATTGTTTCATGATAGAAGGAAGAGGGTCTAGCAGTTTGGTTATCACTGTGAACTGAGTTTGCTGTGTAAGGGAATACGGCCTACCTCTCAGTGTTTTCAAGAATTAGAAACATTACCTTTGTTGAAAATGACCCTATACAACTGAAAGGAAGATGCAGTGTAGCTTCTGTGAGAGAATCATTCATGTCAAAAGCAAGAGGGCCTAGAACCTTGTTTTGCAGTTTGATTTGACTTTCTTGTTTAAAGGAATACTGCCTACCTCTCAGTGTTTTCATGGGTGAGGAACAACTTTGTACCTAATACCCATTTCAAGTTAGTAGAGAAACACTATAGTTCTTCTAAGAAAATCTTTCATGTTAGAAGGAAGAGGGTCTAGCAGTTTGCTTAGCACTGTGAACTGAGTTTGCTGTGTAAGGGAATACGGCCTACCTCTCAGTGTTTTCAAGAATGAGAAACATTACCTTTGTTGAAAATGGCCCTATACAACTGAAAGGAACATGCAGTGTAGCTTCTGTGAGAGAATCATTCACGTTAGAAGCAAAAGGGCCTAGAACCTTGTTTTGCAGTTTGATTTGAGTTTGCTGTTTAAAGGAATACTGCCTACCTGTCAGCGTTTTCATGGGTGAAGAACATCAACTTTGTACATAATACCCATTTCAAGTGAGTGGAGAAACACTGTAGTTCTTCTAAGAAAATCTTCCATGTTAGAAGGAAGAGGGTCCAGCATCTTGCTTTGCATTGTGAACTGAGTTTGCTGTATAAGTTAATACTGCCTACCTCTCAGTGTTTTCAAGAGTGAGAAACATCACCTTTGTTCAAAAATCCCCCATGCAACTGAATAGAAGAGGCAGTGTTGCTTGTGTGAGAGAATCAACAATGTTTGAAGCAAGAGCGGCTAGCACCTTGTTTTGCAGTTTGAACTGAGTTTGCTATTTGAAGGAATACTGCCTACCTCTCAGCGTTTTCATGGGTGAGGAACATCAACTTTGTGCCTAATAGTCCATTTGAGTGTGTGGAGAAACACTGTAGTTCTTCTAAGAAACTGTTTCATGATAGAAGGAAGAGGTTCTAGCAGTTTGGTTAGCACTGTGAACTGAGTTTGCTGTGTAAGGGAATACTGCCTACCTCTCAGTGTTTTCAAGAATGAGAAACATTACCTTTGTTGAAAATGGCCCTATACAACTGAAAGGAACAGGCAGTGTAGCTTCTGTGAGAGAATCATTCACGTTAGAAGCAAAAGGGCCTAGAACCTTGTTTTGCAGTTTGATTTGAGTTTGCTGTTTAAAGGAATACTGCCTACCTCTCAGCGTTTTCATGGGTTAAGAACATCAACTTTGTACATAATACCCATTTCAACTGAGTGGAGAAACACTGTAGTTCTTCTAAGAAAATCTTCGATGTTAGAAGGAAGAGGGTCTAGTAGTTTTCTTAGCACTGTGAACTGAGTTTGCTGTATAAGGGAATACTGCCTACCTCTCAGTGTTTTCAAGAATGAGAAACATTACCTTTGTAGAAAATGGCCCTATACAACTGAAAGGAACAGGCAGTGTAGCTTCTGTGAGAGAATCATTCACGTTAGAATCAAAAGGGCCTAGAACCTTGTTTTGCAGTTTGATTTGAGTTTGCTGTTTAAAGGAATACTGCCTACCTCTCAGCGTTTTCATTGGTGAAGAACATCAACTTTGTACATAATACCCATTTCAAGTGAGTGGAGAAACACTGTAGTTCTTCTAAGAAAATCTTCCATGTTAGAAGGAAGAGGGTCTAGCAGTTTGCTTAGCACTGTGAACTGAGTTTGCTGTATAAGGGAATATTGCCTATCTCGCAGTGATTTCAAGAGTGAGAAACATCACCTTTGTTCAAAATCCCCCTCAAAACTGAATAGAAGATGCAGTGTAGCTTGTGTGAGAGAATCAATAATGTTTGAAGCAAGAGCGGCTAGCACCTTGTTTTGCAGTTTGAATTGAGTTTGCTGTTTAAAGGAATACTGCCTAGCTCTCAGGGTTTTCATGGGTGAGGAACTTCAACTTTGTGCCTAATAGTCCCTTCGAGTGTGTGGAGAAACACTGTAGTTCTTCTAAGAAATTGTTTCATGATAGAAGGAAGAGGGTCTAGCAGTTTGGTTAGCACTGTGAACTGAGTTTGCTGTGTAAGGGAATACGGCCTACCTCTCAGTGTTTTCAAGAATCAGAAACATTACCTTTGTTGAAAATTGCCCTATACAACTGAAAGGAAGATGCAGTGTAGCTTCTGTGAGAGAATCATTCATGTCAAAAGCAAGAGGGCCTAGAACCTTGTTTTGCAGTTTGATTTGACTTTCTTGTTTAAAGGAATACTGCCTACCTCTCAGTGTTTTCATGGCTGAGGAACAACTTTGTACCTAATACCCATTTCAAGTTAGTAGAGAAACACTATAGTTCTTCTAAGAAAATCTTTCATGTTAGAAGGAAGAGGGTCTAGCAGTTTGGTTAGCACTGTGAACTGAGTTTGCTGTGTAAGGGAATACGGCCTACCTCTCAGTGTTTTCAAGAATGAGAAACATTACCTTTGTTGAAAATGGCACAATACAACTGAAAGGAAGATGCAGTGTAGCTTCTGTGAGAGAATCATTCATGTCAGAAGCAAGAGGGCCTAGAACCTTGTTTTGCAGTTTGATTTGAGTTTCCTGTTTAAAGGAGTACTGCCTACCTCTCAGCATTTTCATGGGTGAGGAATTTTAACTTTGTACATAACAGCCCCTTTCAAGTGAGTGGAGAAACACTGTAGTTCTTCAAGAAAATCTTCCATGTTAGAAGGAAGAGGGTCTAGCAGTTTGCTTAGCACTGTGAACTGAGTTTGCTGTGTAAGGGAATACTGCCTACCTCTCAGTGTTTTCAAGAATGAGAAAAATTACCTTTGTTGAAAATTTCCCTATACAACTGAAAGGAACATGCAGTGTAGCTTCTGTGAGAGAATCATTCAGGTTAGAAGCAAAAGGGCCTAGAACCTTGTTTTGCAGTTTGATTTGAGTTTGCTATTTAAAGGAATACTGCCTACCTCTCAGCGTTTTCATGGGTGAAGAACATCAACTTTGTACATAATACCCATTTCAAGTGAGTGGAGAAACACTGTAGTTCTTCTAAGAAAATCTTCGATGTTAGAAGGAAGAGGGTCTAGTTGTTTTCTTAGCACTGTGAACTGAGTTTGCTGTATAAGGGAATACTTCCTACCTCTCAGTGTTTTCAAGAATGAGAAACATTACCTTTGTTGAAAATGGCCCTATACAACTGAAAGGAACATGCAGTGTAGCTTCTGTGAGAGAATCATTCACGTTAGAAGCAAAAGGGCCTAGAACCTTGTTTTGCAGTTTGATTTGAGTTTGCTGTTTAAAGGAATACTGCCTACCTCTCAGCGTTTTCATGGGTGAAGAACATCTACTTTGTACATAATACCCATTTCAAGTGAGTGGAGAAACACTGTAGTTCTTCTAAGAAAATCTTCCATGTTAGAAGGAAGAGGGTGTAGCATCTTGCTTTGCATTGTGAACTGAGTTTGCTGTATAAGGGAATACTGCCTACCTCTCAGTGTTTTCAAGAGCGAGAAACATCACCTTTGTTCAAAAATCCCCCATGCAACTGAATAGAAGAGGCAGTGTTGCTTGTGTGAGAGAATCAACAATGATTGAAGCAAGAGCGGCTAGCACCTTGTTTTGCAGTTTGAACTGAGTTTGCTATTTCAAGGAATAATGCCTACCTCTCAGCGTTTTCATGGGTGAGGAACATCAACTTTGTGCCTAATAGTCCCTTTGAGTGTGTGGAGAAACACTGTAGTGCTTCTAAGAAATTGTTTCATGATAGAAGGAAGAAGGTCTAGCAGTTTGGTTAGCACTGTGAACTGAGTTTGCTGTGTAAGGGAATACTGCCTACCTCTCAGTGTTTTCAAGAATGAGAAACATTACCTTTGTTGAAAATGGCCCTGTACAACTGAAAGGAACAGGCAGTGTAGCTTCTGTGAGAGAATCATTCACGTTAGAAGCAAAAGGGCCTAGAACCTTGTTTTGCAGTTTGATTTGAGTTTGCTGTTTAAAGGAATACTGCCTACCTCTCAGCGTTTTCATGGGTGAAGAACATCAACTTTGTACATAATACCCATTTCAAGTGAGTGGAGAAACACTGTAGTTCTTCTAAGAAAATCTTCCATGTTAGAAGGAAGAGGGTCTAGCAGTTTGCTTAGCACTGTGAACTGAGTTTGCTGTATAAGGGAATATTGCCTATCTCGCAGTGATTTCAAGAGTGAGAAACATCACCTTTGTTCAAAATCCCCCTCAAAACTGAATAGAAGATGCAGTGTAGCTTGTGTGAGAGAATCAATAATGTTTGAAGCAAGAGCGGCTAGCACCTTGTTTTGCAGTTTGAATTGAGTTTGCTGTTTAAAGGAATACTGCCTAGCTCTCAGGGTTTTCATGGGTGAGGAACTTCAACTTTGTGCCTAATAGTCCCTTTGAGTGTGTGGAGAAACACTGTAGTTCTTCTAAGAAATTGTTTCATGATAGAAGGAAGAGGGTCTAGCAGTTTGGTTAGCACTGTGAACTGAGTTTGCTGTGTAAGGGAATACGGCCTACCTCTCAGTGTTTTCAAGAATGAGAAACATTACCTTTGTTGAAAATGGCCCTATACAACTGAAAGGAACAGGCAGTGTAGCTTCTGTGAGAGAATCATTCACGTTAGAAGCAAAAGGGCCTAGAACCTTGTTTTGCAGTTTGATTTGAGTTTGCTGTTTAAAGGAATACTGCCTACCTCTCAGGGTTTTCATGGGTTAAGAACATCAACTTTGTACATAATACCCATTTCAAGTGAGTGGAGAAACACTGTAGTTCTTCTAAGAAGATCTTCCATGTTAGAAGGAAGAGGGTCTAGTAGTTTTCTTAGCACTGTGAACTGAGTTTGCTGTGTAAGGGAATACGGCCTACCTCTCAGTGTTTTCAAGAATGAGAAACTTTACATTTGTTGAAAATGGCCCTATACAACTGAAAGGAACATGCAGTGTAGCTTCTGTGAGAGAATCATTCACGTTAGAAGCAAAAGGGCCTAGAACCTTGTTTTGCAGTTTGATTTGAGTTTACTGTTTAAAGGAATACTGCCTACCTCTCAGCGTTTTCATGGGTGAAGAACATCAACTTTGTACATAATACCCTTTTCAAGTGAGTGGAGAAACACTGTAGTTCTTCTAAGAAAATGTTTCATGATAGAAGGAAGAGTTTCTAGCAGTTTTGTTAGCACTGTGAACTGAGTTTGCTGTATAAGGGAATATTGCCTACCTCGCAGTGATTTCAAGAGGGAGAAACATCACCTTTGTTCAAAATCCCCCACAAAACTGAATAGAAGATGCAGTGTAGCTTGTGTGAGAGAATCAATAATGTTTGAAGCAAGAGCGGATAGCACCTTGTTTTGCAGTTTGAATTGAGTTTGCTGTTTAAAGGAATACTGCCTAGCTCTCAGGGTTTTCATGGGTGAGGAACAGCCACTTTGTGCCTAATAGTGCCTTTCGAGTGTGTGGAGAAACACTGTAGTTGTTCTCAGAAAATCTTTCATGATAGAAGGAAGAGGGTCTAGCAGTTTTCTTACCACTGTGAACTGAGCTTGCTGTTGAGGAGAACACTGCCTAACTCTCAGTGTTTCCATGAGTAAGAACACAAGTGAATGAAAGGAGCACTTTTGGTCTTGTTAGAGAACCATTAATTTTAGCAGCAAGAGGGTCTAGCCAATTGTTTACTATTGTGAATTCACTTAACATTCTAAAAGACTTCTGCATATCCCTTAGTGTTATCACGGTTCTAGATCATCAACTTTTTGCAAAATGACCCCTTTCAAGTCAACGGCAGAATCACTGTAGCTATTGAAAGAGACACATTAAAGTTAGAAGGAAGAAGCTCTATCACCTTGTTTAGCATTGTGCACTGAGTTGGCTTTTGAAAGGAACACTGCATAGGTCTCAGCTTTTTATGGTTGAGGAACATCAACTTTCAGCCAAATAGCCCCTTTCGAGTGACTGGAGAAACAGTCTAGATTTAATAAAATCTATCATGTTAGAAGAAAGAGGGCCTAGCAGTTTTCTTAGCACTGTGAACTGAGTTTGCTGTATAAGGGAACCCTGCCTACCTCTCAATGTTTTCAAGAATGAGAAACATTACCTTTGTTGAAAATGGCCCAATACAAATGAAAGGAAGATGCAGTGTAGCTTCTGTGAGAGAATCATTCATGTCAAAAGCAAGAGGGCCTAGAAGCTTGTTTTGCAGTTTGATTTGAGTTTCCTGTTTAAAGGAATACTGCCTACCTCTCAGTGTTTTCATGGCTGAGGAACAACTTTGTACCTAATACCCATTTCAAGTTAGTAGAGAAACACTATAGTTCTTCTAAGAAAATCTTTCATATTAGAAGGAAGAGGGTCTAGCATCTTGCTTTGCATTGTGAACTGAGTTTGCTGTATAAGGGAATACTGCCTACCTCTCAGTGTTTTCAAGAGTGAGAAACATCACCTTTGTTCAAAAATCCCCCATGCAACTGAATAGAAGAGGCAGTGTTGCTTGTGTGAGAGAATCAACAATGTTTGAAGCAAGAGCCGCTAGCACCTTGTTTTGCAGTTTGAACTGAGTTTGCTATTTGAAGGATTACTGCCTACCTCTCAGCGTTTTCATGGGTGAGGAACTTCAACTTCGTGCCTAATAGTCCCTTTGAGTGTGTGGAGAAACACTGTAGTTCTTCTAAGAAATTGTTTCATGATAGAAGGAAGAGGGTCTAGCAGTTTGGTTATCACTGTGAACTGAGTTTGCTGTGTAAGGGAATACGGCCTACCTCTCAGTGTTTTCAAGAATTAGAAACATTACCTTTGTTGAAAATGACCCTATACAACTGAAAGGAAGATGCAGTGTAGCTTCTGTGAGAGAATCATTCATGTCAAAAGCAAGAGGGCCTAGAACCTTGTTTTGCAGTTTGATTTGACTTTCTTGTTTAAAGGAATACTGCCTACCTCTCAGTGTTTTCATGGGTGAGGAACAACTTTGTACCTAATACCCATTTCAAGTTAGTAGAGAAACACTATAGTTCTTCTAAGAAAATCTTTCATGTTAGAAGGAAGAGGGTCTAGCAGTTTGCTTAGCACTGTGAACTGAGTTTGCTGTGTAAGGGAATACGGCCTACCTCTCAGTGTTTTCAAGAATGAGAAACATTACCTTTGTTGAAAATGGCCCTATACAACTGAAAGGAACATGCAGTGTAGCTTCTGTGAGAGAATCATTCACGTTAGAAGCAAAAGGGCCTAGAACCTTGTTTTGCAGTTTGATTTGAGTTTGCTGTTTAAAGGAATACTGCCTACCTGTCAGCGTTTTCATGGGTGAAGAACATCAACTTTGTACATAATACCCATTTCAAGTGAGTGGAGAAACACTGTAGTTCTTCTAAGAAAATCTTCCATGTTAGAAGGAAGAGGGTCCAGCATCTTGCTTTGCATTGTGAACTGAGTTTGCTGTATAAGTTAATACTGCCTACCTCTCAGTGTTTTCAAGAGTGAGAAACATCACCTTTGTTCAAAAATCCCCCATGCAACTGAATAGAAGAGGCAGTGTTGCTTGTGTGAGAGAATCAACAATGTTTGAAGCAAGAGCGGCTAGCACCTTGTTTTGCAGTTTGAACTGAGTTTGCTATTTGAAGGAATACTGCCTACCTCTCAGCGTTTTCATGGGTGAGGAACATCAACTTTGTGCCTAATAGTCCATTTGAGTGTGTGGAGAAACACTGTAGTTCTTCTAAGAAACTGTTTCATGATAGAAGGAAGAGGTTCTAGCAGTTTGGTTAGCACTGTGAACTGAGTTTGCTGTGTAAGGGAATACTGCCTACCTCTCAGTGTTTTCAAGAATGAGAAACATTACCTTTGTTGAAAATGGCCCTATACAACTGAAAGGAACAGGCAGTGTAGCTTCTGTGAGAGAATCATTCACGTTAGAAGCAAAAGGGCCTAGAATCTTGTTTTGCAGTTTGATTTGAGTTTGCTGTTTAAAGGAATACTGCCTACCTCTCAGCGTTTTCATGGGTTAAGAACATCAACTTTGTACATAATACCCATTTCAACTGAGTGGAGAAACACTGTAGTTCTTCTAAGAAAATCTTCGATGTTAGAAGGAAGAGGGTCTAGTAGTTTTCTTAGCACTGTGAACTGAGTTTGCTGTATAAGGGAATACTGCCTACCTCTCAGTGTTTTCAAGAATGAGAAACATTACCTTTGTAGAAAATGGCCCTATACAACTGAAAGGAACAGGCAGTGTAGCTTCTGTGAGAGAATCATTCACGTTAGAATCAAAAGGGCCTAGAACCTTGTTTTGCAGTTTGATTTGAGTTTGCTGTTTAAAGGAATACTGCCTACCTCTCAGCGTTTTCATGGGTGAAGAACATCAACTTTGTACATAATACCCATTTCAAGTGAGTGGAGAAACACTGTAGTTCTTCTAAGAAAATCTTCCATGTTAGAAGGAAGAGGGTCTAGCAGTTTGCTTAGCACTGTGAACTGAGTTTGCTGTATAAGGGAATATTGCCTATCTCGCAGTGATTTCAAGAGTGAGAAACATCACCTTTGTTCAAAATCCCCCTCAAAACTGAATAGAAGATGCAGTGTAGCTTGTGTGAGAGAATCAATAATGTTTGAAGCAAGAGCGGCTAGCACCTTGTTTTGCAGTTTGAATTGAGTTTGCTGTTTAAAGGAATACTGCCTAGCTCTCAGGGTTTTCATGGGTGAGGAACTTCAACTTTGTGCCTAATAGTCCCTTCGAGTGTGTGGAGAAACACTGTAGTTCTTCTAAGAAATTGTTTCATGATAGAAGGAAGAGGGTCTAGCAGTTTGGTTAGCACTGTGAACTGAGTTTGCTGTGTAAGGGAATACGGCCTACCTCTCAGTGTTTTCAAGAATCAGAAACATTACCTTTGTTGAAAATTGCCCTATACAACTGAAAGGAAGATGCAGTGTAGCTTCTGTGAGAGAATCATTCATGTCAAAAGCAAGAGGGCCTAGAACCTTGTTTTGCAGTTTGATTTGACTTTCTTGTTTAAAGGAATACTGCCTACCTCTCAGTGTTTTCATGGCTGAGGAACAACTTTGTACCTAATACCCATTTCAAGTTAGTAGAGAAACACTATAGTTCTTCTAAGAAAATCTTTCATGTTAGAAGGAAGAGGGTCTAGCAGTTTGGTTAGCACTGTGAACTGAGTTTGCTGTGTAAGGGAATACGGCCTACCTCTCAGTGTTTTCAAGAATGAGAAACATTACCTTTGTTGAAAATGGCCCTATACAACTGAAAGGAACATGCAGTGTAGCTTCTGTGAGAGAATCATTCACGTTAGAAGCAAAAGGGCCTAGAACCTTGTTTTGCAGTTTGATTTGAGTTTGCTGTTTAAAGGAATACTGCCTACCTCTCAGCGTTTTCATGGGTGAAGAACATCAACTTTGTACATAATACCCATTTCAAGTGAGTGGAGAAACTCTGTAGTTCTTCTAAGAAAATCTTCCATGTTAGAAGGAAGAGGGTCCAGCATCTTGCTTTGCATTGTGAACTGAGTTTGCTGTATAAGTTAATACTGCCTACCTCTCAGTGTTTTCAAGAGTGAGAAACATCACCTTTGTTCAAAAATCCCCCATGCAACTGAATAGAAGAGGCAGTGTTGCTTGTGTGAGAGAATCAACAATGTTTGAAGCAAGAGCGGCTAGCACCTTGTTTTGCAGTTTGAACTGAGTTTGCTATTTGAAGGAATACTGCCTACCTCTCAGCGTTTTCATGGGTGAGGAACTTCAACTTTGTGCCTAATAGTCCATTTGAGTGTGTGGAGAAACACTGTAGTTCTTCTAAGAAATTGTTTCATGATAGAAGGAAGAGGTTCTAGCAGTTTGGTTAGCACTGTGAACTGAGTTTGCCGTGTAAGGGAATACTGCCTACCTCTCAGTGTTTTCAAGAATGAGAAACATTACCTTTGTTGAAAATGGCCCTATACAACTGAAAGGAACAGGCAGTGTAGCTTCTGTGAGAGAATCATTCACGTTAGAAGCAAAAGGGCCTAGAACCTTGTTTTGCAGTTTGATTTGAGTTTGCTGTTTAAAGGAATACTGCCTACCTCTCAGCGTTTTCATGGGTCAAGAACATCAACTTTGTACATAATACCCATTTCAAGTGAGTGGAGAAACACTGTAGTTATTCTAAGAAAATCTTCCATGTTAGAAGGAAGAGGGTCTAGCAGTTTGCTTAGCACTGTGAACTGAGTTTGCTGTATAAGGGAATATTGCCTATCTCGCAGTGATTTCAAGAGTGAGAAACATCACCTTTGTTCAAAATCCCCCTCAAAACTGAATAGAAGATGCAGTGTAGATTGTGTGAGAGAATCAATAATGTTTGAAGCAAGAGCGGCTAGCACCTTGTTTTGCAGTTTGAATTGAGTTTGCTGTTTAAAGGAATACTGCCTAGCTCTCAGGGTTTTCATGGGTGAGGAACAGCAACTTTGTGCCCAATAGTGCCTTTCGAGTGTGTGGAGAAACACTGTAGTTGTTCTCAGAAAATCTTTCATGATAGAAGGAAGAGGGTCTAGCAGTTTTCTTACCACTGTGAACTGAGCTTGCTGTCGAGGAGAACACTGCCTAACTCTCAGTGTTTCCATGAGTAAGAACACAAGTGAATGAAAGGAGCACTTTTGTTCTTGTTAGAGAACCATTAATTTTAGCAGCAAGAGGGTCTAGCCAATTGTTTACTATTGTGAATTCACTTAACATTCTAAAAGACTTCTGCATATCCCTTAGTGTTATCACGGTTCTTGATCATCAACTTTTTGCAAAATGACCCCTTTCAAGTGAACGGCAGAATCACTGTAGCTATTGAAAGAACACATTAAAGTTAGAAGGAAGAAGCTCTATCACCTTGTTTAGCATTGTGCACTGAGTTGGCTTTTGAAAGGAACACTGCATAGGTCTCAGCTTTTTATGGTTGAGGAACATCAACTTTCAGCCAAATAGCGCCTTTCGAGTGACTGGAGAAACAGTCTAGTTTTAATAAAATCTATCATGTTAGAAGAAAGAGGGCCTAGCAGTTTGCTTAGCACTGTGAACTGAGTTTGCTGTATAAGGGAACCCTGCCTACCTCTCAATGTTTTCAAGAATGAGAAACATTACCTTTGTTGAAAATGGCCCAATACAAATGAAAGGAAGATGCAGTGTAGCTTCTGTGAGAGAATCATTCATGTCAAAAGCAAAAGGGCCTAGAAGCGTGTTTTGCAGTTTGATTTGAGTTTCTTGTTTAAAGGAATACAGCCTACCTCTCAGTGTTTTCATGGCTGAGGAACAACTTTGTACCTAATACCCATTTCAAGTTAGTAGAGAAACACTATAGTTCTTCTAAGAAAATCTTTCATATTAGAAGGAAGAGGGTCTAGCATCTTGCTTTGCATTGTGAACTGAGTTTGCTGTATAAGGGAATACTGCCTACCTCTCAGTGTTTTCAAGAGTGAGAAACATCACCTTTGTTCAAAAATCCCCCATGCAACTGAATAGAAGAGGCAGTGTTGCTTGTGTGAGAGAATCAACAATGTTTGAAGCAAGAGCGGCTAGCACCTTGTTTTGCAGTTTGAACTGAGTTTCCTATTTGAAGGAATACTGCCTACCTCTCAGCATTTTCATGGGGGAGGAACATCAACTTTGTGCCTAATAGTCCCTTTGAGTGTGTGGAGAAACACTGTAGTTCTTCTAAGAAATTGTTTCATCATAGAAGGAAGAGGGTCTAGCAGTTTGGTTAGCACTGTGAACTGAGTTTGCTGTGTAAGGGAATACGGCCTACCTCTCAGTGTTTTCAAGAATTAGAAACATTACCTTTGTTGAAAATGGCCCTATACAACTGAAAGGAACATGCAGTGTAGCTTCTGTGAGAGAATCATTCACGTCAAAAGCAAGAGGGCCTAGAACCTTGTTTTGCAGTTTGATTTGACTTTCTTGTTTAAAGGAATACTGCCTACCTCTCAGCGTTTTCATGGCTGAGGAACAACTTTGTACATAATACGCATTTCAAGTTAGTAGAGAAATACTATAGTTCTTCTAAGAAAATCTTTCATGTTAGAAGGAAGAGGGTCTACCAGTTTGGTTAGCACTGTGAACTGAGTTTGCTGTGTAAGGGAATACGGCCTACCTCTCAGTGTTTTCAAGAATGAGAAACATTACCTTTGTTGAAAATAGCCCTATACAACTGAAAGGAACATGCAGTGTAGCTTCTGTGAGAGAATCATTCACGTTAGAAGCAAAAGGGCCTAGAACCTTGTTTTGCAGTTTGATTTGAGTTTGCTGTTTAAAGGAATACTGCCTACCTGTCAGCGTTTTCATGGGTGAAGAACATCAACTTTGTACATAATACCCATTTCAAGTGAGTGGAGAAACACTGTAGTTCTTCTAAGAAAATCTTCCATGTTAGAAGGAAGAGGGTCCAGCATCTTGCTTTGCATTGTGAACTGAGTTTGCTGTATAAGTTAATACTGCCTACCTCTCAGTGTTTTCAAGAGTGAGAAACATCACCTTTGTTCAAAAATCCCCCATGCAACTGAATAGAAGAGGCAGTGTTGCTTGTGTGAGAGAATCAACAATGTTTGAAGCAAGAGCGGCTAGCACCTTGTTTTGCAGTTTGTACTGAGTTTGCTATTTGAAGGATTACTGCCTACCTCTCAGCGTTTTCATGGGTGAGGAACATCAACTTTGTGCCTAATAGTCCATTTGAGTGTGTGGAGAAACACTGTAGTTCTTCTAAGAAATTGTTTCATGATAGAAGGAAGAGGGTCTAGCAGTTTGGTTAGCACTGTGAACTGAGTTTGCTGTGTAAGGAAATACTGCATACCTCTCAGTGTTTTCAAGAATGAGAAACATTACCTTTGTTGAAAATGGCCCTATACAACTGAAAGGAACATGCAGTGTAGCTTCTGTGAGAGAATCATTCACGTTAGAAACAAAAGGGCCTAGAACCTTGTTTTGCAGTTTGATTTGAGTTTGCTGTTTAAAGGAATACTGCCTACCTCTCAGCGTTTTCATGGGTGAAGAACATCAACTTTGTACATAATACCCATTTCAAGTGAGTGGAGAAACACTGTAGTTCTTCTAAGAAGATCTTCCATGTTAGAAGGAAGAGGGTCTAGTAGTTTTCTTAGCACTGTGAACTGAGTTTGCTGTGTAAGGGAATACGGCCTACCTCTCAGTGTTTTCAAGAATGAGAAACCTTACCTTTGTTGAAAATGGCCCTATACAACTGAAAGGAACATGCAGTGTAGCTTCTGTGAGAGAATCATTCACGTTAGAAGCAAAAGGGCCTAGAACCTTGTTTTGCAGTTTGATTTGAGTTTACTGTTTAAAGGAATACTGCCTACCTCTCAGCGTTTTCATGGGTGAAGAACATCAACTTTGTACATAATACCCATTTCAAGTGAGTGGAGAAACACTGTAGTTCTTCTAAGAAAATCTTCCATGTTAGAAGGAAGAGGGTCTAGCAGTTTGCTTAGCACTGTGAACTGAGTTTGCTGTATAAGGGAATATTGCCTACCTCGCAGTGATTTCAAGAGTGAGGAACATCACCTTTGTTCAAAATCCCCCACAAAACTGAATAGAAGATGCAGTGTAGCTTGTGTGAGAGAATCAATAATGTTTGAAGCAAGAGCGGATAGCACCTTGTTTTGCAGTTTCAATTGAGTTTGCTGTTTTAAGGAATACTGCCTAGCTCTCAGGGTTTTCATGGGTGAGGAACATCAACTTTGTGCCTAACAGTCCCTTTGAGTGTGTGGAGAAACACTGTAGTTCTTCTAAGAAAATGTTTCATGATAGAAGGAAGAGGGTCTAGCAGTTTGCTTAGCACTGTGAACTGAGTTTGCTGTATAAGGGAATATTGCCTACCTCGCAGTGATTTCAAGAGTGAGGAACATCACCTTTGTTCAAAATCCCCCACAAAACTGAATAGAAGATGCAGTGTAGCTTGTGTGAGAGAATCAATAATGTTTGAAGCAAGAGCGGCTAGCACCTTGTTTTGCAGTTTGAATTGAGTTTGCTGTTTAAAGGAATACTGCCTAGCTCTCAGGGTTTTCATGGGTGAGGAACAGCAACTTTGTGCCTAATAGTGCCTTTCGAGTGTGTGGAGAAACACTGTAGTTGTTCTCAGAAAATCTTTCATGATAGAAGGAAGAGGGTCTAGCAGTTTTCTTACCACTGTGAACTGAGCTTGCTGTTGAGGAGAACACTGCCTAACTCTCAGTGTTTCCATGAGTAAGAACACAAGTGAATGAAAGGAGCACTTTTGGTCTTGTTAGAGAACCATTAATTTTAGCAGCAAGAGGGTCTAGCCAATTGTTTACTATTGTGAATTCACTTAACATTCTAAAAGACTTCTGCATATCCCTTAGTGTTATCACGGTTCTAGATCATCAACTTTTTGCAAAATGACCCCTTTCAAGTCAACGGCAGAATCACTGTAGCTATTGAAAGAGACACATTAAAGTTAGAAGGAAGAAGCTCTATCACCTTGTTTAGCATTGTGCACTGAGTTGGCTTTTGAAAGGAACACTGCATAGGTCTCAGCTTTTTATGGTTGAGGAACATCAACTTTCAGCCAAATAGCCCCTTTCGAGTGACTGGAGAAACAGTCTAGTTTTAATAAAATCTATCATGTTAGAAGAAAGAGGGCCTAGCAGTTTGCTTAGCACTGTGAACTGAGTTTGCTGTATAAGGGAACCCTGCCTACCTCTCAATGTTTTCAAGAATGAGAAACATTACCTTTGTTGAACATGGCCCAATACAAATGAAAGGAAGATGCAGTGTAGCTTCTGTGAGAGAATCATTCATGTCAAAAGCAAGAGGGCCTAGAAGGTTGTTTTGCAGTTTGATTTGAGTTTCCTGTTTAAAGGAATACTGCCTACCTCTCAGTGTTTTCATGGCTGAGGAACAACTTTGTACCTAATACCCATTTCAAGTTAGTAGAGAAACACTATAGTTCTTCTAAGAAAATCTTTCATATTAGAAGGAAGAGGGTCTAGCATCTTGCTTTGCATTGTGAACTGAGTTTGCTGTATAAGGGAATACTGCCTACCTCTCAGTGTTTTCAAGAGTGAGAAACATCACCTTTGTTCAAAAATCCCCCATGCAACTGAATAGAAGAGGCAGTGTTGCTTGCGTGAGAGAATCAACAATGTTTGAAGCAAGAGCGGCTAGCACCTTGTTTTGCAGTTTGAACTGAGTTTGCTATTTGAAGGATTACTGCCTACCTCTCAGCGTTTTCATGGGTGAGGAACATCAACTTTGTGCCTAACAGTCCCTTTGAGTGTGTGGAGAAACACTGTAGTTCTTCTAAGAAAATGTTTCATGATAGAAGGAAGAGGGTCTAGCAGTTTGGTTAGCACTGTGAACTGAGTTTGCTGTGTAAGGGAATACTGCCTACCTCTCAGTGTTTTCAAGAATGAGAAACATTACCTTTGTTGAAAATGGATCTATACAACTGAAAGGAACAGGCAGTGTAGCTTCTGTGAGAGAATCATTCACGTTAGAAGCAAAAGGGCCTAGAACCTTGTTTTGCAGTTTGATTTGAGTTTGCTGTTTAAAGGAATACTGCCTACCTCTCAGCGTTTTCATGGGTGAAGAACATCAACTTTGTACATAATACCCATTTCAAGTGAGTGGAGAAACACTGCAGTTCTTCTAAGAAAATCTCCCATGTTAGAAGGAAGAGGGTCTAGCAGCTTGCTTAGCATTGTGAACTGAGTTTGCTGTATAAGGGAATACTGCCTACCTCTCAGTGTTTTCAAAAGTGAGAAACATCACCTTTGTTCAAAAATCCCCCATACAACTGAATAGAAGATGCAGTGTTGCTTGTGTGAGAGAATCAATAATGTTTGAAGCAAGAGCGGCTACCACCTTGTTTTGCAGTTTGAATTGAGTTTGCTGTTTGAAGGAACACTGCCTACCTCTCAGCGTTTTCATGGGTGAGGAACTTCAACTTTGTGCCTAATAGTCCCTTTGAGTGTGTGGAGAAACACTGTAGTTCTTCTAAGAAATTGTTTCATGATAGAAGGAAGAGGGTCTAGCAGTTTGGTTAGCACTGTGAACTGAGTTTGCTGTGTAAGGGAATACGGCCTACCTCTCAGTGTTTTCAAGAATTAGAAACATTACCTTTGTTGAAAATGGCCCTATACAACTGAAAGGAAGATGCAGTGTAGCTTCTGTGAGAGAATCATTCATGTCAAAAGCAAGAGGGCCTAGAACCTTGTTTTGCAGTTTGATTTGACTTTCTTGTTTAAAGGAATACTGCCTACCTCTCAGTGTTTTCATGGGTGAGGAACAACTTTGTACCTAATACCCATTTCAAGTTAGTAGAGAAACACTATAGTTCTTCTAAGAAAATCTTTCATGTTAGGAGGAAGAGGGTCTAGCAGTTTGGTTAGCAATGTGAACTGAGTTTGCTGTGTAAGGGAATACGGCCTACCTCTCAGTGTTTTCAAGAATGAGAAACATTACCTTTGTTGAAAATGGCCCTATACAACTGAAAGGAACATGCAGTGTAGCTTCTGTGAGAGAATCATTCACGTTAGAAGCAAAAGGGCCTAGAACCATGTTTTGCAGTTTGATTTGAGTTTGCTGTTTAAAGGAATACTGCCTACCTGTCAGCGATTTCATGGGTGAAGAACATCAACTTTGTTCATAATACCCATTTCAAGTGAGTGGAGAAACACTGTAGTTCTTCTAAGAAAATCTTCCATGTTAGAAGGAAGAGGGTCTAGCATCTTGCTTTGCATTGTGAACTGAGTTTGCTGTATAAGGGAATACTGCCTACCTCTCATTGTTTTCAAGAGTGAGAAACATCACCTTTGTTCAAAAATCCCCCATGCAACTGAATAGAAGAGGCAGTGTTGCTTGTGTGAGAGAATCAACAATGTTTGTAGCAAGAGCGGCTAGCACCTTGTTTTGCAGTTTGAACTGAGTTTGCTATTTGAAGGAATACTGCCTACCTCTCATCGTTTTCATGGGTGAGGAACATCAACTTTGTGCCTAATAGTCCCTTTGAGTGTGTGGAGAAACACTGTAATTCTTCTAAGAAAATGTTTCATGATAGAAGGAAGAGGGTCGAGCAGTTTCGTTAGCACTGTGAACTGAGTTTGCTGTGTAAGGGAATACTGCCTACCTCTCAGTGTTTTCAAGAATGAGAAACATTACCTTTGTTGAAAATGGCCCTATACAACTGAAAGGAACATGCAGTGTAGCTTCTGTGAGAGAATCATTCACGTTAGAAGCAAAAGGGCCTAGAACCTTGTTTTGCAGTTTGATTTGAGTTTGCTGTTTAAAGGAATACTGCCTACCTCTCAGCGTTTTCATGGGTGAAGAACATCAACTTTGTACATAATACCCATTTCAAGTGAGTGGAGAAACACTGTAGTTCTTCTAAGAAAATCTTCCATGTTAGAAGGAAGAGGGTCTAGCAGTTTGCTTAGCACTGTGAACTGAGTTTGCTGTGTAAGGGAATACTGCCTACCTCTCAGGGTTTTAAAGTGTGAGGAATATAGTCTTTGGCAAAAGAGCCCCTTTCAAGTGAATGGAAGAAGCATTCTATCTCTTGTAATGCAGATGTCAAGTTTTGCAGCAGGAGGTTCTGGCCCATTGTTTCCCTGTGAGAATTGAATTAGCATGTGAAAGAATGCTTCCCAAAGAAAGTCTTTATTGAGGGATATACTTCCTAGCACAGAGTGGTTTCCTGTGGTTGGACCATCACTTTTTTGGAAAAGTGCCAAATTCAAGTGAAAGGAAGCAGCACTGTTTCTGTTTTAAGAACAGCATTAATGTTAGAAGCAAGGGGGGCTAGCATGCTGTTTACCAGTGAGAAGTGAATGAACTTTCCAAGGGAATACTGCCTGTCTCTCAGGCTTTACACTGTGCGGAACATTACTTTTTTCAAATAGCCATTTGCAAGTGAATGGAAGAAGCACTGTTTCTCTTCTAAGAGACCATAAATGTTACAAGCAAGAGGGCCAAGAACCTTGTTTAGCATTTGAATTCAGTTAGCTGGTTATAAGAATACGGCCTACATCTCAGTGTTATTCTGGGTGAAAAACATAAAGTTTGTGCCAAATACCGCCTTTCAAATGAATGGAGAAACACTGTAGCTCTTCTAATAAAACCATTAATGTAGAAGGAAGAGGGTCTAGCAGCTTGCTTACAATTGCGAATGGAGCTTGCTGTTGAAGGGAACAATGCCTACCTCTCAGTGTTTCCATGAATGAGAACACAAGTGCATGAAAGGATCACTGTTGGTCTTGTGATTTAAGAAGCAAGAGGGTCTAGCCACTTGTTTAATATTGTGAATTCAGTTCACATTTTAAAAGACTTCTGCCTATCCCTAAGTGTTTTCAAGGTTCTGGATCATCAACTTTTTGCAAAATGACCCCTTTCAAGTGAATGGCAGGAGCCCTGTAGCTCTAGAAAGACACACATTAAAGTTAGAAGCAAGAAGGTCTACAACCTTGTTTAGCCGTGTGAACGGAGTTGGCTTTTGAAAGGAACACTGCCTAAGTCTCAGCTTTGTCATGGGTGAGGAACATTACCTTTCAGCCAAATAGCCCCTTTTGAGGGAATGGAGAAACACTCTAGTTTTAATAAAATCTTTCATGTTAGAAGGAAGAGGGTCTAGCAGTTTGCTTAGCACTGTGAACTGAGTTTGCTGTATAAGGGAATACTGTCTACCTGTCAGTGTTTTCAAAAATGAGGAACATAACCTTTGTTGCAAATGGCCCGATACAACTGAATGGAAGTTGCAGTGCAGCTTTTGTGAGAGAATCATCCATGTCAGAAGCCAGAAGGCCTAGAACCTTGTTTTGCAGTTTGATTTGAATTTGCTGTTTAAAGGAATACTGCCTACCTCTCAGCGTTTTCATGGCTGAGGAACAGCTTTGTACCTAATACCCATTTCAAGTGAGTAGAGAAACACAATAGTTCTTCTAAGAAAATCTTTCATGTTAGAAGGAAGAGGGTCTAGCAGCTTGCTTTGCATTGTGAACTGACTTTGCTGTATAAGGAAATACTGCCTACCTCTTAATGTTTTCAAGAGTGAGATACATCAGCTTTGTTCACAATGGCCACATACAACTGAAATGAAGATGCAGTGTAGCTTGTGTGAGAGAATCAATAATATTTGAAGCAAGAGGGGCTAGCACCTTGTTTTGAAATTTGAATTGAGTTTGCTGTTTCCAGGAATACTGCCTACCTCTCAGTGTATTCATAGTTGAGGAACATCAACTTTGTGCCAAATTGCCCCTTTCAAGTGAGAGTTGAAACACTGTAGAACTTCTAAGAAAATCTTTCCTCTTAGAAGGAAGAGGGCCTAGCAGTTTGCTTAGCACTGTGAACTGAGTTTGCTGTATAAGGGAATACTTCCTACCTCTCAATGTTTTCAAGAATGAGAAACATTACCTTTGTTGAAAATGGCACAATACAACTGAAAGGAAGATGCAGTGTAGCTTCTGTGAGAGAATCATTCATGTCAGAAGCAAGAGGGCCTAGAACCTTGTTTTGCAGTTTGATTTGAGTTTCCTGTTTAAAGGAGTACTGCCTACCTCTCAGCATTTTCATGGGTGAGGAATTTTAACTTTGTACATAACAGCCCCTTTCAAGTGAGTGGAGAAACACTGTAGTTCTTCTAAGAAAATCTTCCATGTTAGAAGGAAGAGGGTCTAGCAGTTTGCTTAGCACTGTGAACTGAGTTTGCTGTATAAGGGAATATTGCCTATCTCGCAGTGATTTCAAGAGTGAGAAACATCACCTTTGTTCAAAATCCCCCTCAAAACTGAATAGAAGATGCAGTGTAGCTTGTGTGAGAGAATCAATAATGTTTGAAGCAAGAGCGGCTAGCACCTTGTTTTGCAGTTTGAATTGAGTTTGCTGTTTAAAGGAATACTGCCTAGCTCTCAGGGTTTTCATGGGTGAGGAACTTCAACTTTGTGCCTAATAGTCCCTTTGAGTGTGTGGAGAAACACTGTAGTTCTTCTAAGAAATTGTTTCATGATAGAAGGAAGAGGGTCTAGCAGTTTGGTTAGCACTGTGAACTGAGTTTGCTGTGTAAGGGAATACGGCCTACCTCTCAGTGTTTTCAAGAATTAGAAACATTACCTTTGTTGAAAATGGCCCTATACAACTGAAAGGAACATGCAGTGTAGCTTCTGTGAGAGAATCATTCATGTCAAAAGCAAGAAGGCCTAGAACCTTGTTTTGCAGTTTGATTTGACTTTCTTGTTTAAAGGAATACTGCCTACCTCTCAGTGTTTTCATGGCTGAGGAACAACTTTGTACCTAATACCCATTTCAAGTTAGTAGAGAAACACTATAGTTCTTCTAAGAAAATCTTTCATGTTAGAAGGAAGAGGGTCTAGCAGTTTGGTTAGCACTGTGAACTGAGTTTGCTGTGTAAGGGAATACGGCCTACCTCTCAGTGTTTTCAAGAATGAGAAACATTACCTTTGTTGAAAATGGCCCTATACAACTGAAAGGAACATGCAGTGTAGCTTCTGTGAGAGAATCATTCACGTTAGAAGCAAAAGGGCCTAGAACCTTGTTTTGCAGTTTGATTTGAGTTTGCTGTTTAAAGGAATACTGCCTACCTGTCAGCGTTTTCATGGGTGAAGAACATCAACTTTGTACATAATACCCATTTCAAGTGAGTGGAGAAACACTGTAGTTCTTCTAAGAAAATCTTCCATGTTAGAAGGAAGAGGGTCCAGCATCTTGCTTTGCATTGTGAACTGAGTTTGCTGTATAAGTTAATACTGCCTACCTCTCAGTGTTTTCAAGAGTGAGAAACATCACCTTTGTTCAAAAATCCCCCATGCAACTGAATAGAAGAGGCAGTGTTGCTTGTGTGAGAGAATCAACAATGTTTGAAGCAAGAGCGGCTAGCACCTTGTTTTGCAGTTTGAACTGAGTTTGCTATTTGAAGGAATACTGCCTACCTCTCAGCGTTTTCATGGGTGAGGAACATCAACTTTGTGCCTAATAGTCCCTTTGAGTGTGTGGAGAAACACTGTAGTTCTTCTAAGAAATTGTTTCATGATAGAAGGAAGAGGTTCTAGCAGTTTGGTTAGCACTGTGAACTGAGTTTGCTGTGTAAGGGAATACTGCCTACCTCTCAGCGTTTTCATGGGTGAAGAACATCAACTTTGTACATAATACCCATTTAAAGTGAGTGGAGAAACATTGTAGTTCTTCTAAGAAAATCTTCCATGTTAGAAGGAAGAGGGTCTATTAGTTTTCTAAGCACTGTGAACTGAGTTTGCTGTGTAAGGGAATACGGCCTACCTCTCAGTGTTTTCAAGAATGAGAAACATTACCTTTGTTGAAAATGGCCCTATACAACTGAAATGAACATGCAGTGTAGCTTCTGTGAGAGAATCATTCACGTTAGAAGCAAAAGGGCCTAGAACCTTGTTTTGCAGTTTGATTTGAGTTTACTGTTTAAAGGAATACTGCCTACCTCTCAGCGTTTTCATGGGTGAAGAACATCAACTTTGTACATAATACCCATTTCAAGTGAGTGGAGAAACACTGTAGTTCTTCTAAGAAAATGTTTCATGATAGAAGGAAGAGGGTCTAGCAGTTTGGTTAGCACTGTGAACTGAGTTTGCTGTATAAGGGAATATTGCCTACCTCGCAGTGATTTCAAGAGGGAGAAACATCACCTTTGTTCAAAATCCCCCACAAAACTGAATAGAAGATGCAGTGTAGCTTGTGTGAGAGAATCAATAATGTTTGAAGCAAGAGCGGATAGCACCTTGTTTTGCAGTTTGAATTGAGTTTGCTGTTTAAAGGAATACTGCCTAGCTCTCAGGGTTTTCATGGGTGAGGAACAGCCACTTTGTGCCTAATAGTGCCTTTCGAGTGTGTGGAGAAACACTGTAGTTGTTCTCAGAAAATCTTTCATGATAGAAGGAAGAGGGTCTAGCAGTTTTCTTACCACTGTGAACTGAGCTTGCTGTTGAGGAGAACACTGCCTAACTCTCAGTGTTTCCATGAGTAAGAACACAAGTGAATGAAAGGAGCACTTTTGGTCTTGTTAGAGAACCATTAATTTTAGCAGCAAGAGGGTCTAGCCAATTGTTTACTATTGTGAATTCACTTAACATTCTAAAAGACTTCTGCATATCCCTTAGTGTTATCACGGTTCTAGATCATCAACTTTTTGCAAAATGACCCCTTTCAAGTGAACGGCAGAATCACTGTAGCTATTGAAAGAGACACATTAAAGTTAGAAGGAAGAAGCTCTATCACCTTGTTTAGCATTGTGCACTGAGTTGGCTTTTGAAAGGAACACTGCATAGGTCTCAGCTTTTTATGGTTGAGGAACATCAACTTTCAGCCAAATAGCCCCTTTCGAGTGACTGGAGAAACAGTCTAGTTTTAATAAAATCTATCATGTTAGAAGAAAGAGGGCCTAGCAGTTTTCTTAGCACTGTGAACTGAGTTTGCTGTATAAGGGAACCCTGCCTACCTCTCAATGTTTTCAAGAATGAGAAACATTACCTTTGTTGAAAATGGCCCAATACAAATGAAAGGAAGATGCAGTGTAGCTTCTGTGAGAGAATCATTCATGTCAAAAGCAAGAGGGCCTAGAAGCTTGTTTTGCAGTTTGATTTGAGTTTCCTGTTTAAAGGAATACTGCCTACCTCTCAGTGTTTTCATGGCTGAGGAACAACTTTGTACCTAATACCCATTTCAAGTTAGTAGAGAAACACTATAGTTCTTCTAAGAAAATCTTTCATATTAGAAGGAAGAGGGTCTAGCATCTTGCTTTGCATTGTGAACTGAGTTTGCTGTATAAGGGAATACTGCCTACCTCTCAGTGTTTTCAAGAGTGAGAAACATCACCTTTGTTCAAAAATCCCCCATGCAACTGAATAGAAGAGGCAGTGTTGCTTGTGTGAGAGAATCAACAATGTTTGAAGCAAGAGCCGCTAGCACCTTGTTTTGCAGTTTGAACTGAGTTTGCTATTTGAAGGATTACTGCCTACCTCTCAGCGTTTTCATGGGTGAGGAACTTCAACTTTGTGCCTAATAGTCCCTTTGAGTGTGTGGAGAAACACTGTAGTTCTTCTAAGAAATTGTTTCATGATAGAAGGAAGAGGGTCTAGCAGTTTGGTTAGCACTGTGAACTGAGTTTGCTGTGTAAGGGAATACGGCCTACCTCTCAGTGTTTTCAAGAATTAGAAACATTACCTTTGTTGAAAATGGCCCTATACAACTGAAAGGAAGATGCAGTGTAGCTTCTGTGAGAGAATCATTCATGTCAAAAGCAAGAGGGCCTAGAACCTTGTTTTGCAGTTTGATTTGACTTTCTTGTTTAAAGGAATACTGCCTACCTCTCAGTGTTTTCATGGGTGAGGAACAACTTTGTACCTAATACCCATTTCAAGTTAGTAGAGAAACACTATAGTTCTTCTAAGAAAATCTTTCATGTTAGAAGGAAGAGGGTCTAGCAGTTTGGTTAGCACTGTGAACTGAGTTTGCTGTGTAAGGGAATACTGCCTACCTCTCAGTGTTTTCAAGAATGAGAAAAATTACCTTTGTTGAAAATTTCCCTATACAACCGAAAGGAACATGCAGTGTAGCTTCTGTGAGAGAATCATTCAGGTTAGAAGCAAAAGGGCCTAGAACCTTGTTTTGCAGTTTGATTTGAGTTTGCTATTTAAAGGAATACTGCCTACCTCTCAGCGTTTTCATGGGTGAAGAACATCAACTTTGTACATAATACCCATTTCAAGTGAGTGGAGAAACACTGTAGTTCTTCTAAGAAAATCTTCGATGTTAGAAGGAAGAGGGTCTAGTTGTTTTCTTAGCACTGTGAACTGAGTTTGCTGTATAAGGGAATACTTCCTACCTCTCAGTGTTTTCAAGAATGAGAAACATTACCTTTGTTGAAAATGGCCCTATACAACTGAAAGGAACATGCAGTGTAGCTTCTGTGAGAGAATCATTCACGTTGGAAGCAAAAGGGCCTAGAACCTTGTTTTGCAGTTTGATTTGAGTTTGCTGTTTAAAGGAATACTGCCTACCTCTCAGCGTTTTCATGGGTGAAGAACATCTACTTTGTACATAATACCCATTTCAAGTGAGTGGAGAAACACTGTAGTTCTTCTAAGAAAATCTTCCATGTTAGAAGGAAGAGGGTATAGCATCTTGCTTTGCATTGTGAACTGAGTTTGCTGTATAAGGGAATACTGCCTACCTCTCAGTGTTTTCAAGAGCGAGAAACATCACCTTTGTTCAAAAATCCCCCATGCAACTGAATAGAAGAGGCAGTGTTGCTTGTGTGAGAGAATCAACAATGATTGAAGCAAGAGCGGCTAGCACCTTGTTTTGCAGTTTGAACTGAGTTTGCTATTTCAAGGAATAATGCCTACCTCTCAGCGTTTTCATGGGTGAGGAACATCAACTTTGTGCCTAAGAGTCCCTTTGAGTGTGTGGAGAAACACTGTAGTGCTTCTAAGAAATTGTTTCATGATAGAAGGAAGAAGGTCTAGCAGTTTGGTTAGCACTGTGAACTGAGTTTGCTGTGTAAGGGAATACTGCCTACCTCTCAGTGTTTTCAAGAATGAGAAACATTACCTTTGTTGAAAATGGCCCTGTACAACTGAAAGGAACAGGCAGTGTAGCTTCTGTGAGAGAATCATTCACGTTAGAAGCAAAAGGGCCTAGAACCTTGTTTTGCAGTTTGATTTGAGTTTGCTGTTTAAAGGAATACTGCCTACCTCTCAGCGTTTTCATGGGTGAAGAACATCAACTTTGTACATAATACCCATTTCAAGTGAGTGGAGAAACACTGTAGTTCTTCTAAGAAAATCTTCCATGTTAGAAGGAAGAGGGTCTAGCAGTTTGCTTAGCACTGTGAACTGAGTTTGCTGTATAAGGGAATATTGCCTATCTCGCAGTGATTTCAAGAGTGAGAAACATCACCTTTGTTCAAAATCCCCCTCAAAACTGAATAGAAGATGCAGTGTAGCTTGTGTGAGAGAATCAATAATGTTTGAAGCAAGAGCGGCTAGCACCTTGTTTTGCAGTTTGAATTGAGTTTGCTGTTTAAAGGAATACTGCCTAGCTCTCAGGGTTTTCATGGGTGAGGAACTTCAACTTTGTGCCTAATAGTCCCTTTGAGTGTGTGGAGAAACACTGTAGTTCTTCTAAGAAATTGTTTCATGATAGAAGGAAGAGGGTCTAGCAGTTTGGTTAGCACTGTGAACTGAGTTTGCTGTGTAAGGGAATACGGCCTACCTCTCAGTGTTTTCAAGAATTAGAAACATTACCTTTGTTGAAAATGGCCCTATACAACTGAAAGGAACATGCAGTGTAGCTTCTGTGAGAGAATCATTCACGTTAGAAGCAAAAGGGCCTAGAACCTTGTTTTGCAGTTTGATTTGAGTTTGCTGTTTAAAGGAATACTGCCTACCTGTCAGCGTTTTCATGGGTGAAGAACATCAACTTTGTACATAATCCCATTTCAAGTGAGTGGAGAAACACTGTAGTTCTTCTAAGAAAATCTTCCATGTTAGAAGGAAGAGGGTCCAGCATCTTGCTTTGCATTGTGAACTGAGTTTGCTGTATAAGGGAATACTGCCTACCTCTCAGTGTTTTCAAGAGTGAGAAACATCACCTTTGTTCAAAAATCCCCCATGCAACTGAATAGAAGAGGCAGTGTTGCTTGTGTGAGAGAATCAACAATGTTTGAAGCAAGAGCGGCTAGCACCTTGTTTTGCAGTTTGAACTGAGTTTGCTATTTGAAGGAATACTGCCTACCTCTCAGCGTTTTCATGGGTGAGGAACATCAACTTTGTGCCTAATAGTCCCTTTGAGTGTGTGGAGAAACACTGTAGTTCTTCTAAGAAAATGTTTCATGATAGAAGGAAGAGGGTCTAGCAGTTTGGTTAGCACTGTGAACTGAGTTTGCTGTATAAGGGAATATTGCCTATCTCGCAGTGATTTCAAGAGTGAGAAACATCACCTTTGTTCAAAATCCCCCTCAAAACTGAATAGAAGATGCAGTGTAGCTTGTGTGAGAGAATCAATAATGTTTGAAGCAAGAGCGGCTAGCACCTTGTTTTGCAGTTTGAATTGAGTTTGCTGTTTAAAGGAATACTGCCTAGCTCTCAGGGTTTTCATGGGTGAGGAACAGCAACTTTGTGCCTAATAGTGCCTTTGGAGTGTGTGGAGAAACACTGTAGTTGTTCTCAGAAAATCTTTCATGATAGAAGGAAGAGGGTCTAGCAGTTTTCTTAGCACTGTGAACTGAGCTTGCTGTCGAGGAGAACACTGCCTAACTCTCAGTGTTTCCATGAGTAAGAACACAAGTGAATGAAAGGAGCACTTTTGGTCTTGTTAGAGAACCATTAATTTTAGCAGCAAGAGGGTCTAGCCAATTGTTTACTATTGTGAATTCACTTAACATTCTAAAAGACTTCTGCATATCCCTTAGTGTTATCACGGTTCTAGATCATCAACTTTTTGCAAAATGACCCCTTTCAAGTGAACGGCATAATCACTGTAGCTATTGAAAGAGACACATTAAAGTTAGAAGGAAGAAGCTCTATCACCTTGTTTAGCATTGTGCACTGAGTTGGCTTTTGAAAGGAACACTGCATAGGTCTCAGCTTTTTATGGTTGAGGAACATCAACTTTCAGCCAAATAGCCCCTTTCGAGTGACTGGAGAAACAGTCTAGTTTTAATAAAATCTATCATGTTAGAAGAAAGAGGGCCTAGCAGTTTGCTTAGCACTGTGAACTCAGTTTGCTGTATAAGGGAACCCTGCCTACCTCTCAATGTTTTCAAGAATGAGAAACATTACCTTTGTTGAAAATGGCCCAATACAAATGAAAGGAAGATGCAGTGTAGCTTCTGTGAGAGAATCATTCATGTCAAAAGCAAGAGTGCCTAGAAGGTTGTTTTGCAGTTTGATTTGAGTTTCCTGTTTAAAGGAATACTGCCTACCTCTCAGTGTTTTCATGGCTGAGGAACAACTTTGTACCTAATACCCATTTCAAGTTAGTAGAGAAACACTATAGTTCTTCTAAGAAAATCTTTCATATTAGAAGGAAGAGGGTCTAGCATCTTGCTTTGCATTGTGAACTGAGTTTGCTGTATAAGGGAATACTGCCTACCTCTCAGTGTTTTCAAGAGTGAGAAACATCACCTTTGTTCAAAAATCCCCTATGCAACTGAATAGAAGAGGCAGTGTTGCTTGTGTGAGAGAATCAACAATGTTTGAAGCAAGAGCGGCTAGCACCTTGTTTTGCAGTTTGAACTGAGTTTGCTATTTGAAGGATTACTGCCTACCTCTCAGCGTTTTCATGGGTGAGGAACATCAACTTTGTGCCTAATAGTCCCTTTGAGTGTGTGGAGAAACACTGTAGTTCTTCTAAGAAATTGTTTCATCATAGAAGGAAGAGGGTCTAGCAGTTTGGTTAGCACTGTGAACTGAGTTTGCTGTGTAAGGGAATACGGCCTACCTCTCAGTGTTTTCAAGAATTAGAAACATTACCTTTGTTGAAAATGGCCCTATACAACTGAAAGGAACATGCAGTGTAGCTTCTGTGAGAGAATCATTCATGTCAAAAGCAAGAGGGCCTAGAACCTTGTTTTGCAGTTTGATTTGACTTTCTTGTTTAAAGGAATACTGCCTACCTCTCAGCGTTTTCATGGCTGAGGAACAACTTTGTACATAATATGCATTTCAAGTTAGTAGAGAAATACTATAGTTCTTCTAAGAAAATCTTTCATGTTAGAAGGAAGAGGGTCTAGCAGTTTGGTTAGCACTGTGAACTGAGTTTGCTGTGTAAGGGAATACGGCCTACCTCTCAGTGTTTTCAAGAATGAGAAACATTACCTTTGTTGAAAATGGCCCTATACAACTGAAAGGAACATGCAGTGTAGCTTCTGTGAGAGAATCATTCACGTTAGAAGCAAAAGGGCCTAGAACCTTGTTTTGCAGTTTGATTTGAGTTTGCTGTTTAAAGGAATACTGCCTACCTGTCAGCGTTTTCATGGGTGAAGAACATCAACTTTGTACATAATACCCATTTCAAGTAGGTGGAGAAACACTGTAGTTCTTCTAAGAAAATCTTCCATGTTAGAAGGAAGAGGGTCCAGCATCTTGCTTTGCATTGTGAACTGAGTTTGCTGTATAAGTTAATACTGCCTACCTCTCAGTGTTTTCAAGAGTGAGAAACATCACCTTTGTTCAAAAATCCCCCATGCAACTGAATAGAAGAGGCAGTGTTGCTTGTGTGAGAGAATCAACAATGTTTGAAGCAAGAGCCGCTAGCACCTTGTTTTGCAGTTTGAACTGAGTTTGCTATTTGAAGGATTACTGCCTACCTCTCAGCGTTTTCATGGGTGAGGAACTTCAACTTTGTGCCTAATAGTCCCTTTGAGTGTGTGGAGAAACACTGTAGTTCTTCTAAGAAATTGTTTCATGATAGAAGGAAGAGGGTCTAGCAGTTTGGTTAGCACTGTGAACTGAGTTTGCTGTGTAAGGGAATACGGCCTACCTCTCAGTGTTTTCAAGAATTAGAAACATTACCTTTGTTGAAAATGGCCCTATACAACTGAAAGGAAGATGCAGTGTAGCTTCTGTGAGAGAATCATTCATGTCAAAAGCAAGAGGGCCTAGAACCTTGTTTTGCAGTTTGATTTGACTTTCTTGTTTAAAGGAATACTGCCTACCTCTCAGTGTTTTCATGGGTGAGGAACAACTTTGTACCTAATACCCATTTCAAGTTAGTAGAGAAACACTATAGTTCTTCTAAGAAAATCTTTCATGTTAGAAGGAAGAGGGTCTAGCAGTTTGGTTAGCACTGTGAACTGAGTTTGCTGTGTAAGGGAATACTGCCTACCTCTCAGTGTTTTCAAGAATGAGAAAAATTACCTTTGTTGAAAATTTCCCTATACAACTGAAAGGAACATGCAGTGTAGCTTCTGTGAGAGAATCATTCAGGTTAGAAGCAAAAGGGCCTAGAACCTTGTTTTGCAGTTTGATTTGAGTTTGCTATTTAAAGGAATACTGCCTACCTCTCAGCGTTTTCATGGGTGAAGAACATCAACTTTGTACATAATACCCATTTCAAGTGAGTGGAGAAACACTGTAGTTCTTCTAAGAAAATCTTCGATGTTAGAAGGAAGAGGGTCTAGTTGTTTTCTTAGCACTGTGAACTGAGTTTGCTGTATAAGGGAATACTTCCTACCTCTCAGTGTTTTCAAGAATGAGAAACATTACCTTTGTTGAAAATGGCCCTATACAACTGAAAGGAACATGCAGTGTAGCTTCTGTGAGAGAATCATTCACGTTAGAAGCAAAAGGGCCTAGAACCTTGTTTTGCAGTTTGATTTGAGTTTGCTGTTTAAAGGAATACTGCCTACCTCTCAGCGTTTTCATGGGTGAAGAACATCTACTTTGTACATAATACCCATTTCAAGTGAGTGGAGAAACACTGTAGTTCTTCTAAGAAAATCTTCCATGTTAGAAGGAAGAGGGTGTAGCATCTTGCTTTGCATTGTGAACTGAGTTTGCTGTATAAGGGAATACTGCCTACCTCTCAGTGTTTTCAAGAGCGAGAAACATCACCTTTGTTCAAAAATCCCCCATGCAACTGAATAGAAGAGGCAGTGTTGCTTGTGTGAGAGAATCAACAATGATTGAAGCAAGAGCGGCTAGCACCTTGTTTTGCAGTTTGAACTGAGTTTGCTATTTCAAGGAATAATGCCTACCTCTCAGCGTTTTCATGGGTGAGGAACATCAACTTTGTGCCTAATAGTCCCTTTGAGTGTGTGGAGAAACACTGTAGTGCTTCTAAGAAATTGTTTCATGATAGAAGGAAGAGGGTCTAGCAGTTTGGTTAGCACTGTGAACTGAGTTTGCTGTGTAAGGAAATACTGCCTACCTCTCAGTGTTTTCAAGAATGAGAAACATTACCTTTGTTGAAAATGGCCCTATACAACTGAAAGGAACATGCAGTGTAGCTTCTGTGAGAGAATCATTCACGTTAGAAGCAAAAGGGCCTAGAACCTTGTTTTGCAGTTTGATTTGAGTTTGCTGTTTAAAGGAATACTGCCTACCTCTCAGCGTTTTCATGGGTGAAGAACATCAACTTTGTACATAATACCCATTTCAAGTGAGTGGAGAAACACTGTAGTTCTTCTAAGAAGATCTTCCATGTTAGAAGGAAGAGGGTCTAGTAGTTTTCTTAGCACTGTGAACTGAGTTTGCTGTGTAAGGGAATACGGCCTACCTCTCAGTGTTTTCAAGAATGAGAAACTTTACATTTGTTGAAAATGGCCCTATACAACTGAAAGGAACATGCAGTGTAGCTTCTGTGAGAGAATCATTCACGTTAGAAGCAAAAGGGCCTAGAACCTTGTTTTGCAGTTTGATTTGAGTTTACTGTTTAAAGGAATACTGCCTACCTCTCAGCGTTTTCATGGGTGAAGAACATCAACTTTGTACATAATACCCATTTCAAGTGAGTGGAGAAACACTGTAGTTCTTCTAAGAAAATGTTTCATGATAGAAGGAAGAGGGTCTAGCAGTTTGGTTAGCACTGTGAACTGAGTTTGCTGTATAAGGGAATATTGCCTACCTCGCAGTGATTTCAAGAGGGAGAAACATCACCTTTGTTCAAAATCCCCCACAAAACTGAATAGAAGATGCAGTGTAGCTTGTGTGAGAGAATCAATAATGTTTGAAGCAAGAGCGGATAGCACCTTGTTTTGCAGTTTGAATTGAGTTTGCTGTTTAAAGGAATACTGCCTAGCTCTCAGGGTTTTCATGGGTGAGGAACAGCCACTTTGTGCCTAATAGTGCCTTTCGAGTGTGTGGAGAAACACTGTAGTTGTTCTCAGAAAATCTTTCATGATAGAAGGAAGAGGGTCTAGCAGTTTTCTTACCACTGTGAACTGAGCTTGCTGTTGAGGAGAACACTGCCTAACTCTCAGTGTTTCCATGAGTAAGAACACAAGTGAATGAAAGGAGCACTTTTGGTCTTGTTAGAGAACCATTAATTTTAGCAGCAAGAGGGTCTAGCCAATTGTTTACTATTGTGAATTCACTTAACATTCTAAAAGACTTCTGCATATCCCTTAGTGTTATCACGGTTCTAGATCATCAACTTTTTGCAAAATGACCCCTTTCAAGTGAACGGCAGAATCACTGTAGCTATTGAAAGAGACACATTAAAGTTAGAAGGAAGAAGCTCTATCACCTTGTTTAGCATTGTGCACTGAGTTGGCTTTTGAAAGGAACACTGCATAGGTCTCAGCTTTTTATGGTTGAGGAACATCAACTTTCAGCCAAATAGCCCCTTTCGAGTGACTGGAGAAACAGTCTAGTTTTAATAAAATCTATCATGTTAGAAGAAAGAGGGCCTAGCAGTTTGCTTAGCACTGTGAACTGAGTTTGCTGTATAAGGGAACCCTGCCTACCTCTCAATGTTTTCAAGAATGAGAAACATTACCTTTGTTGAAAATGGCCCAATACAAATGAAAGGAAGATGCAGTGTAGCTTCTGTGAGAGAATCATTCATGTCAAAAGCAAGAGGGCCTAGAAGCTTGTTTTGCAGTTTGATTTGAGTTTCCTGTTTAAAGGAATACTGCCTACCTCTCAGTGTTTTCATGGCTGAGGAACAACTTTGTACCTAATACCCATTTCAAGTTAGTAGAGAAACACTATAGTTCTTCTAAGAAAATCTTTCATATTAGAAGGAAGAGGGTCTAGCATCTTGCTTTGCATTGTGAACTGAGTTTGCTGTATAAGGGAATACTGCCTACCTCTCAGTGTTTTCAAGAGTGAGAAACATCACCTTTGTTCAAAAATCCCCCATGCAACTGAATAGAAGAGGCAGTGTTGCTTGTGTGAGAGAATCAACAATGTTTGAAGCAAGAGCCGCTAGCACCTTGTTTTGCAGTTTGAACTGAGTTTGTTATTTGAAGGATTACTGCCTACCTCTCAGCGTTTTCATGGGTGAGGAACTTCAACTTTGTGCCTAATAGTCCCTTTGAGTGTGTGGAGAAACACTGTAGTTCTTCTAAGAAATTGTTTCATGATAGAAGGAAGAGGGTCTAGCAGTTTGGTTAGCACTGTGAACTGAGTTTGCTGTGTAAGGGAATACGGCCTACCTCTCAGTGTTTTCAAGAATTAGAAACATTACCTTTGTTGAAAATGGCCCTATACAACTGAAAGGAAGATGCAGTGTAGCTTCTGTGAGAGAATCATTCATGTCAAAAGCAAGAGGGCCTAGAACCTTGTTTTGCAGTTTGATTTGACTTTCTTGTTTAAAGGAATACTGCCTACCTCTCAGTGTTTTCATGGGTGAGGAACAACTTTGTACCTAATACCCATTTCAAGTTAGTAGAGAAACACTATAGTTCTTCTAAGAAAATCTTTCATGTTAGAAGGAAGAGGGTCTAGCAGTTTGGTTAGCACTGTGAACTGAGTTTGCTGTGTAAGGGAATACGGCCTACCTCTCAGTGTTTTCAAGAATGAGAAACATTACCTTTGTTGAAAATGGCCCTATACAACTGAAAGGAACATGCAGTGTAGCTTCTGTGAGAGAATCATTCACGTTAGAAGCAAAAGGGCCTAGAACCTTGTTTTGCAGTTTGATTTGAGTTTGCTGTTTAAAGGAATACTGCCTACCTGTCAGCGTTTTCATGGGTGAAGAACATCAACTTTGTACATAATACCCATTTCAAGTGAGTGGAGAAACACTGTAGTTCTTCTAAGAAAATCTTCCATGTTAGAAGGAAGAGGGTCCAGCATCTTGCTTTGCATTGTGAACTGAGTTTGCTGTATAAGTTAATACTGCCTACCTCTCAGTGTTTTCAAGAGTGAGAAACATCACCTTTGTTCAAAAATCCCCCATGCAACTGAATAGAAGAGGCAGTGTTGCTTGTGTGAGAGAATCAACAATGTTTGAAGCAAGAGCGGCTAGCACCTTGTTTTGCAGTTTGAACTGAGTTTGCTATTTGAAGGAATACTGCCTACCTCTCAGCGTTTTCATGGGTGAGGAACATCAACTTTGTGCCTAATAGTCCATTTGAGTGTGTGGAGAAACACTGTAGTTCTTCTAAGAAACTGTTTCATGATAGAAGGAAGAGGTTCTAGCAGTTTGGTTAGCACTGTGAACTGAGTTTGCTGTGTAAGGGAATACTGCCTACCTCTCAGTGTTTTCAAGAATGAGAAACATTACCTTTGTTGAAAATGGCCCTATACAACTGAAAGGAACATGCAGTGTAGCTTCTGTGAGAGAATCATTCACGTTAGAAGCAAAAGGGCCTAGAACCTTGTTTTGCAGTTTGATTTGAGTTTGCTGTTTAAAGGAATACTGCCTACCTCTCAGCGTTTTCATGGGTGAAGAACATCAACTTTGTACATAATACCCATTTCAAGTGAGTGGAGAAACACTGTAGTTCTTCTAAGAAGATCTTCCATGTTAGAAGGAAGAGGGTCTAGTAGTTTTCTTAGCACTGTGAACTGAGTTTGCTGTGTAAGGGAATACGGCCTACCTCTCAGTGTTTTCAAGAATGAAAAACTTTACATTTGTTGAAAATGGCCCTATACAACTGAAAGGAACATGCAGTGTAGCTTCTGTGAGAGAATCATTCACGTTAGAAGCAAAAGGGCCTAGAACCTTGTTTTGCAGTTTGATTTGAGTTTACTGTTTAAAGGAATGCTGCCTACCTCTCAGCGTTTTCATGGGTGAAGAACATCAACTTTGTACATAATACCCATTTCAAGTGAGTGGAGAAACACTGTAGTTCTTCTAAGAAAATGTTTCATGATAGAAGGAAGAGGGTCTAGCAGTTTGGTTAGCACTGTGAACTGAGTTTGCTGTATAAGGGAATATTGCCTACCTCTCAGTGATTTCAAGAGGGAGAAACATCACCTTTGTTCAAAATCCCCCACAAAACTGAATAGAAGATGCAGTGTAGCTTGTGTGAGAGAATCAATAATGTTTGAAGCAAGAGCGGATAGCACCTTGTTTTGCAGTTTGAATTGAGTTTGCTGTTTAAAGGAATACTGCCTAGCTCTCAGGGTTTTCATGGGTGAGGAACAGCCACTTTGTGCCTAATAGTGCCTTTCGAGTGTGTGGAGAAACACTGTAGTTGTTCTCAGAAAATCTTTCATGATAGAAGGAAGAGGGTCTAGCAGTTTTCTTACCACTGTGAACTGAGCTTGCTGTTGAGGAGAACACTGCCTAACTCTCAGTGTTTCCATGAGTAAGAACACAAGTGAATGAAAGGGGCACTTTTGGTCTTGTTAGAGAACCATTAATTTTAGCAGCAAGAGGGTCTAGCCAATTGTTTACTATTGTGAATTCACTTAACATTCTAAAAGACTTCTGCATATCCCTTAGTGTTATCACGGTTCTAGATCATCAACTTTTTGCAAAATGACCCCTTTCAAGTGAATGGCAGAATCACTGTAGCTATTGAAAGAGACACATTAAAGTTAGAAGGAAGAAGCTCTATCACCTTGTTTAGCATTGTGCACTGAGTTGGCTTTTGAAAGGAACACTGCATAGGTCTCAGCTTTTTATGGTTGAGGAACATCAACTTTCAGCCAAATAGCCCCTTTCGAGTGACTGGAGAAACAGTCTAGTTTTAATAAAATCTATCATGTTAGAAGAAAGAGGGCCTAGCAGTTTTCTTAGCACTGTGAACTGAGTTTGCTGTATAAGGGAACCCTGCCTACCTCTCAATGTTTTCAAGAATGAGAAACATTACCTTTGTTGAAAATGGCCCAATACAAATGAAAGGAAGATGCAGTGTAGCTTCTGTGAGAGAATCATTCATGTCAAAAGCAAGAGGGCCTAGAAGCTTGTTTTGCAGTTTGATTTGAGTTTCCTGTTTAAAGGAATACTGCCTACCTCTCAGTGTTTTCATGGCTGAGGAACAACTTTGTACCTAATACCCATTTCAAGTTAGTAGAGAAACACTATAGTTCTTCTAAGAAAATCTTTCATATTAGAAGGAAGAGGGTCTAGCATCTTGCTTTGCATTGTGAACTGAGTTTGCTGTATAAGGGAATACTGCCTACCTCTCAGTGTTTTCAAGAGTGAGAAACATCACCTTTGTTCAAAAATCCCCCATGCAACTGAATAGAAGAGGCAGTGTTGCTTGTGTGAGAGAATCAACAATGTTTGAAGCAAGAGCCGCTAGCACCTTGTTTTGCAGTTTGAACTGAGTTTGCTATTTGAAGGATTACTGCCTACCTCTCAGCGTTTTCATGGGTGAGGAACTTCAACTTTGTGCCTAATAGTCCCTTTGAGTGTGTGGAGAAACACTGTAGTTCTTCTAAGAAATTGTTTCATGATAGAAGGAATAGGGTCTAGCAGTTTGGTTAGCACTGTGAACTGAGTTTGCTGTGTAAGGGAATACGGCCTACCTCTCAGTGTTTTCAAGAATTAGAAACATTACCTTTGTTGAAAATGGCCCTATACAACTGAAAGGAAGATGCAGTGTAGCTTCTGTGAGAGAATCATTCATGTCAAAAGCAAGAGGGCCTAGAACCTTGTTTTGCAGTTTGATTTGACTTTCTTGTTTAAAGGAATACTGCCTACCTCTCAGTGTTTTCATGGGTGAGGAACAACTTTGTACCTAATACCCATTTCAAGTTAGTAGAGAAACACTATAGTTCTTCTAAGAAAATCTTTCATGTTAGAAGGAAGAGGGTCTAGCAGTTTGGTTAGCACTGTGAACTGAGTTTGCTGTGTAAGGGAATACGGCCTACCTCTCAGTGTTTTCAAGAATGAGAAACATTACCTTTGTTGAAAATGGCCCTATACAACTGAAAGGAACATGCAGTGTAGCTTCTGTGAGAGAATCATTCACGTTAGAAGCAAAAGGGCCTAGAACCTTGTTTTGCAGTTTGATTTGAGTTTGCTGTTTAAAGGAATACTGCCTACCTGTCAGCGTTTTCATGGGTGAAGAACATCAACTTTGTACATAATACCCATTTCAAGTGAGTGGAGAAACACTGTAGTTCTTCTAAGAAAATCTTCCATGTTAGAAGGAAGAGGGTCCAGCATCTTGCTTTGCATTGTGAACTGAGTTTGCTGTATAAGTTAATACTGCCTACCTCTCAGTGTTTTCAAGAGTGAGAAACATCACCTTTGTTCAAAAATCCCCCATGCAACTGAATAGAAGAGGCAGTGTTGCTTGTGTGAGAGAATCAACAATGTTTGAAGCAAGAGCGGCTAGCACCTTGTTTTGCAGTTTGAACTGAGTTTGCTATTTGAAGGAATACTGCCTACCTCTCAGCGTTTTCATGGGTGAGGAACATCAACTTTGTGCCTAATAGTCCATTTGAGTGTGTGGAGAAACACTGTAGTTCTTCTAAGAAACTGTTTCATGATAGAAGGAAGAGGTTCTAGCAGTTTGGTTAGCACTGTGAACTGAGTTTGCTGTGTAAGGGAATACTGCCTACCTCTCAGTGTTTTCAAGAATGAGAAACATTACCTTTGTTGAAAATGGCCCTATACAACTGAAAGGAACATGCAGTGTAGCTTCTGTGAGAGAATCATTCACGTTAGAAGCAAAAGGGCCTAGAACCTTGTTTTGCAGTTTGATTTGAGTTTGCTGTTTAAAGGAATACTGCCTACCTCTCAGCGTTTTCATGGGTGAAGAACATCAACTTTGTACATAATACCCATTTCAAGTGAGTGGAGAAACACTGTAGTTCTTCTAAGAAGATCTTCCATGTTAGAAGGAAGAGGGTCTAGTAGTTTTCTTAGCACTGTGAACTGAGTTTGCTGTGTAAGGGAATACGGCCTACCTCTCAGTGTTTTCAAGAATGAGAAACTTTACATTTGTTGAAAATGGCCCTATACAACTGAAAGGAACATGCAGTGTAGCTTCTGTGAGAGAATCATTCACGTTAGAAGCAAAAGGGCCTAGAACCTTGTTTTGCAGTTTGATTTGAGTTTACTGTTTAAAGGAATACTGCCTACCTCTCAGCGTTTTCATGGGTGAAGAACATCAACTTTGTACATAATACCCATTTCAAGTGAGTGGAGAAACACTGTAGTTCTTCTAAGAAAATGTTTCATGATAGAAGGAAGAGGGTCTAGCAGTTTGGTTAGCACTGTGAACTGAGTTTGCTGTATAAGGGAATATTGCCTACCTCTCAGTGTTTTCAAGAATGAGAAAAATTACCTTTGTTGAAAATTTCCCTATACAACTGAAAGGAACATGCAGTGTAGCTTCTGTGAGAGAATCATTCAGGTTAGAAGCAAAAGGGCCTAGAACCTTGTTTTGCAGTTTGATTTGAGTTTGCTATTTAAAGGAATACTGCCTACCTCTCAGCGTTTTCATGGGTGAAGAACATCAACTTTGTACATAATACCCATTTCAAGTGAGTGGAGAAACACTGTAGTTCTTCTAAGAAAATCTTCGATGTTAGAAGGAAGAGGGTCTAGTTGTTTTCTTAGCACTGTGAACTGAGTTTGCTGTATAAGGGAATACTTCCTACCACCAGTGTTTTCAAGAATGAGAAACATTACCTTTGTTGAAAATGGCCCTATACAACTGAAAGGAACATGCAGTGTAGCTTCTGTGAGAGAATCATTCACGTTGGAAGCAAAAGGGCCTAGAACCTTGTTTTGCAGTTTGATTTGAGTTTGCTGTTTAAAGGAATACTGCCTACCTCTCAGCGTTTTCATGGGTGAAGAACATCTACTTTGTACATAATACCCATTTCAAGTGAGTGGAGAAACACTGTAGTTCTTCTAAGAAAATCTTCCATGTTAGAAGGAAGAGGGTGTAGCATCTTGCTTTGCATTGTGAACTGAGTTTGCTGTATAAGGGAATACTGCCTACCTCTCAGTGTTTTCAAGAGCGAGAAACATCACCTTTGTTCAAAAATCCCCCATGCAACTGAATAGAAGAGGCAGTGTTGCTTGTGTGAGAGAATCAACAATGATTGAAGCAAGAGCGGCTAGCACCTTGTTTTGCAGTTTGAACTGAGTTTGCTATTTCAAGGAATAATGCCTACCTCTCAGCGTTTTCATGGGTGAGGAACATCAACTTTGTGCCTAATAGTCCCTTTGAGTGTGTGGAGAAACACTGTAGTGCTTCTAAGAAATTGTTTCATGATAGAAGGAAGAAGGTCTAGCAGTTTGGTTAGCACTGTGAACTGAGTTTGCTGTGTAAGGGAATACTGCCTACCTCTCAGTGTTTTCAAGAATGAGAAACATTACCTTTGTTGAAAATGGCCCTGTACAACTGAAAGGAACAGGCAGTGTAGCTTCTGTGAGAGAATCATTCACGTTAGAAGCAAAAGGGCCTAGAACCTTGTTTTGCAGTTTGATTTGAGTTTGCTGTTTAAAGGAATACTGCCTACCTCTCAGCGTTTTCATGGGTGAAGAACATCAACTTTGTACATAATACCCATTTCAAGTGAGTGGAGAAACACTGTAGTTCTTCTAAGAAAATCTTCCATGTTAGAAGGAAGAGGGTCTAGCAGTTTGCTTAGCACTGTGAACTGAGTTTGCTGTATAAGGGAATATTGCCTATCTCGCAGTGATTTCAAGAGTGAGAAACATCACCTTTGTTCAAAATCCCCCTCAAAACTGAATAGAAGATGCAGTGTAGCTTGTGTGAGAGAATCAATAATGTTTGAAGCAAGAGCGGCTAGCACCTTGTTTTGCAGTTTGAATTGAGTTTGCTGTTTAAAGGAATACTGCCTAGCTCTCAGGGTTTTCATGGGTGAGGAACTTCAACTTTGTGCCTAATAGTCCCTTTGAGTGTGTGGAGAAACACTGTAGTTCTTCTAAGAAATTGTTTCATGATAGAAGGAAGAGGGTCTAGCAGTTTGGTTAGCACTGTGAACTGAGTTTGCTGTGTAAGGGAATACGGCCTACCTCTCAGTGTTTTCAAGAATTAGAAACATTACCTTTGTTGAAAATGGCCCTATACAACTGAAAGGAACATGCAGTGTAGCTTCTGTGAGAGAATCATTCATGTCAAAAGCAAGAGGGCCTAGAACCTTGTTTTGCAGTTTGATTTGACTTTCTTGTTTAAAGGAATACTGCCTACCTCTCAGTGTTTTCATGGCTGACGAACAACTTTGTACCTAATACCCATTTCAAGTTAGTAGAGAAACACTATAGTTCTTCTAAGAAAATCTTTCATGTTAGAAGGAAGAGGGTCTAGCAGTTTGGTTAGCACTGTGAACTGAGTTTGCTGTGTAAGGGAATACGGCCTACCTCTCAGTGTTTTCAAGAATGAGAAACATTACCTTTGTTGAAAATGGCCCTATACAACTGAAAGGAACATGCAGTGTAGCTTCTGTGAGAGAATCATTCACGTTAGAAGCAAAAGGGCCTAGAACCTTGTTTTGCAGTTTGATTTGAGTTTGCTGTTTAAAGGAATACTGCCTACCTGTCAGCGTTTTCATGGGTGAAGAACATCAACTTTGTACATAATCCCATTTCAAGTGAGTGGAGAAACACTGTAGTTCTTCTAAGAAAATCTTCCATGTTAGAAGGAAGAGGGTCCAGCATCTTGCTTTGCATTGTGAACTGAGTTTGCTGTATAAGGGAATACTGCCTACCTCTCAGTGTTTTCAAGAGTGAGAAACATCACCTTTGTTCAAAAATCCCCCATGCAACTGAATAGAAGAGGCAGTGTTGCTTGTGTGAGAGAATCAACAATGTTTGAAGCAAGAGCGGCTAGCACCTTGTTTTGCAGTTTGAACTGAGTTTGCTATTTGAAGGAATACTGCCTACCTCTCAGCGTTTTCATGGGTGAGGAACATCAACTTTGTGCCTAATAGTCCCTTTGAGTGTGTGGAGAAACACTGTAGTTCTTCTAAGAAAATGTTTCATGATAGAAGGAAGAGGGTCTAGCAGTTTGGTTAGCACTGTGAACTGAGTTTGCTGTATAAGGGAATATTGCCTATCTCGCAGTGATTTCAAGAGTGAGAAACATCACCTTTGTTCAAAATCCCCCTCAAAACTGAATAGAAGATGCAGTGTAGCTTGTGTGAGAGAATCAATAATGTTTGAAGCAAGAGCGGCTAGCACCTTGTTTTGCAGTTTGAATTGAGTTTGCTGTTTAAAGGAATACTGCCTAGCTCTCAGGGTTTTCATGGGTGAGGAACAGCAACTTTGTGCCTAATAGTGCCTTTGGAGTGTGTGGAGAAAAACTGTAGTTGTTCTCAGAAAATCTTTCATGATAGAAGGAAGAGGGTCTAGCAGTTTTCTTAGCACTGTGAACTGAGCTTGCTGTCGAGGAGAACACTGCCTAACTCTCAGTGTTTCCATGAGTAAGAACACAAGTGAATGAAAGGAGCACTTTTGGTCTTGTTAGAGAACCATTAATTTTAGCAGCAAGAGGGTCTAGCCAATTGTTTACTATTGTGAATTCACTTAACATTCTAAAAGACTTCTGCATATCCCTTAGTGTTATCACGGTTCTAGATCATCAACTTTTTGCAAAATGACCCCTTTCAAGTGAACGGCATAATCACTGTAGCTATTGAAAGAGACACATTAAAGTTAGAAGGAAGAAGCTCTATCACCTTGTTTAGCATTGTGCACTGAGTTGGCTTTTGAAAGGAACACTGCATAGGTCTCAGCTTTTTATGGTTGAGGAACATCAACTTTCAGCCAAATAGCCCCTTTCGAGTGACTGGAGAAACAGTCTAGTTTTAATAAAATCTATCATGTTAGAAGAAAGAGGGCCTAGCAGTTTGCTTAGCACTGTGAACTGAGTTTGCTGTATAAGGGAACCCTGCCTACCTCTCAATGTTTTCAAGAATGAGAAACATTACCTTTGTTGAAAATGGCCCAATACAAATGAAAGGAAGATGCAGTGTAGCTTCTGTGAGAGAATCATTCATGTCAAAAGCAAGAGTGCCTAGAAGGTTGTTTTGCAGTTTGATTTGAGTTTCCTGTTTAAAGGAATACTGCCTACCTCTCAGTGTTTTCATGGCTGAGGAACAACTTTGTACCTAATACCCATTTCAAGTTAGTAGAGAAACACTATAGTTCTTCTAAGAAAATCTTTCATATTAGAAGGAAGAGGGTCTAGCATCTTGCTTTGCATTGTGAACTGAGTTTGCTGTATAAGGGAATACTGCCTACCTCTCAGTGTTTTCAAGAGTGAGAAACATCACCTTTGTTCAAAAATCCCCCATGCAACTGAATAGAAGAGGCAGTGTTGCTTGTGTGAGAGAATCAACAATGTTTGAAGCAAGAGCGGCTAGCACCTTGTTTTGCAGTTTGAACTGAGTTTGCTATTTGAAGGATTACTGCCTACCTCTCAGCGTTTTCATGGGTGAGGAACATCAACTTTGTGCCTAATAGTCCCTTTGAGTGTGTGGAGAAACACTGTAGTTCTTCTAAGAAATTGTTTCATCATAGAAGGAAGAGGGTCTAGCAGTTTGGTTAGCACTGTGAACTGAGTTTGCTGTGTAAGGGAATACGGCCTACCTCTCAGTGTTTTCAAGAATTAGAAACATTACCTTTGTTGAAAATGGCCCTATACAACTGAAAGGAACATGCAGTGTAGCTTCTGTGAGAGAATCATTCATGTCAAAAGCAAGAGGGCCTAGAACCTTGTTTTGCAGTTTGATTTGACTTTCTTGTTTAAAGGAATACTGCCTACCTCTCAGCGTTTTCATGGCTGAGGAACAACTTTGTACATAATACGCATTTCAAGTTAGTAGAGAAATACTATAGTTCTTCTAAGAAAATCTTTCATGTTAGAAGGAAGAGGGTCTAGCAGTTTGGTTAGCACTGTGAACTGAGTTTGCTGTGTAAGGGAATACGGCCTACCTCTCAGTGTTTTCAAGAATGAGAAACATTACCTTTGTTGAAAATGGCCCTATACAACTGAAAGGAACATGCAGTGTAGCTTCTGTGAGAGAATCATTCACGTTAGAAGCAAAAGGGCCTAGAACCTTGTTTTGCAGTTTGATTTGAGTTTGCTGTTTAAAGGAATACTGCCTACCTGTCAGCGTTTTCATGGGTGAAGAACATCAACTTTGTACATAATACCCATTTCAAGTAGGTGGAGAAACACTGTAGTTCTTCTAAGAAAATCTTCCATGTTAGAAGGAAGAGGGTCCAGCATCTTGCTTTGCATTGTGAACTGAGTTTGCTGTATAAGTTAATACTGCCTACCTCTCAGTGTTTTCAAGAGTGAGAAACATCACCTTTGTTCAAAAATCCCCCATGCAACTGAATAGAAGAGGCAGTGTTGCTTGTGTGAGAGAATCAACAATGTTTGAAGCAAGAGCCGCTAGCACCTTGTTTTGCAGTTTGAACTGAGTTTGCTATTTGAAGGATTACTGCCTACCTCTCAGCGTTTTCATGGGTGAGGAACTTCAACTTTGTGCCTAATAGTCCCTTTGAGTGTGTGGAGAAACACTGTAGTTCTTCTAAGAAATTGTTTCATGATAGAAGGAAGAGGGTCTAGCAGTTTGGTTAGCACTGTGAACTGAGTTTGCTGTGTAAGGGAATACGGCCTACCTCTCAGTGTTTTCAAGAATTAGAAACATTACCTTTGTTGAAAATGGCCCTATACAACTGAAAGGAAGATGCAGTGTAGCTTCTGTGAGAGAATCATTCATGTCAAAAGCAAGAGGGCCTAGAACCTTGTTTTGCAGTTTGATTTGACTTTCTTGTTTAAAGGAATACTGCCTACCTCTCAGTGTTTTCATGGGTGAGGAACAACTTTGTACCTAATACCCATTTCAAGTTAGTAGAGAAACACTATAGTTCTTCTAAGAAAATCTTTCATGTTAGAAGGAAGAGGGTCTAGCAGTTTGGTTAGCACTGTGAACTGAGTTTGCTGTGTAAGGGAATACTGCCTACCTCTCAGTGTTTTCAAGAATGAGAAAAATTACCTTTGTTGAAAATTTCCCTATACAACTGAAAGGAACATGCAGTGTAGCTTCTGTGAGAGAATCATTCAGGTTAGAAGCAAAAGGGCCTAGAACCTTGTTTTGCAGTTTGATTTGAGTTTGCTATTTAAAGGAATACTGCCTACCTCTCAGCGTTTTCATGGGTGAAGAACATCAACTTTGTACATAATACCCATTTCAAGTGAGTGGAGAAACACTGTAGTTCTTCTAAGAAAATCTTCGATGTTAGAAGGAAGAGGGTCTAGTTGTTTTCTTAGCACTGTGAACTGAGTTTGCTGTATAAGGGAATACTTCCTACCTCTCAGTGTTTTCAAGAATGAGAAACATTACCTTTGTTGAAAATGGCCCTATACAACTGAAAGGAACATGCAGTGTAGCTTCTGTGAGAGAATCATTCACGTTAGAAGCAAAAGGGCCTAGAACCTTGTTTTGCAGTTTGATTTGAGTTTGCTGTTTAAAGGAATACTGCCTACCTCTCAGCGTTTTCATGGGTGAAGAACATCTACTTTGTACATAATACCCATTTCAAGTGAGTGGAGAAACACTGTAGTTCTTCTAAGAAAATCTTCCATGTTAGAAGGAAGAGGGTGTAGCATCTTGCGTTGCATTGTGAACTGAGTTTGCTGTATAAGGGAATACTGCCTACCTCTCAGTGTTTTCAAGAGCGAGAAACATCACCTTTGTTCAAAAATCCCCCATGCAACTGAATAGAAGAGGCAGTGTTGCTTGTGTGAGAGAATCAACAATGATTGAAGCAAGAGCGGCTAGCACCTTGTTTTGCAGTTTGAACTGAGTTTGCTATTTCAAGGAATAATGCCTACCTCTCAGCGTTTTCATGGGTGAGGAACATCAACTTTGTGCCTAATAGTCCCTTTGAGTGTGTGGAGAAACACTGTAGTGCTTCTAAGAAATTGTTTCATGATAGAAGGAAGAAGGTCTAGCAGTTTGGTTAGCACTGTGAACTGAGTTTGCTGTGTAAGGGAATACTGCCTACCTCTCAGTGTTTTCAAGAATGAGAAACATTACCTTTGTTGAAAATGGCCCTGTACAACTGAAAGGAACAGGCAGTGTAGCTTCTGTGAGAGAATCATTCACGTTAGAAGCAAAAGGGCCTAGAACCTTGTTTTGCAGTTTGATTTGAGTTTGCTGTTTAAAGGAATACTGCCTACCTCTCAGCGTTTTCATGGGTGAAGAACATCAACTTTGTACATAATACCCATTTCAAGTGAGTGGAGAAACACTGTAGTTCTTCTAAGAAAATCTTCCATGTTAGAAGGAAGAGGGTCTAGCAGTTTGCTTAGCACTGTGAACTGAGTTTGCTGTATAAGGGAATATTGCCTATCTCGCAGTGATTTCAAGAGTGAGAAACATCACCTTTGTTCAAAATCCCCCTCAAAACTGAATAGAAGATGCAGTGTAGCTTGTGTGAGAGAATCAATAATGTTTGAAGCAAGAGCGGCTAGCACCTTGTTTTGCAGTTTGAATTGAGTTTGCTGTTTAAAGGAATACTGCCTAGCTCTCAGGGTTTTCATGGGTGAGGAACTTCAACTTTGTGCCTAATAGTCCCTTTGAGTGTGTGGAGAAACACTGTAGTTCTTCTAAGAAATTGTTTCATGATAGAAGGAAGAGGGTCTAGCAGTTTGGTTAGCACTGTGAACTGAGTTTGCTGTGTAAGGGAATACGGCCTACCTCTCAGTGTTTTCAAGAATTAGAAACATTACCTTTGTTGAAAATGGCCCTATACAACTGAAAGGAACATGCAGTGTAGCTTCTGTGAGAGAATCATTCATGTCAAAAGCAAGAGGGCCTAGAACCTTGTTTTGCAGTTTGATTTGACTTTCTTGTTTAAAGGAATACTGCCTACCTCTCAGTGTTTTCATGGCTGAGGAACAACTTTGTACCTAATACCCATTTCAAGTTAGTAGAGAAACACTATAGTTCTTCTAAGAAAATCTTTCATGTTAGAAGGAAGAGGGTCTAGCAGTTTGGTTAGCACTGTGAACTGAGTTTGCTGTGTAAGGGAATACGGCCTACCTCTCAGTGTTTTCAAGAATGAGAAACATTACCTTTGTTGAAAATGGCCCTATACAACTGAAAGGAACATGCAGTGTAGCTTCTGTGAGAGAATCATTCACGTTAGAAGCAAAAGGGCCTAGAACCTTGTTTTGCAGTTTGATTTGAGTTTGCTGTTTAAAGGAATACTGCCTACCTGTCAGCGTTTTCATGGGTGAAGAACATCAACTTTGTACATAATCCCATTTCAAGTGAGTGGAGAAACACTGTAGTTCTTCTAAGAAAATCTTCCATGTTAGAAGGAAGAGGGTCCAGCATCTTGCTTTGCATTGTGAACTGAGTTTGCTGTATAAGGGAATACTGCCTACCTCTCAGTGTTTTCAAGAGTGAGAAACATCACCTTTGTTCAAAAATCCCCCATGCAACTGAATAGAAGAGGCAGTGTTGCTTGTGTGAGAGAATCAACAATGTTTGAAGCAAGAGCGGCTAGCACCTTGTTTTGCAGTTTGAACTGAGTTTGCTATTTGAAGGAATACTGCCTACCTCTCAGCGTTTTCATGGGTGAGGAACATCAACTTTGTGCCTAATAGTCCCTTTGAGTGTGTGGAGAAACACTGTAGTTCTTCTAAGAAAATGTTTCATGATAGAAGGAAGAGGGTCTAGCAGTTTGGTTAGCACTGTGAACTGAGTTTGCTGTATAAGGGAATATTGCCTATCTCGCAGTGATTTCAAGAGTGAGAAACATCACCTTTGTTCAAAATCCCCCTCAAAACTGAATAGAAGATGCTGTGTAGCTTGTGTGAGAGAATCAATAATGTTTGAAGCAAGAGCGGCTAGCACCTTGTTTTGCAGTTTGAATTGAGTTTGCTGTTTAAAGGAATACTGCCTAGCTCTCAGGGTTTTCATGGGTGAGGAACAGCAACTTTGTGCCTAATAGTGCCTTTGGAGTGTGTGGAGAAACACTGTAGTTGTTCTCAGAAAATCTTTCATGATAGAAGGAAGAGGGTCTAGCAGTTTTCTTAGCACTGTGAACTGAGCTTGCTGTCGAGGAGAACACTGCCTAACTCTCAGTGTTTCCATGAGTAAGAACACAAGTGAATGAAAGGAGCACTTTTGGTCTTGTTAGAGAACCATTAATTTTAGCAGCAAGAGGGTCTAGCCAATTGTTTACTATTGTGAATTCACTTAACATTCTAAAAGACTTCTGCATATCCCTTAGTGTTATCACGGTTCTAGATCATCAACTTTTTGCAAAATGACCCCTTTCAAGTGAACGGCATAATCACTGTAGCTATTGAAAGAGACACATTAAAGTTAGAAGGAAGAAGCTCTATCACCTTGTTTAGCATTGTGCACTGAGTTGGCTTTTGAAAGGAACACTGCATAGGTCTCAGCTTTTTATGGTTGAGGAACATCAACTTTCAGCCAAATAGCCCCTTTCGAGTGACTGGAGAAACAGTCTAGTTTTAATAAAATCTATCATGTTAGAAGAAAGAGGGCCTAGCAGTTTGCTTAGCACTGTGAACTGAGTTTGCTGTATAAGGGAACCCTGCCTACCTCTCAATGTTTTAAAGAATGAGAAACATTACCTTTGTTGAAAATGGCCCAATACAAATGAAAGGAAGATGCAGTGTAGCTTCTGTGAGAGAATCATTCATGTCAAAAGCAAGAGTGCCTAGAAGGTTGTTTTGCAGTTTGATTTGAGTTTCCTGTTTAAAGGAATACTGCCTACCTCTCAGTGTTTTCATGGCTGAGGAACAACTTTGTACCTAATACCCATTTCAAGTTAGTAGAGAAACACTATAGTTCTTCTAAGAAAATCTTTCATATTAGAAGGAAGAGGGTCTAGCATCTTGCTTTGCATTGTGAACTGAGTTTGCTGTATAAGGGAATACTGCCTACCTCTCAGTGTTTTCAAGAGTGAGAAACATCACCTTTGTTCAAAAATCCCCCATGCAACTGAATAGAAGAGGCAGTGTTGCTTGTGTGAGAGAATCAACAATGTTTGAAGCAAGAGCGGCTAGCACCTTGTTTTGCAGTTTGAACTGAGTTTGCTATTTGAAGGATTACTGCCTACCTCTCAGCGTTTTCATGGGTGAGGAACATCAACTTTGTGCCTAATAGTCCCTTTGAGTGTGTGGAGAAACACTGTAGTTCTTCTAAGAAATTGTTTCATCATAGAAGGAAGAGGGTCTAGCAGTTTGGTTAGCACTGTGAACTGAGTTTGCTGTGTAAGGGAATACGGCCTACCTCTCAGTGTTTTCAAGAATTAGAAACATTACCTTTGTTGAAAATGGCCCTATACAACTGAAAGGAACATGCAGTGTAGCTTCTGTGAGAGAATCATTCATGTCAAAAGCAAGAGGGCCTAGAACCTTGTTTTGCAGTTTGATTTGACTTTCTTGTTTAAAGGAATACTGCCTACCTCTCAGCGTTTTCATGGCTGAGGAACAACTTTGTACATAATACGCATTTCAAGTTAGTAGAGAAATACTATAGTTCTTCTAAGAAAATCTTTCATGTTAGAAGGAAGAGGGTCTAGCAGTTTGGTTAGCACTGTGAACTGAGTTTGCTGTGTAAGGGAATACGGCCTACCTCTCAGTGTTTTCAAGAATGAGAAACATTACCTTTGTTGAAAATGGCCCTATACAACTGAAAGGAACATGCAGTGTAGCTTCTGTGAGAGAATCATTCACGTTAGAAGCAAAAGGGCCTAGAACCTTGTTTTGCAGTTTGATTTGAGTTTGCTGTTTAAAGGAATACTGCCTACCTGTCAGCGTTTTCATGGGTGAAGAACATCAACTTTGTACATAATACCCATTTCAAGTAGGTGGAGAAACACTGTAGTTCTTCTAAGAAAATCTTCCATGTTAGAAGGAAGAGGGTCCAGCATCTTGCTTTGCATTGTGAACTGAGTTTGCTGTATAAGTTAATACTGCCTACCTCTCAGTGTTTTCAAGAGTGAGAAACATCACCTTTGTTCAAAAATCCCCCATGCAACTGAATAGAAGAGGCAGTGTTGCTTGTGTGAGAGAATCAACAATGTTTGAAGCAAGAGCGGCTAGCACCTTGTTTTGCAGTTTGTACTGAGTTTGCTATTTGAAGGATTACTGCCTACCTCTCAGCGTTTTCATGGGTGAGGAACATCAACTTTGTGCCTAATAGTCCATTTGAGTGTGTGGAGAAACACTGTAGTTCTTCTAAGAAATTGTTTCATGATAGAAGGAAGAGGGTCTAGCAGTTTGGTTAGCACTGTGCACTGAGTTTGCTGTGTAAGGAAATACTGCCTACCTCTCAGTGTTTTCAAGAATGAGAAACATTACCTTTGTTGAAAATGGCCCTATACAACTGAAAGGAACATGCAGTGTAGCTTCTGTGAGAGAATCATTCACGTTAGAAGCAAAAGGGCCTAGAACCTTGTTTTGCAGTTTGATTTGAGTTTGCTGTTTAAAGGAATACTGCCTACCTCTCAGCGTTTTCATGGGTGAAGAACATCAACTTTGTACATAATACCCATTTCAAGTGAGTGGAGAAACACTGTAGTTCTTCTAAGAAGATCTTCCATGTTAGAAGGAAGAGGGTCTAGTAGTTTTCTTAGCACTGTGAACTGAGTTTGCTGTGTAAGGGAATACGGCCTACCTCTCAGTGTTTTCAAGAATGAGAAACTTTACATTTGTTGAAAATGGCCCTATACAACTGAAAGGAACATGCAGTGTAGCTTCTGTGAGAGAATCATTCACGTTAGAAGCAAAAGGGCCTAGAACCTTGTTTTGCAGTTTGATTTGAGTTTACTGTTTAAAGGAATACTGCCTACCTCTCAGCGTTTTCATGGGTGAAGAACATCAACTTTGTACATAATACCCATTTCAAGTGAGTGGAGAAACACTGTAGTTCTTCTAAGAAAATGTTTCATGATAGAAGGAAGAGGGTCTAGCAGTTTGGTTAGCACTGTGAACTGAGTTTGCTGTATAAGGGAATATTGCCTACCTCGCAGTGATTTCAAGAGGGAGAAACATCACCTTTTTTCAAAATCCCCCACAAAACTGAATAGAAGATGCAGTGTAGCTTGTGTGAGAGAATCAATAATGTTTGAAGCAAGAGCGGATAGCACCTTGTTTTGCAGTTTGAATTGAGTTTGCTGTTTAAAGGAATACTGCCTAGCTCTCAGGGTTTTCATGGGTGAGGAACAGCCACTTTGTGCCTAATAGTGCCTTTCGAGTGTGTGGAGAAACACTGTAGTTGTTCTCAGAAAATCTTTCATGATAGAAGGAAGAGGGTCTAGCAGTTTTCTTACCACTGTGAACTGAGCTTGCTGTTGAGGAGAACACTGCCTAACTCTCAGTGTTTCCATGAGTAAGAACACAAGTGAATGAAAGGAGCACTTTTGGTCTTGTTAGAGAACCATTAATTTTAGCAGCAAGAGGGTCTAGCCAATTGTTTACTATTGTGAATTCACTTAACATTCTAAAAGACTTCTGCATATCCCTTAGTGTTATCACGGTTCTAGATCATCAACTTTTTGCAAAATGACCCCTTTCAAGTGAACGGCAGAATCACTGTAGCTATTGAAAGAGACACATTAAAGTTAGAAGGAAGAAGCTCTATCACCTTGTTTGGCATTGTGCACTGAGTTGGCTTTTGAAAGGAACACTGCATAGGTCTCAGCTTTTTATGGTTGAGGAACATCAACTTTCAGCCAAATAGCCCCTTTCGAGTGACTGGAGAAACAGTCTAGTTTTAATAAAATCTATCATGTTAGAAGAAAGAGGGCCTAGCAGTTTGCTTAGCACTGTGAACTGAGTTTGCTGTATAAGGGAACCCTGCCTACCTCTCAATGTTTTCAAGAATGAGAAACATTACCTTTGTTGAAAATGGCCCAATACAAATGAAAGGAAGATGCAGTGTAGCTTCTGTGAGAGAATCATTCATGTCAAAAGCAAGAGGGCCTAGAAGCTTGTTTTGCAGTTTGATTTGAGTTTCCTGTTTAAAGGAATACTGCCTACCTCTCAGTGTTTTCATGGCTGAGGAACAACTTTGTACCTAATACCCATTTCAAGTTAGTAGAGAAACACTATAGTTCTTCTAAGAAAATCTTTCATATTAGAAGGAAGAGGGTCTAGCATCTTGCTTTGCATTGTGAACTGAGTTTGCTGTATAAGGGAATACTGCCTACCTCTCAGTGTTTTCAAGAGTGAGAAACATCACCTTTGTTCAAAAATCCCCCATGCAACTGAATAGAAGAGGCAGTGTTGCTTGTGTGAGAGAATCAACAATGTTTGAAGCAAGAGCCGCTAGCACCTTGTTTTGCAGTTTGAACTGAGTTTGTTATTTGAAGGATTACTGCCTACCTCTCAGCGTTTTCATGGGTGAGGAACTTCAACTTTATGCCTAATAGTCCCTTTAAGTGTGTGGAGAAACACTGTAGTTCTTCTAAGAAATTGTTTCATGATAGAAGGAAGAGGGTCTAGCAGTTTGGTTAGCACTGTGAACTGAGTTTGCTGTGTAAGGGAATACGGCCTACCTCTCAGTGTTTTCAAGAATTAGAAACATTACCTTTGTTGAAAATGGCCCTATACAACTGAAAGTAAGATGCAGTGTAGCTTCTGTGAGAGAATCATTCATGTCAAAAGCAAGAGGGCCTAGAACCTTGTTTTGCAGTTTGATTTGACTTTCTTGTTTAAAGGAATACTGCCTACCTCTCAGTGTTTTCATGGGTGAGGAACAACTTTGTACCTAATACCCATTTCAAGTTAGTAGAGAAACACTATAGTTCTTCTAAGAAAATCTTTCATGTTAGAAGGAAGAGGGTCTAGCAGTTTGGTTAGCACTGTGAACTGAGTTTGCTGTGTAAGGGAATACGGCCTACCTCTCAGTGTTTTCAAGAATGAGAAACATTACCTTTGTTGAAAATGGCCCTATACAACTGAAAGGAACATGCAGTGTAGCTTCTGTGAGAGAATCATTCACGTTAGAAGCAAAAGGGCCTAGAACCTTGTTTTGCAGTTTGATTTGAGTTTGCTGTTTAAAGGAATACTGCCTACCTGTCAGCGTTTTCATGGGTGAAGAACATCAACTTTGTACATAATACCCATTTCAAGTGAGTGGAGAAACACTGTAGTTCTTCTAAGAAAATCTTCCATGTTAGAAGGAAGAGGGTCCAGCATCTTGCTTTGCATTGTGAACTGAGTTTGCTGTATAAGTTAATACTGCCTACCTCTCAGTGTTTTCAAGAGTGAGAAACATCACCTTTGTTCAAAAATCCCCCATGCAACTGAATAGAAGAGGCAGTGTTGCTTGTGTGAGAGAATCAACAATGTTTGAAGCAAGAGCGGCTAGCACCTTGTTTTGCAGTTTGAACTGAGTTTGCTATTTGAAGGAATACTGCCTACCTCTCAGCGTTTTCATGGGTGAGGAACATCAACTTTGTGCCTAATAGTCCATTTGAGTGTGTGGAGAAACACTGTAGTTCTTCTAAGAAACTGTTTCATGATAGAAGGAAGAGGTTCTAGCAGTTTGGTTAGCACTGTGAACTGAGTTTGCTGTGTAAGGGAATACTGCCTACCTCTCAGTGTTTTCAAGAATGAGAAACATTACCTTTGTTGAAAATGGCCCTATACAACTGAAAGGAACATGCAGTGTAGCTTCTGTGAGAGAATCATTCACGTTAGAAGCAAAAGGGCCTAGAACCTTGTTTTGCAGTTTGATTTGAGTTTGCTGTTTAAAGGAATACTGCCTACCTCTCAGCGTTTTCATGGGTGAAGAACATCAACTTTGTACATAATACCCATTTCAAGTGAGTGGAGAAACACTGTAGTTCTTCTAAGAAGATCTTCCATGTTAGAAGGAAGAGGGTCTAGTAGTTTTCTTAGCACTGTGAACTGAGTTTGCTGTGTAAGGGAATACGGCCTACCTCTCAGTGTTTTCAAGAATGAGAAACTTTACATTTGTTGAAAATGGCCCTATACAACTGAAAGGAACATGCAGTGTAGCTTCTGTGAGAGAATCATTCACGTTAGAAGCAAAAGGGCCTAGAACCTTGTTTTGCAGTTTGATTTGAGTTTACTGTTTAAAGGAATGCTGCCTACCTCTCAGCGTTTTCATGGGTGAAGAACATCAACTTTGTACATAATACCCATTTCAAGTGAGTGGAGAAACACTGTAGTTCTTCTAAGAAAATGTTTCATGATAGAAGGAAGAGGGTCTAGCAGTTTGGTTAGCACTGTGAACTGAGTTTGCTGTATAAGGGAATATTGCCTACCTCTCAGTGATTTCAAGAGGGAGAAACATCACCTTTGTTCAAAATCCCCCACAAAACTGAATAGAAGATGCAGTGTAGCTTGTGTGAGAGAATCAATAATGTTTGAAGCAAGAGCGGATAGCACCTTGTTTTGCAGTTTGAATTGAGTTTGCTGTTTAAAGGAATACTGCCTAGCTCTCAGGGTTTTCATGGGTGAGGAACAGCCACTTTGTGCCTAATAGTGCCTTTCGAGTGTGTGGAGAAACACTGTAGTTGTTCTCAGAAAATCTTTCATGATAGAAGGAAGAGGGTCTAGCAGTTTTCTTACCACTGTGAACTGAGCTTGCTGTTGAGGAGAACACTGCCTAACTCTCAGTGTTTCCATGAGTAAGAACACAAGTGAATGAAAGGAGCACTTTTGGTCTTGTTAGAGAACCATTAATTTTAGCAGCAAGAGGGTCTAGCCAATTGTTTACTATTGTGAATTCACTTAACATTCTAAAAGACTTCTGCATATCCCTTAGTGTTATCACGGTTCTAGATCATCAACTTTTTGCAAAATGACCCCTTTCAAGTGAATGGCAGAATCACTGTAGCTATTGAAAGAGACACATTAAAGTTAGAAGGAAGAAGCTCTATCACCTTGTTTAGCATTGTGCACTGAGTTGGCTTTTGAAAGGAACACTGCATAGGTCTCAGCTTTTTATGGTTGAGGAACATCAACTTTCAGCCAAATAGCCCCTTTCGAGTGACTGGAGAAACAGTCTAGTTTTAATAAAATCTATCATGTTAGAAGAAAGAGGGCCTAGCAGTTTTCTTAGCACTGTGAACTGAGTTTGCTGTATAAGGGAACCCTGCCTACCTCTCAATGTTTTCAAGAATGAGAAACATTACCTTTGTTGAAAATGGCCCAATACAAATGAAAGGAAGATGCAGTGTAGCTTCTGTGAGAGAATCATTCATGTCAAAAGCAAGAGGGCCTAGAAGCTTGTTTTGCAGTTTGATTTGAGTTTCCTGTTTAAAGGAATACTGCCTACCTCTCAGTGTTTTCATGGCTGAGGAACAACTTTGTACCTAATACCCATTTCAAGTTAGTAGAGAAACACTATAGTTCTTCTAAGAAAATCTTTCATATTAGAAGGAAGAGGGTCTAGCATCTTGCTTTGCATTGTGAACTGAGTTTGCTGTATAAGGGAATACTGCCTACCTCTCAGTGTTTTCAAGAGTGAGAAACATCACCTTTGTTCAAAAATCCCCCATGCAACTGAATAGAAGAGGCAGTGTTGCTTGTGTGAGAGAATCAACAATGTTTGAAGCAAGAGCCGCTAGCACCTTGTTTTGCAGTTTGAACTGAGTTTGCTATTTGAAGGATTACTGCCTACCTCTCAGCGTTTTCATGGGTGAGGAACTTCAACTTTGTGCCTAATAGTCCCTTTGAGTGTGTGGAGAAACACTGTAGTTCTTCTAAGAAATTGTTTCATGATAGAAGGAAGAGGGTCTAGCAGTTTGGTTAGCACTGTGAACTGAGTTTGCTGTGTAAGGGAATACGGCCTACCTCTCAGTGTTTTCAAGAATTAGAAACATTACCTTTGTTGAAAATGGCCCTATACAACTGAAAGGAAGATGCAGTGTAGCTTCTGTGAGAGAATCATTCATGTCAAAAGCAAGAGGGCCTAGAACCTTGTTTTGCAGTTTGATTTGACTTTCTTGTTTAAAGGAATACTGCCTACCTCTCAGTGTTTTCATGGGTGAGGAACAACTTTGTACCTAATACCCATTTCAAGTTAGTAGAGAAACACTATAGTTCTTCTAAGAAAATCTTTCATGTTAGAAGGAAGAGGGTCTAGCAGTTTGGTTAGCACTGTGAACTGAGTTTGCTGTGTAAGGGAATACGGCCTACCTCTCAGTGTTTTCAAGAATGAGAAACATTACCTTTGTTGAAAATGGCCCTATACAACTGAAAGGAACATGCAGTGTAGCTTCTGTGAGAGAATCATTCACGTTAGAAGCAAAAGGGCCTAGAACCTTGTTTTGCAGTTTGATTTGAGTTTGCTGTTTAAAGGAATACTGCCTACCTGTCAGCGTTTTCATGGGTGAAGAACATCAACTTTGTACATAATACCCATTTCAAGTGAGTGGAGAAACACTGTAGTTCTTCTAAGAAAATCTTCCATGTTAGAAGGAAGAGGGTCCAGCATCTTGCTTTGCATTGTGAACTGAGTTTGCTGTATAAGTTAATACTGCCTACCTCTCAGTGTTTTCAAGAGTGAGAAACATCACCTTTGTTCAAAAATCCCCCATGCAACTGAATAGAAGAGGCAGTGTTGCTTGTGTGAGAGAATCAACAATGTTTGAAGCAAGAGCGGCTAGCACCTTGTTTTGCAGTTTGAACTGAGTTTGCTATTTGAAGGAATACTGCCTACCTCTCAGCGTTTTCATGGGTGAGGAACATCAACTTTGTGCCTAATAGTCCATTTGAGTGTGTGGAGAAACACTGTAGTTCTTCTAAGAAACTGTTTCATGATAGAAGGAAGAGGTTCTAGCAGTTTGGTTAGCACTGTGAACTGAGTTTGCTGTGTAAGGGAATACTGCCTACCTCTCAGTGTTTTCAAGAATGAGAAACATTACCTTTGTTGAAAATGGCCCTATACAACTGAAAGGAACATGCAGTGTAGCTTCTGTGAGAGAATCATTCACGTTAGAAGCAAAAGGGCCTAGAACCTTGTTTTGCAGTTTGATTTGAGTTTGCTGTTTAAAGGAATACTGCCTACCTCTCAGCGTTTTCATGGGTGAAGAACATCAACTTTGTACATAATACCCATTTCAAGTGAGTGGAGAAACACTGTAGTTCTTCTAAGAAGATCTTCCATGTTAGAAGGAAGAGGGTCTAGTAGTTTTCTTAGCACTGTGAACTGAGTTTGCTGTGTAAGGGAATACGGCCTACCTCTCAGTGTTTTCAAGAATGAGAAACTTTACATTTGTTGAAAATGGCCCTATACAACTGAAAGGAACATGCAGTGTAGCTTCTGTGAGAGAATCATTCACGTTAGAAGCAAAAGGGCCTAGAACCTTGTTTTGCAGTTTGATTTGAGTTTACTGTTTAAAGGAATACTGCCTACCTCTCAGCGTTTTCATGGGTGAAGAACATCAACTTTGTACATAATACCCATTTCAAGTGAGTGGAGAAACACTGTAGTTCTTCTAAGAAAATGTTTCATGATAGAAGGAAGAGGGTCTAGCAGTTTGGTTAGCACTGTGAACTGAGTTTGCTGTATAAGGGAATATTGCCTACCTCTCAGTGATTTCAAGAGGGAGAAACATCACCTTTGTTCAAAATCCCCCACAAAACTGAATAGAAGATGCAGTGTAGCTTGTGTGAGAGAATCAATAATGTTTGAAGCAAGAGCGGATAGCACCTTGTTTTGCAGTTTGAATTGAGTTTGCTGTTTAAAGGAATACTGCCTAGCTCTCAGGGTTTTCATGGGTGAGGAACAGCAACTTTGTGCCTAATAGTGCCTTTCGAGTGTGTGGAGAAACACTGTAGTTGTTCTCAGAAAATCTTTCATGATAGAAGGAAGAGGGTCTAGCAGTTTTCTTACCACTGTGAACTGAGCTTGCTGTTGAGGAGAACACTGCCTAACTCTCAGGGTTTCCATGAGTAAGAACACAAGTGAATGAAAGGAGCACTTTTGGTCTTGTTAGAGAACCATTAATTTTAGCAGCAAGAGGGTCTAGCCAATTGTTTACTATTGTGAATTCACTTAACATTCTAAAAGACTTCTGCATATCCCTTAGTGTTATCACGGTTCTAGATCATCAACTTTTTGCAAAATGACCCCTTTCAAGTGAATGGCAGAATCACTGTAGCTATTGAAAGAGACACATTAAAGTTAGAAGGAAGAAGCTCTATCACCTTGTTTAGCATTGTGCACTGAGTTGGCTTTTGAAAGGAACACTGCATAGGTCTCAGCTTTTTATGGTTGAGGAACATCAACTTTCAGCCAAATAGCCCCTTTCGAGTGACTGGAGAAACAGTCTAGTTTTAATAAAATCTATCATGTTAGAAGAAAGAGGGCCTAGCAGTTTTCTTAGCACTGTGAACTGAGTTTGCTGTATAAGGGAACCCTGCCTCCCTCTCAATGTTTTCAAGAATGAGAAACATTACCTTTGTTGAAAATGGCCCAATACAAATGAAAGGAAGATGCAGTGTAGCTTCTGTGAGAGAATCATTCATGTCAAAAGCAAGAGGGCCTAGAAGCTTGTTTTGCAGTTTGATTTGAGTTTCCTGTTTAAAGGAATACTGCCTACCTCTCAGTGTTTTCATGGCTGAGGAACAACTTTGTACCTAATACCCATTTCAAGTTAGTAGAGAAACACTATAGTTCTTCTAAGAAAATCTTTCATATTAGAAGGAAGAGGGTCTAGCATCTTGCTTTGCATTGTGAACTGAGTTTGCTGTATAAGGGAATACTGCCTACCTCTCAGTGTTTTCAAGAGTGAGAAACATCACCTTTGTTCAAAAATCCCCCATGCAACTGAATAGAAGAGGCAGTGTAGCTTCTGTGAGAGAATCATTCACGTTAGAAGCAAAAGGGCCTAGAACCTTGTTTTGCAGTTTGATTTGAGTTTGCTGTTTAAAGGAATACTGCCTATCTCTCAGCGTTTTCATGGGTGAAGAACATCAACTTTGTACATAATACCCATTTCAAGTGAGTGGAGAAACACTGTAGTTCTTCTAAGAAAATCTTCGATGTTAGAAGGAAGAGGGTCTAGTAGTTTTCTTAGCACTGTGAACTGAGTTTGCTGTATAAGGGAATACTGCCTACCTCTCAGTGTTTTCAAGAATGAGAAACATTACCTTTGTAGAAAATGGCCCTATACAACTGAAAGGAACAGGCAGTGTAGCTTCTGTGAGAGAATCATTCACGTTAGAATCAAAAGGGCCTAGAACCTTGTTTTGCAGTTTGATTTGAGTTTGCTGTTTAAAGGAATACTGCCTATCTCTCAGCGTTTTCATGGGTGAAGAACATCAACTTTGTACATAATACCCATTTCAAGTGAGTGGAGAAACACTGTAGTTCTTCTAAGAAAATCTTCCATGTTAGAAGGAAGAGGGTCTAGCAGTTTGCTTAGCACTGTGAACTGAGTTTGCTGTATAAGGGAATATTGCCTATCTCGCAGTGATTTCAAGAGTGAGAAACATCACCTTTGTTCAAAATCCCCCTCAAAACTGAATAGAAGATGCAGTGTAGCTTGTGTGAGAGAATCAATAATGTTTGAAGCAAGAGCGGCTAGCACCTTGTTTTGCAGTTTGAATTGAGTTTGCTGTTTAAAGGAATACTGCCTAGCTCTCAGGGTTTTCATGGGTGAGGAACTTCAACTTTGTGCCTAATAGTCCCTTCGAGTGTGTGGAGAAACACTGTAGTTCTTCTAAGAAATTGTTTCATGATAGAAGGAAGAGGGTCTAGCAGTTTGGTTAGCACTGTGAACTGAGTTTGCTGTGTAAGGGAATACGGCCTACCTCTCAGTGTTTTCAAGAATCAGAAACATTACCTTTGTTGAAAATTGCCCTATACAACTGAAAGGAAGATGCAGTGTAGCTTCTGTGAGAGAATCATTCATGTCAAAAGCAAGAGGGCCTAGAACCTTGTTTTGCAGTTTGATTTGACTTTCTTGTTTAAAGGAATACTGCCTACCTCTCAGTGTTTTCATGGCTGAGGAACAACTTTGTACCTAATACCCATTTCAAGTTAGTAGAGAAACACTATAGTTCTTCTAAGAAAATCTTTCATGTTAGAAGGAAGAGGGTCTAGCAGTTTGGTTAGCACTGTGAACTGAGTTTGCTGTGTAAGGGAATACGGCCTACCTCTCAGTGTTTTCAAGAATGAGAAACATTACCTTTGTTGAAAATGGCCCTATACAACTGAAAGGAAGATGCAGTGTAGCTTCTGTGAGAGAATCATTCATGTCAAAAGCAAGAGGGCCTAGAACCTTGTTTTGCAGTTTGATTTGACTTTCTTGTTTAAAGGAATACTGCCTACCTCTCAGTGTTTTCATGGGTGAGGAACAACTTTGTACCTAATACCCATTTCAAGTTAGTAGAGAAACACTATAGTTCTTCTAAGAAAATCTTTCATGTTAGGAGGAAGAGGGTCTAGCAGTTTGGTTAGCAATGTGAACTGAGTTTGCTGTGTAAGGGAATACGGCCTACCTCTCAGTGTTTTCAAGAATGAGAAACATTACCTTTGTTGAAAATGGCCCTATACAACTGAAAGGAACATGCAGTGTAGCTTCTGTGAGAGAATCATTCACGTTAGAAGCAAAAGGGCCTAGAACCATGTTTTGCAGTTTGATTTGAGTTTGCTGTTTAAAGGAATACTGCCTACCTGTCAGCGATTTCATGGGTGAAGAACATCAACTTTGTTCATAATACCCATTTCAAGTGAGTGGAGAAACACTGTAGTTCTTCTAAGAAAATCTTCCATGTTAGAAGGAAGAGGGTCTAGCATCTTGCTTTGCATTGTGAACTGAGTTTGCTGTATAAGGGAATACTGCCTACCTCTCATTGTTTTCAAGAGTGAGAAACATCACCTTTGTTCAAAAATCCCCCATGCAACTGAATAGAAGAGGCAGTGTTGCTTGTGTGAGAGAATCAACAATGTTTGTAGCAAGAGCGGCTAGCACCTTGTTTTGCAGTTTGAACTGAGTTTGCTATTTGAAGGAATACTGCCTACCTCTCATCGTTTTCATGGGTGAGGAACATCAACTTTGTGCCTAATAGTCCCTTTGAGTGTGTGGAGAAACACTGTAATTCTTCTAAGAAAATGTTTCATGATAGAAGGAAGAGGGTCGAGCAGTTTCGTTAGCACTGTGAACTGAGTTTGCTGTGTAAGGGAATACTGCCTACCTCTCAGTGTTTTCAAGAATGAGAAACATTACCTTTGTTGAAAATGGCCCTATACAACTGAAAGGAACATGCAGTGTAGCTTCTGTGAGAGAATCATTCACGTTAGAAGCAAAAGGGCCTAGAACCTTGTTTTGCAGTTTGATTTGAGTTTGCTGTTTAAAGGAATACTGCCTACCTCTCAGCGTTTTCATGGGTGAAGAACATCAACTTTGTACATAATACCCATTTCAAGTGAGTGGAGAAACACTGTAGTTCTTCTAAGAAAATCTTCCATGTTAGAAGGAAGAGGGTCTAGCAGTTTGCTTAGCACTGTGAACTGAGTTTGCTGTGTAAGGGAATACTGCCTACCTCTCAGGGTTTTAAAGTGTGAGGAATATAGTCTTTGGCAAAAGAGCCCCTTTCAAGTGAATGGAAGAAGCATTCTATCTCTTGTAATGCAGATGTCAAGTTTTGCAGCAGGAGGTTCTGGCCCATTGTTTCCCTGTGAGAATTGAATTAGCATGTGAAAGAATGCTTCCCAAAGAAAGTCTTTATTGAGGGATATACTTCCTAGCACAGAGTGGTTTCCTGTGGTTGGACCATCACTTTTTTGGAAAAGTGCCAAATTCAAGTGAAAGGAAGCAGCACTGTTTCTGTTTTAAGAACAGCATTAATGTTAGAAGCAAGGGGGGCTAGCATGCTGTTTACCAGTGAGAAGTGAATGAACTTTCCAAGGGAATACTGCCTGTCTCTCAGGCTTTACACTGTGCGGAACATTACTTTTTTCAAATAGCCATTTGCAAGTGAATGGAAGAAGCACTGTTTCTCTTCTAAGAGACCATAAATGTTACAAGCAAGAGGGCCAAGAACCTTGTTTAGCATTTGAATTCAGTTAGCTGGTTATAAGAATACGGCCTACATCTCAGTGTTATTCTGGGTGAAAAACATAAAGTTTGTGCCAAATACCGCCTTTCAAATGAATGGAGAAACACTGTAGCTCTTCTAATAAAACCATTAATGTAGAAGGAAGAGGGTCTAGCAGCTTGCTTACAATTGCGAATGGAGCTTGCTGTTGAAGGGAACAATGCCTACCTCTCAGTGTTTCCATGAATGAGAACACAAGTGCATGAAAGGATCACTGTTGGTCTTGTGATTTAAGAAGCAAGAGGGTCTAGCCACTTGTTTAATATTGTGAATTCAGTTCACATTTTAAAAGACTTCTGCCTATCCCTAAGTGTTTTCAAGGTTCTGGATCATCAACTTTTTGCAAAATGACCCCTTTCAAGTGAATGGCAGGAGCCCTGTAGCTCTAGAAAGACACACATTAAAGTTAGAAGCAAGAAGGTCTACAACCTTGTTTAGCCTTGTGAACGGAGTTGGCTTTTGAAAGGAACACTGCCTAAGTCTCAGCTTTGTCATGGGTGAGGAACATTACCTTTCAGCCAAATAGCCCCTTTTGAGGGAATGGAGAAACACTCTAGTTTTAATAAAATCTTTCATGTTAGAAGGAAGAGGGTCTAGCAGTTTGCTTAGCACTGTGAACTGAGTTTGCTGTATAAGGGAATTCTGTCTACCTGTCAGTGTTTTCAAAAATGAGGAACATAACCTTTGTTGCAAATGGCCCGATACAACTGAATGGAAGTTGCAGTGCAGCTTTTGTGAGAGAATCATCCATGTCAGAAGCCAGAAGGCCTAGAACCTTGTTTTGCAGTTTGATTTGAATTTGCTGTTTAAAGGAATACTGCCTACCTCTCAGCGTTTTCATGGCTGAGGAACAGCTTTGTACCTAATACCCATTTCAAGTGAGTAGAGAAACACAATAGTTCTTCTAAGAAAATCTTTCATGTTAGAAGGAAGAGGGTCTAGCAGCTTGCTTTGCATTGTGAACTGACTTTGCTGTATAAGGAAATACTGCCTACCTCTTAATGTTTTCAAGAGTGAGATACATCAGCTTTGTTCACAATGGCCCCATACAACTGAAAGGAAGATGCCGTGTAGCTTGTGTGAGAGAATCAATAATATTTGAAGCAAGAGGGGCTAGCACCTTGTTTTGAAATTTGAATTGAGTTTGCTGTTTCCAGGAACACTGCCTACCTCTCAGTGTATTCATAGTTGAGGAACATCAACTTTGTGCCAAATTGCCCCTTTCAAGTGAGAGTTGAAACACTGTAGAACTTCTAAGAAAATCTTTCCTCTTAGAAGGAAGAGGGCCTAGCAGTTTGCTTAGCACTGTGAACTGAGTTTGCTGTATAAGGGAATACTTCCTACCTCTCAATGTTTTCAAGAATGAGAAACATTACCTTTGTTGAAAATGGCACAATACAACTGAAAGGAAGATGCAGTGTAGCTTCTGTGAGAGAATCATTCATGTCAGAAGCAAGAGGGCCTAGAACCTTGTTTTGCAGTTTGATTTGAGTTTCCTGTTTAAAGGAGTACTGCCTACCTCTCAGCATTTTCATGGGTGAGGAATTTTAACTTTGTACATAACAGCCCCTTTCAAGTGAGTGGAGAAACACTGTAGTTCTTCTAAGAAAATCTTCCATGTTAGAAGGAAGAGGGTCTAGCAGTTTGCTTAGCACTGTGAACTGAGTTTGCTGTATAAGGGAATATTGCCTATCTCGCAGTGATTTCAAGAGTGAGAAACATCACCTTTGTTCAAAATCCCCCTCAAAACTGAATAGAAGATGCAGTGTAGCTTGTGTGAGAGAATCAATAATGTTTGAAGCAAGAGCGGCTAGCACCTTGTTTTGCAGTTTGAATTGAGTTTGCTGTTTAAAGGAATACTGCCTAGCTCTCAGGGTTTTCATGGGTGAGGAACTTCAACTTTGTGCCTAATAGTCCCTTTGAGTGTGTGGAGAAACACTGTAGTTCTTCTAAGAAATTGTTTCATGATAGAAGGAAGAGGGTCTAGCAGTTTGGTTAGCACTGTGAACTGAGTTTGCTGTGTAAGGGAATACGGCCTACCTCTCAGTGTTTTCAAGAATTAGAAACATTACCTTTGTTGAAAATGGCCCTATACAACTGAAAGGAACATGCAGTGTAGCTTCTGTGAGAGAATCATTCATGTCAAAAGCAAGAAGGCCTAGAACCTTGTTTTGCAGTTTGATTTGACTTTCTTGTTTAAAGGAATACTGCCTACCTCTCAGTGTTTTCATGGCTGAGGAACAACTTTGTACCTAATACCCATTTCAAGTTAGTAGAGAAACACTATAGTTCTTCTAAGAAAATCTTTCATGTTAGAAGGAAGAGGGTCTAGCAGTTTGGTTAGCACTGTGAACTGAGTTTGCTGTGTAAGGGAATACGGCCTACCTCTCAGTGTTTTCAAGAATGAGAAACATTACCTTTGTTGAAAATGGCCCTATACAACTGAAAGGAACATGCAGTGTAGCTTCTGTGAGAGAATCATTCACGTTAGAAGCAAAAGGGCCTAGAACCTTGTTTTGCAGTTTGATTTGAGTTTGCTGTTTAAAGGAATACTGCCTACCTCTCAGCGTTTTCATGGGTGAAGAACATCAACTTTGTACATAATACCCATTTCAAGTGAGTGGAGAAACACTGTAGTTCTTCTAAGAAAATCTTCCATGTTAGAAGGAAGAGGGTCCAGCATCTTGCTTTGCATTGTGAACTGAGTTTGCTGTATAAGTTAATACTGCCTACCTCTCAGTGTTTTCAAGAGTGAGAAACATCACCTTTGTTCAAAAATCCCCCATGCAACTGAATAGAAGAGGCAGTGTTGCTTGTGTGAGAGAATCAACAATGTTTGAAGCAAGAGCGGCTAGCACCTTGTTTTGCAGTTTGAACTGAGTTTGCTATTTGAAGGAATACTGCCTACCTCTCAGCGTTTTCATGGGTGAGGAACATCAACTTTGTGCCTAATAGTCCATTTGAGTGTGTGGAGAAACACTGTAGTTCTTCTAAGAAATTGTTTCATGATAGAAGGAAGAGGTTCTAGCAGTTTGGTTAGCACTGTGAACTGAGTTTGCTGTGTAAGGGAATACTGCCTACCTCTCAGCGTTTTCATGGGTGAAGAACATCAACTTTGTACATAATACCCATTTAAAGTGAGTGGAGAAACATTGTAGTTCTTCTAAGAAAATCTTCCATGTTAGAAGGAAGAGGGTCTATTAGTTTTCTTAGCACTGTGAACTGAGTTTGCTGTGTAAGGGAATACGGCCTACCTCTCAGTGTTTTCAAGAATGAGAAACATTACCTTTGTTGAAAATGGCCCTATACAACTGAAATGAACATGCAGTGTAGCTTCTGTGAGTGAATCATTCACGTTAGAAGCAAAAGGGCCTAGAAACTTGTTTTGCAGTTTGATTTGAGTTTACTGTTTAAAGGAATACTGCCTACCTCTCAGCGTTTTCATGGGTGAAGAACATGAACTTTGTACATAATACCCATTTCAAGTGAGTGGAGAAACACTGCAGTTCTTCTAAGAAAATCTTCCATGTTAGAAGCAAGAGGGTCTAGCAGTTTGCTTAGCACTGTGAACTGAGTTTGCTGTATAAGGGAATATTGCCTACCTCGCAGTGATTTCAAGAGGGAGAAACATCACCTTTGTTCAAAATCCCCCACAAAACTGAATAGAAGATGCAGTGTAGCTTGTGTGAGAGAATCAATAATGTTTGAAGCAAGAGCGGATAGCACCTTGTTTTGCAGTTTGAATTGAGTTTGCTGTTTAAAGGAATACTGCCTAGCTCTCAGGGTTTTCATGGGTGAGGAACAGCCACTTTGTGCCTAATAGTGCCTTTCGAGTGTGTGGAGAAACACTGTAGTTGTTCTCAGAAAATCTTTCATGATAGAAGGAAGAGGGTCTAGCAGTTTTCTTACCACTGTGAACTGAGCTTGCTGTTGAGGAGAACACTGCCTAACTCTCAGTGTTTCCATGAGTAAGAACACAAGTGAATGAAAGGAGCACTTTTGGTCTTGTTAGAGAACCATTAATTTTAGCAGCAAGAGGGTCTAGCCAATTGTTTACTATTGTGAATTCACTTAACATTCTAAAAGACTTCTGCATATCCCTTAGTGTTATCACGGTTCTAGATCATCAACTTTTTGCAAAATGACCCCTTTCAAGTGAACGGCAGAATCACTGTAGCTATTGAAAGAGACACATTAAAGTTAGAAGGAAGAAGCTCTATCACCTTGTTTAGCATTGTGCACTGAGTTGGCTTTTGAAAGGAACACTACATAGGTCTCAGCTTTTTATGGTTGAGGAACATCAACTTTCAGCCAAATAGCCCCTTTCGAGTGACTGGAGAAACAGACTAGTTTTAATAAAATCTATCATGTTAGAAGAAAGAGGGCCTAGCAGTTTTCTTAGCACTGTGAACTGAGTTTGCTGTATAAGGGAACCCTGCCTACCTCTCAATGTTTTCAAGAATGAGAAACATTACCTTTGTTGAAAATGGCCCAATACAAATGAAAGGAAGATGCAGTGTAGCTTCTGTGAGAGAATCATTCATGTCAAAAGCAAGAGGGCCTAGAAGCTTGTTTTGCAGTTTGATTTGAGTTTCCTGTTTAAAGGAATACTGCCTACCTCTCAGTGTTTTCATGGCTGAGGAACAACTTTGTACCTAATACCCATTTCAAGTTACTAGAGAAACACTATAGTTCTTCTAAGAAAATCTTTCATATTAGAAGGAAGAGGGTCTAGCATCTTGCTTTGCATTGTGAACTGAGTTTGCTGTATAAGGGAATACTGCCTACCTCTCAGTGTTTTCAAGAGTGAGAAACATCACCTTTGTTCAAAAATTCCCCATGCAACTGAATAGAAGAGGCAGTGTTGCTTGTGTGAGAGAATCAACAATGTTTGAAGCAAGAGCGGCTAGCACCTTGTTTTGCAGTTTGATTTGAGTTTCCTGTTTAAAGGAGTACTGCCTACCTCTCAGCATTTTCATGGGTGAGGAATTTTAACTTTGTACATAACAGCCCCTTTCAAGTGAGTGGAGAAACACTGTAGTTCTTCTAAGAAAATCTTCCATGTTAGAAGGAAGAGGGTCTAGCAGTTTGCTTAGCACTGTGAACTGAGTTTGCTGTATAAGGGAATATTGCCTATCTCGCAGTGATTTCAAGAGTGAGAAACATCACCTTTGTTCAAAATCCCCCTCAAAACTGAATAGAAGATGCAGTGTAGCTTGTGTGAGAGAATCAATAATGTTTGAAGCAAGAGCGGCTAGCACCTTGTTTTGCAGTTTGAATTGAGTTTGCTGTTTAAAGGAATACTGCCTAGCTCTCAGGGTTTTCATGGGTGAGGAACTTCAACTTTGTGCCTAATAGTCCCTTTGAGTGTGTGGAGAAACACTGTAGTTCTTCTAAGAAATTGTTTCATGATAGAAGGAAGAGGGTCTAGCAGTTTGGTTAGCACTGTGAACTGAGTTTGCTGTGTAAGGGAATACGGCCTACCTCTCAGTGTTTTCAAGAATTAGAAACATTACCTTTGTTGAAAATGGCCCTATACAACTGAAAGGAACATGTAGTGTAGCTTCTGTGAGAGAATCATTCATGTCAAAAGCAAGAGGGCCTAGAACCTTGTTTTGCAGTTTGATTTGACTTTCTTGTTTAAAGGAATACTGCCTACCTCTCAGTGTTTTCATGGCTGAGGAACAACTTTGTACCTAATACCCATTTCAAGTTAGTAGAGAAACACTATAGTTCTTCTAAGAAAATCTTTCATGTTAGAAGGAAGAGGGTCTAGCAGTTTGGTTAGCACTGTGAACTGAGTTGCTGTGTAAGGGAATACGGCCTACCTCTCAGTGTTTTCAAGAATGAGAAACATTACCTTTGTTGAAAATGGCCCTATACAACTGAAAGGAACATGCAGTGTAGCTTCTGTGAGAGAATCATTCACGTTAGAAGCAAAAGGGCCTAGAACCTTGTTTTGCAGTTTGATTTGAGTTTGCTGTTTAAAGGAATACTGCCTACCTGTCAGCGTTTTCATAGGTGAAGAACATCAACTTTGTACATAATACCCATTTCAAGTGAGTGGAGAAACACTGTAGTTCTTCAAAGAAAATCTTCCATGTTAGAAGGAAGAGGGTCCAGCATCTTGCTTTGCATTGTGAACTGAGTTTGCTGTATAAGTTAATACTGCCTACCTCTCAGGGTTTTCAAGAGTGAGAAACATCACCTTTGTTCAAAAATCCCCCATGCAACTGAATAGAAGAGGCAGTGTTGCTTGTGTGAGAGAATCAACAATGTTTGAAGCAAGAGCGGCTAGCACCTTGTTTTGCAGTTTGAACTGAGTTTGCTATTTGAAGGAATACTGCCTACCTCTCAGCGTTTTCATGGGTGAGGAACATCAACTTTGTGCCTAATAGTCCATTTGAGTGTGTGGAGAAACACTGTAGTTCTTCTAAGAAATTGTTTCATGATAGAAGGAAGAGATTCTAGCAGTTTGGTTAGCACTGTGAACTGAGTTTGCTGTGTAAGGGAATACTGCCTACCTCTCAACGTTTTCATGGGTGAAGAACATCAACTTTGTACATAATACCCATTTAAAGTGAGTGGAGAAACATTGTAGTTCTTCTAAGAAAATCTTCCATGTTAGAAGGAAGAGGGTCTATTAGTTTTCTTAGCACTGTGAACTGAGGTTGCTGTGTAAGGGAATACTGCCTACCTCTCAGTGTTTTCAAGAATGAGAAACATTACCTTTGTTGAAAATGGCCCTATACAACTGAAAGGAACAGGCAGTGTAGCTTTGTGAGAGAATCATTCACGTTAGAAGCAAAAGGGCCTAGAACCTTGTTTTGCAGTTTGATTTGAGTTTACTGTTTAAAGGAATACTGCCTACCTCTCAGCGTTTTCATGGGTGAAGAACATCTACTTTGTACATAATACCCATTTCAAGTGAGTGGACTAACACTGTAGTTCTTCCAAAAAAATCTTTCATGTTAGAAGGAAGAGGGTCTAGCAACTTGCTTTGCATTGTGATCTGACTTTGCTGTATAAGGGAATACTGCCTACCTCTTAGTGTTTTCAAGAGTGAGATACATCAGCTTTGTTCACAATGGCCCCATACAACTGAAAGGAAGATGCAGTGTAGCTTGTGTGACAGAATCAATAATATTTGAAGCAAGAGGGGCTAGCACCTTGTTTTGAAATTTGAATTGAGTTTGCTGTTTCCAGGAATACTGCCTACCTCTCAGTGTATTCATAGATGAGGAACATCAACTTTGTGCCAAATTGCCCCTTTCAAGTGAGAGTTGAAACACTGTAGATCTTCTAAGAAAATCTTTCATGTTAGAAGGAAGAGGGCCTAGCAGTTTGCTAAGCACTGTGAACTGAGTTTGCTGTATAAGGGAATACTTCCTACCTCTCAATGTTTTCAAGAATGAGAAACATTACCTTTGTTGAAAATGGCACAATACCACTGAAAGGAAGATGCAGTGTAGCTTCTGTGAGAGAATCATTCATGTCAGAAGGAAGAGGGCCTAGAACCTTGTTTTGCAGTTTGATTTGAGTTTCCTGTTTAAAGGAGTACTGCCTACCTCTCAGCATTTTCATGGGTGAGGAATTTTAACTTTGTACATAACAGCCCCTTTCAAGTGAGTGGAGAAACACTGTGTAGTTCTTCTAAGAAAATCTTCCATGTTAGAAGGAAGATGGTCTAGCAGCTTGCTTAGCATTGTTAACTGAGTTTGCTGTATAAGGGAATACTGCCTACCTCTCAGTGTTTTCAAGAGTGAGAAACATCACCTTTGTTCAAAAATCCCCCATACAACTGAATAGAAGATGCAGTGTTGCTTGTGTGAGAGAACCAACAATGTTTGTAGCAAGAGCGGCTAGCACCTTGTTTTGCAGTTTGAATTGAGTTTGCTGTTTGAAGGAATACTGCCTAGCTCTCAGGGTTTTCATGGGTGAGGAACAGCAACTTTGTGCCTAATAGTGCCTTTCGAGTGTGTGGAGAAACACTGTAGTTGTTCTAAGAAAATCTTTCATGATAGAAGGAAGAGGGTCTAGCAGTTTTCTTACCACTGTGAATTGAGCTTGCTGTTGAGGAGAACACTGCCTAACTCTCAGTGTTTCCATGAGTAAGAACACAAGTGAATGAAAGGAGCACTTTTGGTCTTGTTAGAGAACCATTAATTTGAGCAGCAAGAGGGTCTAGCCAATTGTTTACTATTGTGAATTCACTTAACATTCTAAAAGACTTCTGCATATCCCTTAGTTTTATCACGGTTCTAGATCATCAACTTTTTGCAAAATGACCCCTTTCAAGTGAACTGCAGAATCACTGTAGCTATTGAAAGAGACACATTAAAGTTAGAAGGAAGAAGCTCTATCACCTTGTTTAGCATTGTGCACTGAGTTGGCTTTTGAAAAGAACACTGCATAGGTCTCAGCTTTTTATGGTTGAGGAACATCAACTTTCAGCCAAATAGCCCCTTTCGAGTGACTGGAGAAACAGTATAGTTTTAATAAAATCTATCATGTTAGAAGGAAGAGGGCCTAGCAGTTTGCTTAGCACTGTGAACTGAGTTTGCTGTATAAGGGAACCCTGCGTACCTCTCAATGTTTTCAAGAATGAGAAACATTACCTTTGTTGAAAATGGCCCTATACAACTGAAAGGAACATGCAGTGTAGCTTCTGTGAGAGAATCATTCACCTTAAAAGCAAAAGGGCCTAGAACCTTGTTTTGCAGTTTGATTTGAGTTTGCTGTTTAAAGGAATACTGCCTACCTCTCAGCGTTTTCATTGGTGAAGAACATCTACTTTGAACATAATACCCATTTCAAGTGAGTGGACTAACACTGTAGTTCTTCTATGAAAATCTTCCATGTTAGAAGGAAGAGGGTCTAGCAGCTTGCTTAGCATTGTGAACTGACTTTGCTGTATAAGGGAATACTGCCTACCTCTCAGTGTTTTCAAAAGTGAGAAACATCACCTTTGTTCAAAAATCCCCCATACAACTGAATAGAAGATGCAGTGTTGCTTGTGTGAGAGAATCAATATTGTTTGAAGCAAGAGCAGCGACCACCTTGTTTTGCAGTTTGAATTGAGTTTGCTGTTTGAAGGAATACTGCCTACCTCTCAGTGTTTTCATGGCTGAGGAACAACTTTGTACCTAATACCCATTTCAAGTTAGTAGAGAAACACTAGTTCTTCTAAGAAAATATTTCATGTTAGAAGGAAGAGGGTCTAGCATCTTGCTTTGCATTGTGAACTGAGTTTGCTGTATAAGGGAATACTGCCTACCTCTCAGTGTTTTCAAGAGTGAGAAACATCACCTTTGTTCAAAAATCCCCCATGCAACTGAATAGAAGAGGCAGTGTTGCTTGTGTGAGAGAATCAACAATGTTTGAAGCAAGAACGGCTAGCACCTTGTTTTGCAGTTTGAACTGAGTTTGCTATTTGAAGGAATGCTGCCTACCTCTCAGCGTTTTCATGGGTGAGGAACATCAACTTTGTGCCTAATAGTCCATTTGAGTGTGTGGAGAAACACTGTAGTTCTTCTAAGAAAATGTTTCATGATAGAAGGAAGAGGGTCTAGCAGTTTGGTTAGCACTGTGAACTGAGTTTGCTGTGTAAGGGAATACGGCCTACCTCTCAGTGTTTTCAAGAATGAGAAACATTACCTTTGTTGAAAATGGCCCTATACAACTGAAAGGAACATGCAGTGTAGCTTCTGTGAGAGAATCATTCACGTTAGAAGCAAAAGGGCCTAGAACCTTGTTTTGCAGTTTGATTTGAGTTTGGTGTTTAAAGGAATACTGCCTACCTCTCAGCGTTTTCATGGGTGAAGAACATCAACTTTGTACATAATACCCATTTCAAGTGAGTGGAGAAACACTGTAGTTCTTCTAAGAAAATCTTCGATGTTAGAAGGAAGAGGGTCTAGTAGTTTTCTTAGAACTGTGAACTGAGTTTGCTGTATAAGGGAATACTGCCTACCTCTCAGTGTTTTCAAAAGTGAGAAACATCACCTTTGTTCAAAAATCCCCCATACAACTGAATAGAAGATGCAGTGTTGCTTGTGTGAGAGAATCAATAATGTTTGAAGCAAGAGCGGCGACAACCTTGTTTTGCAGTTTGAATTGAGTTTGCTGTTTGAAGGAATACTGCCTACCTCTCAGCGTTTTCATGGGTGAGGAACTTCAACTTTGTGCCTAATAGTCCCTTTGAGTGTGAGGAGAAACACTGTAATTCTTCTAAAAATTGTTTCATGATAGAAGGAAGAGGGTCTAGCAGTTTGGTTAGCACTGTGAACTGAGTTTGCTGTGTAAGGGAATACTGCTTACCTCTCAGTGTTTTCAAGAATGAGAAACATTACCTTTGTTTAAAATGGCCCTATACAACTGAAAGGAACATGCAGTGTAGCTTCTGTGAGAGAATCATTCACGTTAGAAGCAAAAGGGCCTAGAACCTTGTTTTGCAGTTTGATTTGAGTTTGCTGTTTAAAGGAATACTGCCTACCTCTCAGCGTTTTCATGGGTGAAGAACATCAACTTTGTACATAATACCCATTTCAAGTGAGTGGAGAAACACTGTAGTTCTTCTAAGAAAATCTTCGATGTTAGAAGGAAGAGGGTCTAGTAGTTTTCTTAGCACTGTGAACTGAGTTTGCTGTGTAAGGGAATACTGCCTACCTCTCAGTGTTTTCAAGAATGAGAAACATTACCTTTGTTGAAAATGGCCCTATACAACTGAAAGGAACATGCAGTGTAGCTTCTGTGAGAGAATCATTCACGTTAGAAGCAAAAGGGCCTAGAACCTTGTTTTGCAGTTTGATTTGAGTTTGCTGTTTAAAGGAATACTGCCTACCTCTCAGCGTTTTCATGGGTGAAGAACATCTACTTTGTACATAATACCCATTTCAAGTGAGTGGACTAACACTGTAGTTCTTCTAAGAAAATCTTCCATGTTAGAAGGAAGAGGGTCTATTAGTTTTCTTAGCACTGTGAACTGAGTTTGCTGTGTAAGGGAATACGGCCTACCTCTCAGTGTTTTCAAGAATGAGAAACATTTCCTTTGTTGAAAATGGCCCTATACAACTGAAATGAACATGCAGTGTAGCTTCTGTGAATGAATCATTCACGTTAGAAGCAAAATGGCCTAGAAACTTGTTTTGCAGTTTGATTTGAGTTTACTGTTTAAAGGAATACTGCCTACCTCTCAGCGTTTTCATGGGTGAAGAACATCAACTTTGTACATAATACCCATTTCAAGTGAGTGGAGAAACACTGCAGTTCTTCTAAGAAAATCTTCCATGTTAGAAGGAAGAGGGTCTAGCAGTTTGCTTAGCACTGTGAACTGAGTTTGCTGTATAAGGGAATACTGCCTACCTCGCAGTGATTTCGAGTGAGAAACATCACCTTTGTTCAAAATCCCCCACAAAACTGAATAGAAGATGCAGTGTAGCTTGTGTGAGAGAATCAATAATGTTTGAAGGAAGAGCGGCTAGCACCTTGTTTTGCAGTTTGAATAGAGTTTGCTGTTTAAAGGAATACTGCCTAGCTCTCAGGGTTTTCATGGGTGAGGAACAGCCACTTTGTGCCTAATAGTGCCTTTCGAGTGTGTGGAGAAACACTGTAGTTGTTCTCAGAAAATCTTTCATGATAGAAGGAAGAGGGTCTAGCAGTTTTCTTACCACTGTGAACTGAGCTTGCTGTTGAGGAGAACACTGCCTAACTCTCAGTGTTTCCATGAGTAAGAACACAAGTGAATGAAAGGAGCACTTTTGGTCTTGTTAGAGAACCATTAATTTTAGCAGCAAGAGGGTCTAGCCAATTGTTTACTATTGTGAATTCACTTAACATTCTAAAAGACTTCTGCATATCCCTTAGTGTTATCACGGTTCTAGATCATCAACTTTTTGCAAAATGACCCCTTTCAAGTGAACTGCAGAATCACTGTAGCTATTGAAAGAGACACATTAAAGTTAGAAGGAAGAAGCTCTATCACCTTGTTTAGCATTGTGCACTGAGTTGGCTTTTGAAAGGAACACTGCATAGGTCTCAGCTTTTTATGGTTGAGGAACATCAACTTTCAGCCAAATAGCCCCTTTCGAGTGACTGGAGAAACAGTATAGTTTTAATAAAATCTATCATGTTAGAAGGAAGAGGGCCTAGCAGTTTGCTTAGCACTGTGAACTGAGTTTCTGTATAAGGGAACCCTGCCTACATCTCAATGTTTTCAAGAATGAGAAACATTACCTTTGTTGAAAATGGCCCTATACAACTGAAAGGAACATGCAGTGTAGCTTCTGTGAGAGAATCATTCAGGTTAGAAGCAAAAGGGCCTAGAACCATGTTTGCAGTTTGATTTGAGTTTGCTGTTTAAAGGAATACTGCCTACCTCTCAGCGTTTTCATGGGTGAAGAACATCAACTTTGAACATAATACCCATTTCAAGTGAGTGGAGAAACACTGTAGTTCTTCTAAGAAAATCTTCCATGTTAGAAGGAAGAGGGTCTAGTAGTTTTCTTAGCACTGTGAACTGAGTTTGCTGTATAAGGGAATACTGCCTACCTCTCAGTGTTTTCATGGGTGAGGAACTTCAACTTTGTGCCTAATAGTCCCTTTGAGTGTGTGGAGAAACACTGTAGTTCTTCTAAGAAATTGTTTCATGTTAGAAGGAAGAGGGTCTAGCAGTTTGGTTAGCACTGTAAACTGAGTTTGCTGTGTAAGGGAATACGGCCTACCTCTCAGTGTTTTCAAGAATGAGAAACATTACCTTTGTTGAAAATGGCCCTATACAACTGAAAGGAACAGGCAGTGTAGCTTCTGTGAGAGAATCATTCACGTTAGAAGCAAAAGGGCCTAGAACCTTGTTTTGCAGTTTGATTTGAGTTTGCTGTTTAAAGGAATACTGCCTACCTCTCAGCGTTTTCAAGGGTGAAAAACATCTACTTTGTAAATAATACCCATTTCAAGTGAGTGGAGTAACACTGTAGTTCTTCTAAGAAAATCTTCCATGTTAGAAGGAAGAGGGTCTAGCAGTTTGCTTAGCACTGTGAACTGAGTTTGCTGTATAAGGGAATATTGCCTAACTCGCAGTGATTTCAAGAGTGAGAAACATCACCTTTGTTCAAAATCCCCCTCAAAACTGAATAGAAGATGCCGTGTAGCTTGTGTCAGAGAATCAATAATGTTTGAAGCAAGAGCGGCTAGCACCTTGTTTTGCAGTTTGAATTGAGTTTGCTCTTTAAAGGAATACTGCCTACCTCTCAGCGTTTTCATGGGTGAAGAACATCTACTTTGTACATAATACCCATTTCAAGTGAGTGGACTAACACTGTAGTTCTTCTAAGAAAATCTTCCATGTTAGAAGGAAGAGGGTCTAGTAGTTTTCTTAGCACTGTGAACTGAGTTTGCTGTTGAGGAGAACACTGCCTAACTCTCAGTGTTTCCATGAGTAAGAACACAAGTGAATGAAAGGAGCACTTTTGGTCTTGTTAGAGAACCATTAGTTTTAGAAGCAAGAGGGTCTAGCCAATTGTTTACTATTGTGAATTCACTTAACATTCTAAAAGACTTCTGCATATCCCTTAGTGTTATCACGGTTCTAGATCATCAACTTTTTCAAAATGACCCCTTTCAAGTGAACCGAAGAATCACTGTAGCTATTGAAAGAGACACATTAAAGTTAGAAGGAAGAAGCTCTATCACCTTGTTTAGCATTGTGCACTGAGTTGGTTTTTGAAAGGAACACTGCATAGGTCTCAGCTTTTTATGGTTGAGGAACATCAACTTTCAGCCAAATAGCCCCTTTCGAGTGACTGGAGAAACAGTATAGTTTTAATAAAATCTATCATGTTAGAAGAAAGATGGCCTAGCAGTTTGCTTAGCACTGTGAACTGAGTTTGCTGTGTAAGGGAACCCTGCCTACCTCTCAATGTTTTCAAGAATGACAAACATTACCTTTGTTGAAAATGGCCCTATACAACAGAAAGGAACATGCAGTGTAGCTTCTGTGAGAGAATCATTCAGGTTGGAAGCAAAAGGGCCTAGAACCATGTTTTGCAGTTTGATTTGAGTTTGCTGTTTAAAGGAATACTGCCTACCTCTCAGCGTTTTCATGGGTGAAGAACATCAACTTTGTACATAATACCCATTTCAAGTGAGTGGAGAAACACTGTAGTTCTTGAAGAAAATCTTTCATGTTAGAAGGAAGAGGGTCTAGTAGTTTTCTTAGCACTGTGAACTGAGTTTGCTGTATAAGGGAACCCTGCCTACCTCTCAGTGTTTTCAAAAGTGAGAAACATCACCTTTGTTGAAAATGGCCCTATACAAATGAAAGGAAGATGCAGTGTAGCTTCTGTGAGAGAATCATTTATGTCAAAAGCAAGAGGGCCTAGAAGCTTGTTTTGCAGTTTGATTTGAGTTTCCTGTTTAAAGGAATACTGCCTACCTCTCAGTGTTTTCATGGCTGAGGAACAACTTTGTACCTAATACCCATTTCAAGTTAGTAGAGAAACACTATAGTTCTTCTAAGAAAATCTTTCATATTAGAAGGAAGTGGGTCTAGCATCTTGCTTTGCATTGTGAACTGAGTTTGCTGTATAAGGGAATGCTGCCTACCTCTCAGTGTTTTCAAGAGTGAGAAACATCACCTTTGTTCAAAAATCCCCCTTACAACTGAATAGAAGATGCAGTGTTGCTTGTGTGAGAGAATCAATAATGTTTGAAGCAAGAGCCGCTACCACCTTGTTTTGCAGTTTGAATTGAGTTTGCTGTTTGAAGGAATACTGCCTACCTCTCAGCGTTTTCATGGGTGAGGAACTTCAACTTGGTGCCTAATAGTCCCTTTGAGTGTGTGGAGAAACACTGTAGTTCTTCTAAGAAATTGTTTCATGTTAGAAGGAAGAGGGTCTAGCAGTTTGGTTAGCACTGTAAACTGAGTTTGCTGTGTAAGGGAATATGGCCTACCTCTCAGTGTTTTCAAAAATGAGAAACATTACCTTTGTTGCAAATGGCCCTATACAACTGAAAGGAACATGCAGTGTAGCTTCTGTGAGAGAATCATTCACGTTAGAAGCAAAAGGGCCTAGAACCTTGTTTTGCAGTTTGATTTGAGTATACTGTTTAAAGGAATACTGCCTACCTCTCAGCGTTTTCATGGGTGAAGAACATCTACTTTGTACATAATACCCATTTCAAGTGAGTGGAGAAACACTGTAGTTCTTCTAAGAAAATCTTCCATGTTAGAAGGAAGAGGGTCTAGCAGTTTGCTTAGCACTGTGAACTGAGTTTGCTGTATAAGGGAATATTGCCTACCTCGCAGTGATTTCAAGAGTGAGAAACATCACCTTTGTTCAAAATCCCCCACAAAACTGAATAGAAGATGCAGTGTAGCTTGTGTGAGAGAATCAATAATGTTTGAAGCAAGAGCGGCTAGCACCTTGTTTTGCAGTTTGAATTGAGTTTGCTGTTTGAAGGAATGCTGCCTAGCTCTCAGGGTTTTCATGGGTGAGGAACAGCAACTTTGTGCCTAATAGTGCCTTTCGAGTGTGTGGAGAAACACTGTAGTTGTTCTAAGAAAATCTTTCATGATAGAAGGAAGAGGGTCTAGCAGTTTTCTTACCACTGTGAACTGAGCTTGCTGTTGAGGAGAACACTGCCTAACTCTCAGTTTTTCCATGAGTAAGAACACAAGTGAATGAAAGGAGCACTTTTGGTCTTGTTAGAGAACCATTAGTTTTAGAAGCAAGAGGGTCTAGCCAATTGTTTACTATTGTGAATTCACTTAACATTCTAAAAGACTTCTGCATATCCCTTAGTGTTATCACGGTTCTAGATCATCAACTTTTTGCAAAATGACCCCTTTCAAGTGAACGGTAGAATCACTGTAGCTATTGAAAGAGACACATTAAAGTTAGAAGGAAGAAGCTCTATCACCTTGTTTAGCATTGTGCACTGAGTTGGCTTTTGAAAGGAACACTGCATAGGTCTCAGCTTTTTATGGTTGAGGAACATCAACTTTCAGCCAAATAGCCCCTTTCGAGTGACTGGAGAAACAATATAGTTTTAATAAAATCTATCATGTTAGAAGGAAGAGGGCCTAGCAGTTTGCTTAGAACTGTGAACTGAGTTTGCTGTATAAGGGAACCCTGCCTACATCTCAATGTTTTCAAGAATGAGAAACATTACCTTTGTTGAAAATGGCCCTATACAACTGAAAGGAACATGCAGTGTAGCTTCTGTGAGAGAATCATTCAGGTTAGAAGCAAAAGGGCCTAGAACCATGTTTTGCAGTTTGATTTGAGTTTGCTGTTTAAAGGAATACTGCCTACCTCTCAGCGTTTTCATGGGTGAAGAACGTCAACTTTGAACATAATACCCATTTCAAGTGAGTGGAGAAACACTGTAGTTCTTCTAAGAAAATCTTCCATGTTAGAAGGAAGAGGGTCTAGTAGTTTTCTTAGCACTGTGAACTGAGTTTGCTGTATAAGAGAATACTGCCTACCTCTCAGTGTTTTCAAGAATGAGAAACATTACCTTTGTTGAAAATGGCCCTATACAACTGAAAGGAACATGCAGTGTAGCTTCTGTGAGAGAATCATTCACGTTAGAAGCAAAAGGGCCTAGAACCTTGTTTTGCAGTTTGATTTGAGTTTGCTGTTTAAAGGAATACTGCCTACCTCTCAGCGTTTTCATGGGTGAAGAACATCTACTTTGTACATAATACCCATTTCAAGTGAGTGGACTAACACTGTAGTTCTTCTAAGAAAATCTTCCATGTTAGAAGGAAGAGGGTCTAGTAGTTTTCTTAGCACTGTGAACTGAGTTTGCTGTATAAGGGAATACTGCCTACCTCTCAGTGTTTTCAAAAGTGAGAAACATCACCTTTGTTCAAAAATCCCCCTAACAACTGAATAGAAGATGCAGTGTTGCTTGTGTGAGAGAATCAATAATGTTTGAAGCAAGAGCGGCTACCACCTTGTTTTGCAGTTTGAATTGAGTTTGCTGTTTGAAGGAATACTGCCTACCTCTCAGCGTTTTCATGGGTGAGGAACTTCAACTTTGTGCCTAATAGTCCCTTTGAGTGTGTGGAGAAACACTGTAGTTCTTCTAAGAAATTGTTTCATGTTAGAAGGAAGAGGGTCTAGCAGTTTGGTTAGCACTGTAAACTGAGTTTGCTGTGTAAGGGAATACGGCCTACCTCTCAGTGTTTTCAAGAAGGAGAAACATTACCTTTGTTGAAAATGGCCCTATACAACTGAAAGGAACAGGCAGTGTAGCTTCTGTGAGAGAATCATTCACGTTAGAAGCAAAAGGGCCTAGAACCTTGTTTTGCAGTTTGATTTGAGTTTACTGTTTAAAGGAATACTGCCTATCTCTCAGCGTTTTCATGGTTGAAGAACATCAACTTTGTACATAATACCCATTTCAAGTGAGTGGAGAAACACTGTAGTTCTTCTAAGAAAATCTTCCATGTTAGAAGGAAGAGGGTCTAGCAGTTTGCTTAGCACTGTGAACTGAGTTTGCTGTATAAGGGAATATTGCCTACCTCGCAGTGATTTCAAGAGTGAGAAACATCACCTTTGTTCAAAATCCCCCACAAAACTGAATAGAAGATGCAGTGTAGCTTGTGTGAGAGAATCAATAATGTTTGAAGCAAGAGCGGCTAGCACCTTGTTTTGCAGTTTGAATTGAGTTTGCTGTTTGAATGAATGCTGCCTAGCTCTCAGGGTTTTCATGGGTGAGGAACAGCAACTTTGTGCCTAATAGTGCGTTTCGAGTGTGTGGAGAAACACTGTAGTTGTTCTAAGAAAATCTTTCATGATAGAAGGAAGAGGGTCTAGCAGTTTTCTTACCACTGTGAACTGAGCTTGCTGTTGAGGAGAACACTGCCTAACTCTCAGTTTTTCCATGAGTAAGAACACAAGTGAATGAAAGGAGCACTTTTGGTCTTGTTAGAGAACCATTAGTTTTAGAAGCAAGAGGGTCTAGCCAATTGTTTACTATTGTGAATTCACTTAACATTCTAAAAGACTTCTGCATATCCCTTAGTGTTATCACGGTTCTAGATCATCAACTTTTTGCAAAATGACCCCTTTCAAGTGAACGGCAGAATCACTGTAGCTATTGAAAGAGACACATTAAAGTTAGAAGGAAGAAGCTCTATCACCTTGTTTAGCATTGTGCACTGAGTTGGCTTTTGAAAGGAACACTGCATAGGTCTCAGCTTTTTATGGTTGAGGAACATCAACTTTCAGCCAAATAGCCCCTTTCGAGTGACTGGAGAAACAGTATAGTTTTAATAAAATCTATCATGTTAGAAGGAAGAGGGCCTAGCAGTTTGCTTAGAACTGTGAACTGAGTTTGCTGTATAAGGGAACCCTGCCTACATCTCAATGTTTTCAAGAATGAGAAACATAACCTTTGTTGAAAATGGCCCTATACAACTGAAAGGAACATGCAGTGTAGCTTCTGTGAGAGAATCATTCAGGTTAGAAGCAAAAGGGCCTAGAACCATGTTTTGCAGTTTGATTTGAGTTTGCTGTTTAAAGGAATACTGCCTACCTCTCAGCGTTTTCATGGGTGAAGAACGTCAACTTTGAACATAATACCCATTTCAAGTGAGTGGAGAAACACTGTAGTTCTTCTAAGAAAATCTTCCATGTTAGAAGGAAGAGGGTCTAGTAGTTTTCTTAGCACTGTGAACTGAGTTTGCTGTATAAGAGAATACTGCCTACCTCTCAGTGTTTTCAAGAATGAGAAACATTACCTTTGTTGAAAATGGCCCTATACAACTGAAAGGAAGATGCAGTGTAGCTTCTGTGAGAGAATCATTCATGTCAAAAGCAAGAGGGCCTAGAAGCTTGTTTTGCAGTTTGATTTGAGTTTCCTGTTTAAAGGAATACTGCCTACCTCTCAGTGTTTTCATGGCTGAGGAACAACTTTGTACCTAATACCCATTTCAAGTTAGTAGAGAAACACTATAGTTCTTCTAAGAAAATCTTTCATATTAGAAGGAAGAGGGTCTAGCATCTTGCTTTGCATTGTGAACTGAGTTTGCTGTATAAGGGAATATTGCCTATCTCGCAGTGATTTCAAGAGTGAGAAACATCACCTTTGTTCAAAATCCCCCTCAAAACTGAATAGAAGATGCAGTGTAGCTTGTGTGAGAGAATCAATAATGTTTGAAGCAAGAGCGGCTAGCACCTTGTTTTGCAGTTTGAATTGAGTTTGCTGTTTAAAGGAATACTGCCTAGCTCTCAGGGTTTTCATGGGTGAGGAACTTCAACTTTGTGCCTAATAGTCCCTTCGAGTGTGTGGAGAAACACTGTAGTTCTTCTAAGAAATTGTTTCATGATAGAAGGAAGAGGGTCTAGCAGTTTGGTTAGCACTGTGAACTGAGTTTGCTGTGTAAGGGAATACGGCCTACCTCTCAGTGTTTTCAAGAATCAGAAACATTACCTTTGTTGAAAATTGCCCTATACAACTGAAAGGAAGATGCAGTGTAGCTTCTGTGAGAGAATCATTCATGTCAAAAGCAAGAGGGCCTAGAACCTTGTTTTGCAGTTTGATTTGACTTTCTTGTTTAAAGGAATACTGCCTACCTCTCAGTGTTTTCATGGCTGAGGAACAACTTTGTACCTAATACCCATTTCAAGTTAGTAGAGAAACACTATAGTTCTTCTAAGAAAATCTTTCATGTTAGAAGGAAGAGGGTCTAGCAGTTTGGTTAGCACTGTGAACTGAGTTTGCTGTGTAAGGGAATACGGCCTACCTCTCAGTGTTTTCAAGAATGAGAAACATTACCTTTGTTGAAAATGGCCCTATACAACTGAAAGGAACATGCAGTGTAGCTTCTGTGAGAGAATCATTCACGTTAGAAGCAAAAGGGCCTAGAACCTTGTTTTGCAGTTTGATATGAGTTTGCTGTTTAAAGGAATACTGCCTACCTGTCAGCGTTTTCATGGGTGAAGAACATCAACTTTGTACATAATACCCATTTCAAGTGAGTGGAGAAACTCTGTAGTTCTTCTAAGAAAATCTTCCATGTTAGAAGGAAGAGGGTCCAGCATCTTGCTTTGCATTGTGAACTGAGTTTGCTGTATAAGTTAATACTGCCTACCTCTCAGTGTTTTCAAGAGTGAGAAACATCACCTTTGTTCAAAAATCCCCCATGCAACTGAATAGAAGAGGCAGTGTTGCTTGTGTGAGAGAATCAACAATGTTTGAAGCAAGAGCGGCTAGCACCTTGTTTTGCAGTTTGAACTGAGTTTGCTATTTGAAGGAATACTGCCTACCTCTCAGCGTTTTCATGGGTGAGGAACTTCAACTTTGTGCCTAATAGTCCATTTGAGTGTGTGGAGAAACACTGTAGTTCTTCTAAGAAATTGTTTCATGATAGAAGGAAGAGGTTCTAGCAGTTTGGTTAGCACTGTGAACTGAGTTTGCCGTGTAAGGGAATACTGCCTACCTCTCAGTGTTTTCAAGAATGAGAAACATTACCTTTGTTGAAAATGGCCCTATACAACTGAAAGGAACAGGCAGTGTAGCTTCTGTGAGAGAATCACTCACGTTAGAAGCAAAAGGGCCTAGAACCTTGTTTTGCAGTTTGATTTGAGTTTGCTGTTTAAAGGAATACTGCCTACCTCTCAGCGTTTTCATGGGTCAAGAACATCAACTTTGTACATAATTCCCATTTCAAGTGAGTGGAGAAACACTGTAGTTATTCTAAGAAAATCTTCCATGTTAGAAGGAAGAGGGTCTAGCAGTTTGCTTAGCACTGTGAACTGAGTTTGCTGTATGAGGGAATATTGCCTATCTCGCAGTGATTTCAAGAGTGAGAAACATCACCTTTGTTCAAAATCCCCCTCAAAACTGAATAGAAGATGCAGTGTAGATTGTGTGAGAGAATCAATAATGTTTGAAGCAAGAGCGGCTAGCACCTTGTTTTGCAGTTTGAATTGAGTTTGCTGTTTAAAGGAATACTGCCTAGCTCTCAGGGTTTTCATGGGTGAGGAACAGCAACTTTGTGCCCAATAGTGCCTTTCGAGTGTGTGGAGAAACACTGTAGTTGTTCTCAGAAAATCTTTCATGATAGAAGGAAGAGGGTCTAGCAGTTTTCTTACCACTGTGAAGTGAGCTTGCTGTCGAGGAGAACACTGCCTAACTCTCAGTGTTTCCATGAGTAAGAACACAAGTGAATGAAAGGAGCACTTTTGTTCTTGTTAGAGAACCATTAATTTTAGCAGCAAGAGGGTCTAGCCAATTGTTTACTATTGTGAATTCACTTAACATTCTAAAAGACTTCTGCATATTCCTTAGTGTTATCACGGTTCTTGATCATCAACTTTTTGCAAAATGACCCCTTTCAAGTGAACGGCAGAATCACTGTAGCTATTGAAAGAACACATTAAAGTTAGAAGGAAGAAGCTCTATCACCTTGTTTAGCATTGTGCACTGAGTTGGCTTTTGAAAGGAACACTGCATAGGTCTCAGCTTTTTATGGTTGAGGAACATCAACTTTCAGCCAAATAGCGCCTTTCGAGTGACTGGAGAAACAGTCTAGTTTTAATAAAATCTATCATGTTAGAAGAAAGAGGGCCTAGCAGTTTGCTTAGCACTGTGAACTGAGTTTGCTGTATAAGGGAACCCTGCCTACCTCTCAATGTTTTCAAGAATGAGAAACATTACCTTTGTTGAAAATGGCCCAATACAAATGAAAGGAAGATGCAGTGTAGCTTCTGTGAGAGAATCATTCATGTCAAAAGCAAAAGGGCCTAGAAGCGTGTTTTGCAGTTTGATTTGAGTTTCCTGTTTAAAGGAATACAGCCTACCTCTCAGTGTTTTCATGGCTGAGTAACAACTTTGTACCTAATACCCATTTCAAGTTAGTAGAGAAACACTATAGTTCTTCTAAGAAAATCTTTCATATTAGAAGGAAGAGGGTCTAGCATCTTGCTTTGCATTGTGAACTGAGTTTGCTGTATAAGGGAATACTGCCTACCTCTCAGTGTTTTCAAGAGTGAGAAACATCACCTTTGTTCAAAAATCCCCCATGCAACTGAATAGAAGAGGCAGTGTTGCTTGTGTGAGAGAATCAACAATGTTTGAAGCAAGAGCGGCTAGCACCTTGTTTTGCAGTTTGAACTGAGTTTCCTATTTGAAGGAATACTGCCTACCTCTCAGCATTTTCATGGGGGAGGAACATCAACTTTGTGCCTAATAGTCCCTTTGAGTGTGTGGAGAAACACTGTAGTTCTTCTAAGAAATTGTTTCATCATAGAAGGAAGAGGGTCTAGCAGTTTGGTTAGCACTGTGAACTGAGTTTGCTGTGTAAGGGAATACGGCCTACCTCTCAGTGTTTTCAAGAATTAGAAACATTACCTTTGTTGAAAATGGCCCTATACAACTGAAAGGAACATGCAGTGTAGCTTCTGTGAGAGAATCATTCATGTCAAAAGCAAGAGGGCCTAGAACCTTGTTTTGCAGTTTGATTTGACTTTCTTGTTTAAAGGAATACTGCCTACCTCTCAGCGTTTTCATGGCTGAGGAACAACTTTGTACATAATACGCATTTCAAGTTAGTAGAGAAATACTATAGTTCTTCTAAGAAAATCTTTCATGTTAGAAGGAAGAGGGTCTACCAGTTTGGTTAGCACTGTGAACTGAGTTTGCTGTGTAAGGGAATACGGCCTACCTCTCAGTGTTTTCAAGAATGAGAAACATTACCTTTGTTGAAAATAGCCCTATACAACTGAAAGGAACATGCAGTGTAGCTTCTGTGAGAGAATCATTCACGTTAGAAGCAAAAGGGCCTAGAACCTTGTTTTGCAGTTTGATTTGAGTTTGCTGTTTAAAGGAATACTGCCTACCTGTCAGCGTTTTCATGGGTGAAGAACATCAACTTTGTACATAATACCCATTTCAAGTGAGTGGAGAAACACTGTAGTTCTTCTAAGAAAATCTTCCATGTTAGAAGGAAGAGGGTCCAGCATCTTGCTTTGCATTGTGAACTGAGTTTGCTGTATAAGTTAATACTGCCTACCTCTCAGTGTTTTCAAGAGTGAGAAACATCACCTTTGTTCAAAAATCCCCCATGCAACTGAATAGAAGAGGCAGTGTTGCTTGTGTGAGAGAATCAACAATGTTTGAAGCAAGAGCGGCTAGCACCTTGTTTTGCAGTTTCAATTGAGTTTGCTGTTTTAAGGAATACTGCCTAGCTCTCAGGGTTTTCATGGGTGAGGAACATCAACTTTGTGCCTAACAGTCCCTTTGAGTGTGTGGAGAAACACTGTAGTTCTTCTAAGAAAATGTTTCATGATAGAAGGAAGAGGGTCTAGCAGTTTGGTTAGCACTGTGAACTGAGTTTGCTGTATAAGGGAATATTGCCTACCTCGCAGTGATTTCAAGAGGGAGAAACATCACCTTTGTTCAAAATCCCCCACAAAACTGAATAGAAGATGCAGTGTAGCTTGTGTGAGAGAATCAATAATGTTTGAAGCAAGAGCGGCTAGCACCTTGTTTTGCAGTTTGAATTGAGTTTGCTGTTTAAAGGAATACTGCCTAGCTCTCAGGGTTTTCATGGGTGAGGAACAGCAACTTTGTGCCTAATAGTGCCTTTCGAGTGTGTGGAGAAACACTGTAGTTGTTCTCAGAAAATCTTTCATGATAGAAGGAAGAGGGTCTAGCAGTTTTCTTACCACTGTGAACTGAGCTTGCTGTTGAGGAGAACACTGCCTAACTCTCAGTGTTTCCATGAGTAAGAACACAAGTGAATGAAAGGAGCACTTTTGGTCTTGTTAGAGAACCATTAATTTTAGCAGCAAGAGGGTCTAGCCAATTGTTTACTATTGTGAATTCACTTAACATTCTAAAAGACTTCTGCATATCCCTTAGTGTTATCACGGTTCTAGATCATCAACTTTTTGCAAAATGACCCCTTTCAAGTCAACGGCAGAATCACTGTAGCTATTGAAAGAGACACATTAAAGTTAGAAGGAAGAAGCTCTATCACCTTGTTTAGCATTGTGCACTGAGTTGGCTTTTGAAAGGAACACTGCATAGGTCTCAGCTTTTTATGGTTGAGGAACATCAACTTTCAGCCAAATAGCCCCTTTCGAGTGACTGGAAAAACAGTCTAGTTTTAATAAAATCTATCATGTTAGAAGAAAGAGGGCCTAGCAGTTTGCTTAGCACTGTGAACTGAGTTTGCTGTATAAGGGAACCCTGCCTACCTCTCAATGTTTTCAAGAATGAGAAACATTACCTTTGTTGAAAATGGCCCAATACAAATGAAAGGAAGATGCAGTGTAGCTTCTGTGAGAGAATCATTCATGTCAAAAGCAAGAGGGCCTAGAAGGTTGTTTTGCAGTTTGATTTGAGTTTCCTGTTTAAAGGAATACTGCCTACCTCTCAGTGTTTTCAAAAGTGAGAAACATCACCTTTGTTCAAAAATCCCCCATACAACTGAATAGAAGATGCAGTGTTGCTTGTGTGAGAGAATCAATAATGTTTGAAGCAAGAGCGGCTACCACCTTGTTTTGCAGTTTGAATTGAGTTTGCTGTTTGAAGGAACACTGCCTACCTCTCAGCGTTTTCATGGGTGAGGAACTTCAACTTTGTGCCTAATAGTCCCTTTGAGTGTGTGGAGAAACACTGTAGTTCTTCTAAGAAATTGTTTCATGATAGAAGGAAGAGGGTCTAGCAGTTTGGTTAGCACTGTGAACTGAGTTTGCTGTGTAAGGGAATACGGCCTACCTCTCAGTGTTTTCAAGAATTAGAAACATTACCTTTGTTGAAAATGGCCCTATACAACTGAAAGGAAGATGCAGTGTAGCTTCTGTGAGAGAATCATTCATGTCAAAAGCAAGAGGGCCTAGAACCTTGTTTTGCAGTTTGATTTGACTTTCTTGTTTAAAGGAATACTGCCTACCTCTCAGTGTTTTCATGGGTGAGGAACAACTTTGTACCTAATACCCATTTCAAGTTAGTAGAGAAACACTATAGTTCTTCTAAGAAAATCTTTCATGTTAGGAGGAAGAGGGTCTAGCAGTTTGGTTAGCAATGTGAACTGAGTTTGCTGTGTAAGGGAATACGGCCTACCTCTCAGTGTTTTCAAGAATGAGAAACATTACCTTTGTTGAAAATGGCCCTATACAACTGAAAGGAACATGCAGTGTAGCTTCTGTGAGAGAATCATTCACGTTAGAAGCAAAAGGGCCTAGAACCATGTTTTGCAGTTTGATTTGAGTTTGCTGTTTAAAGGAATACTGCCTACCTGTCAGCGATTTCATGGGTGAAGAACATCAACTTTGTTCATAATACCCATTTCAAGTGAGTGGAGAAACACTGTAGTTCTTCTAAGAAAATCTTCCATGTTAGAAGGAAGAGGGTCTAGCATCTTGCTTTGCATTGTGAACTGAGTTTGCTGTATAAGGGAATACTGCCTACCTCTCATTGTTTTCAAGAGTGAGAAACATCACCTTTGTTCAAAAATCCCCCATGCAACTGAATAGAAGAGGCAGTGTTGCTTGTGTGAGAGAATCAACAATGTTTGTAGCAAGAGCGGCTAGCACCTTGTTTTGCAGTTTGAACTGAGTTTGCTATTTGAAGGAATACTGCCTACCTCTCATCGTTTTCATGGGTGAGGAACATCAACTTTGTGCCTAATAGTCCCTTTGAGTGTGTGGAGAAACACTGTAATTCTTCTAAGAAAATGTTTCATGATAGAAGGAAGAGGGTCGAGCAGTTTCGTTAGCACTGTGAACTGAGTTTGCTGTGTAAGGGAATACTGCCTACCTCTCAGTGTTTTCAAGAATGAGAAACATTACCTTTGTTGAAAATGGCCCTATACAACTGAAAGGAACATGCAGTGTAGCTTCTGTGAGAGAATCATTCACGTTAGAAGCAAAAGGGCCTAGAACCTTGTTTTGCAGTTTGATTTGAGTTTGCTGTTTAAAGGAATACTGCCTACCTCTCAGCGTTTTCATGGGTGAAGAACATCAACTTTGTACATAATACCCATTTCAAGTGAGTGGAGAAACACTGTAGTTCTTCTAAGAAAATCTTCCATGTTAGAAGGAAGAGGGTCTAGCAGTTTGCTTAGCACTGTGAACTGAGTTTGCTGTGTAAGGGAATACTGCCTACCTCTCAGGGTTTTAAAGTGTGAGGAATATAGTCTTTGGCAAAAGAGCCCCTTTCAAGTGAATGGAAGAAGCATTCTATCTCTTGTAATGCAGATGTCAAGTTTTGCAGCAGGAGGTTCTGGCCCATTGTTTCCCTGTGAGAATTGAATTAGCATGTGAAAGAATGCTTCCCAAAGAAAGTCTTTATTGAGGGATATACTTCCTAGCACAGAGTGGTTTCCTGTGGTTGGACCATCACTTTTTTGGAAAAGTGCCAAATTCAAGTGAAAGGAAGCAGCACTGTTTCTGTTTTAAGAACAGCATTAATGTTAGAAGCAAGGGGGGCTAGCATGCTGTTTACCAGTGAGAAGTGAATGAACTTTCCAAGGGAATACTGCCTGTCTCTCAGGCTTTACACTGTGCGGAACATTACTTTTTTCAAATAGCCATTTGCAAGTGAATGGAAGAAGCACTGTTTCTCTTCTAAGAGACCATAAATGTTACAAGCAAGAGGGCCAAGAACCTTGTTTAGCATTTGAATTCAGTTAGCTGGTTATAAGAATACGGCCTACATCTCAGTGTTATTCTGGGTGAAAAACATAAAGTTTGTGCCAAATACCGCCTTTCAAATGAATGGAGAAACACTGTAGCTCTTCTAATAAAACCATTAATGTAGAAGGAAGAGGGTCTAGCAGCTTGCTTACAATTGCGAATGGAGCTTGCTGTTGAAGGGAACAATGCCTACCTCTCAGTGTTTCCATGAATGAGAACACAAGTGCATGAAAGGATCACTGTTGGTCTTGTGATTTAAGAAGCAAGAGGGTCTAGCCACTTGTTTAATATTGTGAATTCAGTTCACATTTTAAAAGACTTCTGCCTATCCCTAAGTGTTTTCAAGGTTCTGGATCATCAACTTTTTGCAAAATGACCCCTTTCAAGTGAATGGCAGGAGCCCTGTAGCTCTAGAAAGACACACATTAAAGTTAGAAGCAAGAAGGTCTACAACCTTGTTTAGCCTTGTGAACGGAGTTGGCTTTTGAAAGGAACACTGCCTAAGTCTCAGCTTTGTCATGGGTGAGGAACATTACCTTTCAGCCAAATAGCCCCTTTTGAGGGAATGGAGAAACACTCTAGTTTTAATAAAATCTTTCATGTTAGAAGGAAGAGGGTCTAGCAGTTTGCTTAGCACTGTGAACTGAGTTTGCTGTATAAGGGAATTCTGTCTACCTGTCAGTGTTTTCAAAAATGAGGAACATAACCTTTGTTGCAAATGGCCCGATACAACTGAATGGAAGTTGCAGTGCAGCTTTTGTGAGAGAATCATCCATGTCAGAAGCCAGAAGGCCTAGAACCTTGTTTTGCAGTTTGATTTGAATTTGCTGTTTAAAGGAATACTGCCTACCTCTCAGCGTTTTCATGGCTGAGGAACAGCTTTGTACCTAATACCCATTTCAAGTGAGTAGAGAAACACAATAGTTCTTCTAAGAAAATCTTTCATGTTAGAAGGAAGAGGGTCTAGCAGCTTGCTTTGCATTGTGAACTGACTTTGCTGTATAAGGAAATACTGCCTACCTCTTAATGTTTTCAAGAGTGAGATACATCAGCTTTGTTCACAATGGCCCCATACAACTGAAAGGAAGATGCCGTGTAGCTTGTGTGAGAGAATCAATAATATTTGAAGCAAGAGGGGCTAGCACCTTGTTTTGAAATTTGAATTGAGTTTGCTGTTTCCAGGAACACTGCCTACCTCTCAGTGTATTCATAGTTGAGGAACATCAACTTTGTGCCAAATTGCCCCTTTCAAGTGAGAGTTGAAACACTGTAGAACTTCTAAGAAAATCTTTCCTCTTAGAAGGAAGAGGGCCTAGCAGTTTGCTTAGCACTGTGAACTGAGTTTGCTGTATAAGGGAATACTTCCTACCTCTCAATGTTTTCAAGAATGAGAAACATTACCTTTGTTGAAAATGGCACAATACAACTGAAAGGAAGATGCAGTGTAGCTTCTGTGAGAGAATCATTCATGTCAGAAGCAAGAGGGCCTAGAACCTTGTTTTGCAGTTTGATTTGAGTTTCCTGTTTAAAGGAGTACTGCCTACCTCTCAGCATTTTCATGGGTGAGGAATTTTAACTTTGTACATAACAGCCCCTTTCAAGTGAGTGGAGAAACACTGTAGTTCTTCTAAGAAAATCTTCCATGTTAGAAGGAAGAGGGTCTAGCAGTTTGCTTAGCACTGTGAACTGAGTTTGCTGTATAAGGGAATATTGCCTATCTCGCAGTGATTTCAAGAGTGAGAAACATCACCTTTGTTCAAAATCCCCCTCAAAACTGAATAGAAGATGCAGTGTAGCTTGTGTGAGAGAATCAATAATGTTTGAAGCAAGAGCGGCTAGCACCTTGTTTTGCAGTTTGAATTGAGTTTGCTGTTTAAAGGAATACTGCCTAGCTCTCAGGGTTTTCATGGGTGAGGAACTTCAACTTTGTGCCTAATAGTCCCTTTGAGAGTGTGGAGAAACACTGTAGTTCTTCTAAGAAATTGTTTCATGATAGAAGGAAGAGGGTCTAGCAGTTTGGTTAGCACTGTGAACTGAGTTTGCTGTGTAAGGGAATACGGCCTACCTCTCAGTGTTTTCAAGAATTAGAAACATTACCTTTGTTGAAAATGGCCCTATACAACTGAAAGGAACATGCAGTGTAGCTTCTGTGAGAGAATCATTCATGTCAAAAGCAAGAAGGCCTAGAACCTTGTTTTGCAGTTTGATTTGACTTTCTTGTTTAAAGGAATACTGCCTACCTCTCAGTGTTTTCATGGCTGAGGAACAACTTTGTACCTAATACCCATTTCAAGTTAGTAGAGAAACACTATAGTTCTTCTAAGAAAATCTTTCATGTTAGAAGGAAGAGGGTCTAGCAGTTTGGTTAGCACTGTGAACTGAGTTTGCTGTGTAAGGGAATACGGCCTACCTCTCAGTGTTTTCAAGAATGAGAAACATTACCTTTGTTGAAAATGGCCCTATACAACTGAAAGGAACATGCAGTGTAGCTTCTGTGAGAGAATCATTCACGTTAGAAGCAAAAGGGCCTAGAACCTTGTTTTGCAGTTTGATTTGAGTTTGCTGTTTAAAGGAATACTGCCTACCTGTCAGCGTTTTCATGGGTGAAGAACATCAACTTTGTACATCATACCCATTTCAAGTGAGTGGAGAAACACTGTAGTTCTTCTAAGAAAATCTTCCATGTTAGAAGGAAGAGGGTCCAGCATCTTGCTTTGCATTGTGAACTGAGTTTGCTGTATAAGTTAATACTGCCTACCTCTCAGTGTTTTCAAGAGTGAGAAACATCACCTTTGTTCAAAAATCCCCCATGCAACTGAATAGAAGAGGCAGTGTTGCTTGTGTGAGAGAATCAACAATGTTTGAAGCAAGAGCGGCTAGCACCTTGTTTTGCAGTTTGAACTGAGTTTGCTATTTGAAGGAATACTGCCTACCTCTCAGCGTTTTCATGGGTGAGGAACATCAACTTTGTGCCTAATAGTCCATTTGAGTGTGTGGAGAAACACTGTAGTTCTTCTAAGAAATTGTTTCATGATAGAAGGAAGAGGTTCTAGCAGTTTGGTTAGCACTGTGAACTGAGTTTGCTGTGTAAGGGAGTACTGCCTACCTCTCAGCGTTTTCATGGGTGAAGAACATCAACTTTGTACATAATACCCATTTAAAGTGAGTGGAGAAACATTGTAGTTCTTCTAAGAAAATCTTCCATGTTAGAAGGAAGAGGGTCTATTAGTTTTCTAAGCACTGTGAACTGAGTTTGCTGTGTAAGGGAATACGGCCTACCTCTCAGTGTTTTCAAGAATGAGAAACATTACCTTTGTTGAAAATGGCCCTATACAACTGAAATGAACATGCAGTGTAGCTTCTGTGAGAGAATCATTCACGTTAGAAGCAAAAGGGCCTAGAACCTTGTTTTGCAGTTTGATTTGAGTTTACTGTTTAAAGGAATACTGCCTACCTCTCAGCGTTTTCATGGGTGAAGAACATCAACTTTGTACATAATACCCATTTCAAGTGAGTGGAGAAACACTGTAGTTCTTCTAAGAAAATGTTTCATGATAGAAGGAAGAGGGTCTAGCAGTTTGGTTAGCACTGTGAACTGAGTTTGCTGTATAAGGGAATATTGCCTACCTCGCAGTGATTTCAAGAGGGAGAAACATCACCTTTGTTCAAAATCCCCCACAAAACTGAATAGAAGATGCAGTGTAGCTTGTGTGAGAGAATCAATAATGTTTGAAGCAAGAGCGGATAGCACCTTGTTTTGCAGTTTGAATTGAGTTTGCTGTTTAAAGGAATACTGCCTAGCTCTCAGGGTTTTCATGGGTGAGGAACAGCCACTTTGTGCCTAATAGTGCCTTTCGAGTGTGTGGAGAAACACTGTAGTTGTTCTCAGAAAATCTTTCATGATAGAAGGAAGAGGGTCTAGCAGTTTTCTTACCACTGTGAACTGAGCTTGCTGTTGAGGAGAACACTGCCTAACTCTCAGTGTTTCCATGAGTAAGAACACAAGTGAATGAAAGGAGCACTTTTGGTCTTGTTAGAGAACCATTAATTTTAGCAGCAAGAGGGTCTAGCCAATTGTTTACTATTGTGAATTCACTTAACATTCTAAAAGACTTCTGCATATCCCTTAGTGTTATCACGGTTCTAGATCATCAACTTTTTGCAAAATGACCCCTTTCAAGTGAACGGCAGAATCACTGTAGCTATTGAAAGAGACACATTAAAGTTAGAAGGAAGAAGCTCTATCACCTTGTTTAGCATTGTGCACTGAGTTGGCTTTTGAAAGGAACACTGCATAGGTCTCAGCTTTTTATGGTTGAGGAACATCAACTTTCAGCCAAATAGCCCCTTTCGAGTGACTGGAGAAACAGTCTAGTTTTAATAAAATCTATCATGTTAGAAGAAAGAGGGCCTAGCAGTTTTCTTAGCACTGTGAACTGAGTTTGCTGTATAAGGGAACCCTGCCTACCTCTCAATGTTTTCAAGAATGAGAAACATTACCTTTGTTGAAAATGGCCCAATACAAATGAAAGGAAGATGCAGTGTAGCTTCTGTGAGAGAATCATTCATGTCAAAAGCAAGAGGGCCTAGAAGCTTGTTTTGCAGTTTGATTTGAGTTTCCTGTTTAAAGGAATACTGCCTACCTCTCAGTGTTTTCATGGCTGAGGAACAACTTTGTACCTAATACCCATTTCAAGTTAGTAGAGAAACACTATAGTTCTTCTAAGAAAATCTTTCATATTAGAAGGAAGAGGGTCTAGCATCTTGCTTTGCATTGTGAACTGAGTTTGCTGTATAAGGGAATACTGCCTACCTCTCAGTGTTTTCAAGAGTGAGAAACATCACCTTTGTTCAAAAATCCCCCATGCAACTGAATAGAAGAGGCAGTGTTGCTTGTGTGAGAGAATCAACAATGTTTGAAGCAAGAGCCGCTAGCACCTTGTTTTGCAGTTTGAACTGAGTTTGCTATTTGAAGGATTACTGCCTACCTCTCAGCGTTTTCATGGGTGAGGAACTTCAACTTTGTGCCTAATAGTCCCTTTGAGTGTGTGGAGAAACACTGTAGTTCTTCTAAGAAATTGTTTCATGATAGAAGGAAGAGGGTCTAGCAGTTTGGTTAGCACTGTGAACTGAGTTTGCTGTGTAAGGGAATACGGCCTACCTCTCAGTGTTTTCAAGAATTAGAAACATTACCTTTGTTGAAAATGGCCCTATACAACTGAAAGGAAGATGCAGTGTAGCTTCTGTGAGAGAATCATTCATGTCAAAAGCAAGAGGGCCTAGAACCTTGTTTTGCAGTTTGATTTGACTTTCTTGTTTAAAGGAATACTGCCTACCTCTCAGTGTTTTCATGGGTGAGGAACAACTTTGTACCTAATACCCATTTCAAGTTAGTAGAGAAACACTATAGTTCTTCTAAGAAAATCTTTCATGTTAGAAGGAAGAGGGTCTAGCAGTTTGGTTAGCACTGTGAACTGAGTTTGCTGTGTAAGGGAATACTGCCTACCTCTCAGTGTTTTCAAGAATGAGAAAAATTACCTTTGTTGAAAATTTCCCTATACAACTGAAAGGAACATGCAGTGTAGCTTCTGTGAGAGAATCATTCAGGTTAGAAGCAAAAGGGCCTAGAACCTTGTTTTGCAGTTTGATTTGAGTTTGCTATTTAAAGGAATACTGCCTACCTCTCAGCGTTTTCATGGGTGAAGAACATCAACTTTGTACATAATACCCATTTCAAGTGAGTGGAGAAACACTGTAGTTCTTCTAAGAAAATCTTCGATGTTAGAAGGAAGAGGGTCTAGTTGTTTTCTTAGCACTGTGAACTGAGTTTGCTGTATAAGGGAATACTTCCTACCTCTCAGTGTTTTCAAGAATGAGAAACATTACCTTTGTTGAAAATGGCCCTATACAACTGAAAGGAACATGCAGTGTAGCTTCTGTGAGAGAATCATTCACGTTAGAAGCAAAAGGGCCTAGAACCTTGTTTTGCAGTTTGATTTGAGTTTGCTGTTTAAAGGAATACTGCCTACCTCTCAGCGTTTTCATGGGTGAAGAACATCTACTTTGTACATAATACCCATTTCAAGTGAGTGGAGAAACACTGTAGTTCTTCTAAGAAAATCTTCCATGTTAGAAGGAAGAGGGTGTAGCATCTTGCTTTGCATTGTGAACTGAGTTTGCTGTATAAGGGAATACTGCCTACCTCTCAGTGTTTTCAAGAGCGAGAAACATCACCTTTGTTCAAAAATCCCCCATGCAACTGAATAGAAGAGGCAGTGTTGCTTGTGTGAGAGAATCAACAATGATTGAAGCAAGAGCGGCTAGCACCTTGTTTTGCAGTTTGAACTGAGTTTGCTATTTCAAGGAATAATGCCTACCTCTCAGCGTTTTCATGGGTGAGGAACATCAACTTTGTGCCTAATAGTCCCTTTGAGTGTGTGGAGAAACACTGTAGTGCTTCTAAGAAATTCTTTCATGATAGAAGGAAGAAGGTCTAGCAGTTTGGTTAGCACTGTGAACTGAGTTTGCTGTGTAAGGGAATACTGCCTACCTCTCAGTGTTTTCAAGAATGAGAAACATTACCTTTGTTGAAAATGGCCCTGTACAACTGAAAGGAACAGGCAGTGTAGCTTCTGTGAGAGAATCATTCACGTTAGAAGCAAAAGGGCCTAGAACCTTGTTTTGCAGTTTGATTTGAGTTTGCTGTTTAAAGGAATACTGCCTACCTCTCAGCGTTTTCATGGGTGAAGAACATCAACTTTGTACATAATACCCATTTCAAGTGAGTGGAGAAACACTGTAGTTCTTCTAAGAAAATCTTCCATGTTAGAAGGAAGAGGGTCTAGCAGTTTGCTTAGCACTGTGAACTGAGTTTGCTGTATGAGGGAATATTGCCTATCTCGCAGTGATTTCAAGAGTGAGAAACATCACCTTTGTTCAAAATCCCCCTCAAAACTGAATAGAAGATGCAGTGTAGCTTGTGTGAGAGAATCAATAATGTTTGAAGCAAGAGCGGCTAGCACCTTGTTTTGCAGTTTGAATTGAGTTTGCTGTTTAAAGGAATACTGCCTAGCTCTCAGGGTTTTCATGGGTGAGGAACTTCAACTTTGTGCCTAATAGTCCCTTTGAGTGTGTGGGGAAACACTGTAGTTCTTCTAAGAAATTGTTTCATGATAGAAGGAAGAGGGTCTAGCAGTTTGGTTAGCACTGTGAACTGAGTTTGCTGTGTAAGGGAATACGGCCTACCTCTCAGTGTTTTCAAGAATTAGAAACATTACCTTTGTTGAAAATGGCCCTATACAACTGAAAGGAACATGCAGTGTAGCTTCTGTGAGAGAATCATTCATGTCAAAAGCAAGAGGGCCTAGAACCTTGTTTTGCAGTTTGATTTGACTTTCTTGTTTAAAGGAATACTGCCTACCTCTCAGTGTTTTCATGGCTGAGGAACAACTTTGTACCTAATACCCATTTCAAGTTAGTAGAGAAACACTATAGTTCTTCTAAGAAAATCTTTCATGTTAGAAGGAAGAGGGTCTAGCAGTTTGGTTAGCACTGTGAACTGAGTTTGCTGTGTAAGGGAATACGGCCTACCTCTCAGTGTTTTCAAGAATGAGAAACATTACCTTTGTTGAAAATGGCCCTATACAACTGAAAGGAACATGCAGTGTAGCTTCTGTGAGAGAATCATTCACGTTAGAAGCAAAAGGGCCTAGAACCTTGTTTTGCAGTTTGATTTGAGTTTGCTGTTTAAAGGAATACTGCCTACCTGTCAGCGTTTTCATGGGTGAAGAACATCAACTTTGTACATAATCCCATTTCAAGTGAGTGGAGAAACATTGTAGTTCTTCTAAGAAAATCTTCCATGTTAGAAGGAAGAGGGTCCAGCATCTTGCTTTGCATTGTGAACTGAGTTTGCTGTATAAGGGAATACTGCCTACCTCTCAGTGTTTTCAAGAGTGAGAAACATCACCTTTGTTCAAAAATCCCCCATGCAACTGAATAGAAGAGGCAGTGTTGCTTGTGTGAGAGAATCAACAATGTTTGAAGCAAGAGCGGCTAGCACCTTGTTTTGCAGTTTGAACTGAGTTTGCTATTTGAAGGAATACTGCCTACCTCTCAGCGTTTTCATGGGTGAGGAACATCAACTTTGTGCCTAATAGTCCCTTTGAGTGTGTGGAGAAACACTGTAGTTCTTCTAAGAAAATGTTTCATGATAGAAGGAAGAGGGTCTAGCAGTTTGGTTAGCACTGTGAACTGAGTTTGCTGTATAAGGGAATATTGCCTATCTCGCAGTGATTTCAAGAGTGAGAAACATCACCTTTGTTCAAAATCCCCCTCAAAACTGAATAGAAGATGCAGTGTAGCTTGTGTGAGAGAATCAATAATGTTTGAAGCAAGAGCGGCTAGCACCTTGTTTTGCAGTTTGAATTGAGTTTGCTGTTTAAAGGAATACTGCCTAGCTCTCAGGGTTTTCATGGGTGAGGAACAGCAACTTTGTGCCTAATAGTGCCTTTGGAGTGTGTGGAGAAACACTGTAGTTGTTCTCAGAAAATCTTTCATGATAGAAGGAAGAGGGTCTAGCAGTTTTCTTAGCACTGTGAACTGAGCTTGCTGTCGAGGAGAACACTGCCTAACTCTCAGTGTTTCCATGAGTAAGAACACAAGTGAATGAAAGGAGCACTTTTGGTCTTGTTAGAGAACCATTAATTTTAGCAGCAAGAGGGTCTAGCCAATTGTTTACTATTGTGAATTCACTTAACATTCTAAAAGACTTCTGCATATCCCTTAGTGTTATCACGGTTCTAGATCATCAACTTTTTGCAAAATGACCCCTTTCAAGTGAACGGCATAATCACTGTAGCTATTGAAAGAGACACATTAAAGTTAGAAGGAAGAAGCTCTATCACCTTGTTTAGCATTGTGCACTGAGTTGGCTTTTGAAAGGAACACTGCATAGGTCTCAGCTTTTTATGGTTGAGGAACATCAACTTTCAGCCAAATAGCCCCTTTCGAGTGACTGGAGAAACAGTCTAGTTTTAATAAAATCTATCATGTTAGAAGAAAGAGGGCCTAGCAGTTTGCTTAGCACTGTGAACTGAGTTTGCTGTATAAGGGAACCCTGCCTACCTCTCAATGTTTTCAAGAATGAGAAACATTACCTTTGTTGAAAATGGCCCAATACAAATGAAAGGAAGATGCAGTGTAGCTTCTGTGAGAGAATCATTCATGTCAAAAGCAAGAGTGCCTAGAAGGTTGTTTTGCAGTTTGATTTGAGTTTCCTGTTTAAAGGAATACTGCCTACCTCTCAGTGTTTTCATGGCTGAGGAACAACTTTGTACCTAATACCCATTTCAAGTTAGTAGAGAAACACTATAGTTCTTCTAAGAAAATCTTTCATATTAGAAGGAAGAGGGTCTAGCATCTTGCTTTGCATTGTGAACTGAGTTTGCTGTATAAGGGAATACTGCCTACCTCTCAGTGTTTTCAAGAGTGAGAAACATCACCTTTGTTCAAAAATCCCCCATGCAACTGAATAGAAGAGGCAGTGTTGCTTGTGTGAGAGAATCAACAATGTTTGAAGCAAGAGCGGCTAGCACCTTGTTTTGCAGTTTGAACTGAGTTTGCTATTTGAAGGATTACTGCCTACCTCTCAGCGTTTTCATGGGTGAGGAACATCAACTTTGTGCCTAATAGTCCCTTTGAGTGTGTGGAGAAACACTGTAGTTCTTCTAAGAAATTGTTTCATCATAGAAGGAAGAGGGTCTAGCAGTTTGGTTAGCACTGTGAACTGAGTTTGCTGTGTAAGGGAATACGGCCTACCTCTCAGTGTTTTCAAGAATTAGAAACATTACCTTTGTTGAAAATGGCCCTATACAACTGAAAGGAACATGCAGTGTAGCTTCTGTGAGAGAATCATTCATGTCAAAAGCAAGAGGGCCTAGAACCTTGTTTTGCAGTTTGATTTGACTTTCTTGTTTAAAGGAATACTGCCTACCTCTCAGCGTTTTCATGGCTGAGGAACAACTTTGTACATAATACGCATTTCAAGTTAGTAGAGAAATACTATAGTTCTTCTAAGAAAATCTTTCATGTTAGAAGGAAGAGGGTCTAGCAGTTTGGTTAGCACTGTGAACTGAGTTTGCTGTGTAAGGGAATACGGCCTACCTCTCAGTGTTTTCAAGAATGAGAAACATTACCTTTGTTGAAAATGGCCCTATACAACTGAAAGGAACATGCAGTGTAGCTTCTGTGAGAGAATCATTCACGTTAGAAGCAAAAGGGCCTAGAACCTTGTTTTGCAGTTTGATTTGAGTTTGCTGTTTAAAGGAATACTGCCTACCTGTCAGCGTTTTCATGGGTGAAGAACATCAACTTTGTACATAATACCCATTTCAAGTAGGTGGAGAAACACTGTAGTTCTTCTAAGAAAATCTTCCATGTTAGAAGGAAGAGGGTCCAGCATCTTGCTTTGCATTGTGAACTGAGTTTGCTGTATAAGTTAATACTGCCTACCTCTCAGTGTTTTCAAGAGTGAGAAACATCACCTTTGTTCAAAAATCCCCCATGCAACTGAATAGAAGAGGCAGTGTTGCTTGTGTGAGAGAATCAACAATGTTTGAAGCAAGAGCGGCTAGCACCTTGTTTTGCAGTTTGTACTGAGTTTGCTATTTGAAGGATTACTGCCTACCTCTCAGCGTTTTCATGGGTGAGGAACATCAACTTTGTGCCTAATAGTCCATTTGAGTGTGTGGAGAAACACTGTAGTTCTTCTAAGAAAATGTTTCATGATAGAAGGAAGAGGGTCTAGCAGTTTGGTTAGCACTGTGAACTGAGTTTGCTGTGTAAGGAAATACTGCCTACCTCTCAGTGTTTTCAAGAATGAGAAACATTACCTTTGTTGAAAATGGCCCTATACAACTGAAAGGAACATGCAGTGTAGCTTCTGTGAGAGAATCATTCACGTTAGAAGCAAAAGGGCCTAGAACCTTGTTTTGCAGTTTGATTTGAGTTTGCTGTTTAAAGGAATACTGCCTACCTCTCAGCGTTTTCATGGGTGAAGAACATCAACTTTGTACATAATACCCATTTCAAGTGAGTGGAGAAACACTGTAGTTCTTCTAAGAAGATCTTCCATGTTAGAAGGAAGAGGGTCTAGTAGTTTTCTTAGCACTGTGAACTGAGTTTGCTGTGTAAGGGAATACGGCCTACCTCTCAGTGTTTTCAAGAATGAGAAACTTTACATTTGTTGAAAATGGCCCTATACAACTGAAAGGAACATGCAGTGTAGCTTCTGTGAGAGAATCATTCACGTTAGAAGCAAAAGGGCCTAGAACCTTGTTTTGCAGTTTGATTTGAGTTTACTGTTTAAAGGAATACTGCCTACCTCTCAGCGTTTTCATGGGTGAAGAACATCAACTTTGTACATAATACCCATTTCAAGTGAGTGGAGAAACACTGTAGTTCTTCTAAGAAAATGTTTCATGATAGAAGGAAGAGGGTCTAGCAGTTTGGTTAGCACTGTGAACTGAGTTTGCTGTATAAGGGAATATTGCCTACCTCGCAGTGATTTCAAGAGGGAGAAACATCACCTTTGTTCAAAATCCCCCACAAAACTGAATAGAAGATGCAGTGTAGCTTGTGTGAGAGAATCAATAATGTTTGAAGCAAGAGCGGATAGCACCTTGTTTTGCAGTTTGAATTGAGTTTGCTGTTTAAAGGAATACTGCCTAGCTCTCAGGGTTTTCATGGGTGAGGAACAGCCACTTTGTGCCTAATAGTGCCTTTCGAGTGTGTGGAGAAACTCTGTAGTTGTTCTCAGAAAATCTTTCATGATAGAAGGAAGAGGGTCTAGCAGTTTTCTTACCACTGTGAACTGAGCTTGCTGTTGAGGAGAACACTGCCTAACTCTCAGTGTTTCCATGAGTAAGAACACAAGTGAATGAAAGGAGCACTTTTGGTCTTGTTAGAGAACCATTAATTTTAGCAGCAAGAGGGTCTAGCCAATTGTTTACTATTGTGAATTCACTTAACATTCTAAAAGACTTCTGCATATCCCTTAGTGTTATCACGGTTCTAGATCATCAACTTTTTGCAAAATGACCCCTTTCAAGTGAACGGCAGAATCACTGTAGCTATTGAAAGAGACACATTAAAGTTAGAAGGAAGAAGCTCTATCACCTTGTTTAGCATTGTGCACTGAGTTGGCTTTTGAAAGGAACACTGCATAGGTCTCAGCTTTTTATGGTTGAGGAACATCAACTTTCAGCCAAATAGCCCCTTTCGAGTGACTGGAGAAACAGTCTAGTTTTAATAAAATCTATCATGTTAGAAGAAAGAGGGCCTAGCAGTTTGCTTAGCACTGTGAACTGAGTTTGCTGTATAAGGGAACCCTGCCTACCTCTCAATGTTTTCAAGAATGAGAAACATTACCTTTGTTGAAAATGGCCCAATACAAATGAAAGGAAGATGCAGTGTAGCTTCTGTGAGAGAATCATTCATGTCAAAAGCAAGAGGGCCTAGAAGCTTGTTTTGCAGTTTGATTTGAGTTTCCTGTTTAAAGGAATACTGCCTACCTCTCAGTGTTTTCATGGCTGAGGAACAACTTTGTACCTAATACCCATTTCAAGTTAGTAGAGAAACACTATAGTTCTTCTAAGAAAATCTTTCATATTAGAAGGAAGAGGGTCTAGCATCTTGCTTTGCATTGTGAACTGAGTTTGCTGTATAAGGGAATACTGCCTACCTCTCAGTGTTTTCAAGAGTGAGAAACATCACCTTTGTTCAAAAATCCCCCATGCAACTGAATAGAAGAGGCAGTGTTGCTTGTGTGAGAGAATCAACAATGTTTGAAGCAAGAGCCGCTAGCACCTTGTTTTGCAGTTTGAACTGAGTTTGCTATTTGAAGGATTACTGCCTACCTCTCAGCGTTTTCATGGGTGAGGAACTTCAACTTTGTGCCTAATAGTCCCTTTGAGTGTGTGGAGAAACACTGTAGTTCTTCTAAGAAATTGTTTCATGATAGAAGGAAGAGGGTCTAGCAGTTTGGTTAGCACTGTGAACTGAGTTTGCTGTGTAAGGGAATACGGCCTACCTCTCAGTGTTTTCAAGAATTAGAAACATTACCTTTGTTGAAAATGGCCCTATACAACTGAAAGGAAGATGCAGTGTAGCTTCTGTGAGAGAATCATTCATGTCAAAAGCAAGAGGGCCTAGAACCTTGTTTTGCAGTTTGATTTGACTTTCTTGTTTAAAGGAATACTGCCTACCTCTCAGTGTTTTCATGGGTGAGGAACAACTTTGTACCTAATACCCATTTCAAGTTAGTAGAGAAACACTATAGTTCTTCTAAGAAAATCTTTCATGTTAGAAGGAAGAGGGTCTAGCAGTTTGGTTAGCACTGTGAACTGAGTTTGCTGTGTAAGGGAATACGGCCTACCTCTCAGTGTTTTCAAGAATGAGAAACATTACCTTTGTTGAAAATGGCCCTATACAACTGAAAGGAACATGCAGTGTAGCTTCTGTGAGAGAATCATTCACGTTAGAAGCAAAAGGGCCTAGAACCTTGTTTTGCAGTTTGATTTGAGTTTGCTGTTTAAAGGAATACTGCCTACCTGTCAGCGTTTTCATGGGTGAAGAACATCAACTTTGTACATAATACCCATTTCAAGTGAGTGGAGAAACACTGTAGTTCTTCTAAGAAAATCTTCCATGTTAGAAGGAAGAGGGTCCAGCATCTTGCTTTGCATTGTGAACTGAGTTTGCTGTATAAGTTAATACTGCCTACCTCTCAGTGTTTTCAAGAGTGAGAAACATCACCTTTGTTCAAAAATCCCCCATGCAACTGAATAGAAGAGGCAGTGTTGCTTGTGTGAGAGAATCAACAATGTTTGAAGCAAGAGCGGCTAGCACCTTGTTTTGCAGTTTGAACTGAGTTTGCTATTTGAAGGAATACTGCCTACCTCTCAGCGTTTTCATGGGTGAGGAACATCAACTTTGTGCCTAATAGTCCATTTGAGTGTGTGGAGAAACACTGTAGTTCTTCTAAGAAACTGTTTCATGATAGAAGGAAGAGGTTCTAGCAGTTTGGTTAGCACTGTGAACTGAGTTTGCTGTGTAAGGGAATACTGCCTACCTCTAAGTGTTTTCAAGAATGAGAAACATTACCTTTGTTGAAAATGGCCCTATACAACTGAAAGGAACATGCAGTGTAGCTTCTGTGAGAGAATCATTCACGTTAGAAGCAAAAGGGCCTAGAACCTTGTTTTGCAGTTTGATTTGAGTTTGCTGTTTAAAGGAATACTGCCTACCTCTCAGCGTTTTCATGGGTGAAGAACATCAACTTTGTACATAATACCCATTTCAAGTGAGTGGAGAAACACTGTAGTTCTTCTAAGAAGATCTTCCATGTTAGAAGGAAGAGGGTCTAGTAGTTTTCTTAGCACTGTGAACTGAGTTTGCTGTGTAAGGGAATACGGCCTACCTCTCAGTGTTTTCAAGAATGAGAAACTTTACATTTGTTGAAAATGGCCCTATACAACTGAAAGGAACATGCAGTGTAGCTTCTGTGAGAGAATCATTCACGTTAGAAGCAAAAGGGCCTAGAACCTTGTTTTGCAGTTTGATTTGAGTTTGCTGTTTAAAGGAATACTGCCTACCTGTCAGCGTTTTCATGGGTGAAGAACATCAACTTTGTACATAATACCCATTTCAAGTAGGTGGAGAAACACTGTAGTTCTTCTAAGAAAATCTTCCATGTTAGAAGGAAGAGGGTCCAGCATCTTGCTTTGCATTGTGAACTGAGTTTGCTGTATAAGTTAATACTGCCTACCTCTCAGTGTTTTCAAGAGTGAGAAACATCACCTTTGTTCAAAAATCCCCCATGCAACTGAATAGAAGAGGCAGTGTTGCTTGTGTGAGAGAATCAACAATGTTTGAAGCAAGAGCGGCTAGCACCTTGTTTTGCAGTTTGAACTGAGTTCGCTATTTGAAGGAATACTGCCTACCTCTCAGCGTTTTCATGGGTGAGGAACATCAACTTTGTGCCTAATAGTCCCTTTGAGTGTGTGGAGAAACACTGTAGTTCTTCTAAGAAAATGTTTCATGATAGAAGGAAGAGGGTCTAGCAGTTTGGTTAGCACTGTGAACTGAGTTTGCTGTATAAGGGAATATTGCCTACCTCGCAGTGATTTCAAGAGGGAGAAACATCACCTTTGTTCAAAATCCCCCACAAAACTGAATAGAAGATGCAGTGTAGCTTGTGTGAGAGAATCAATAATGTTTGAAGCAAGAGCGGATAGCACCTTGTTTTGCAGTTTGAATTGAGTTTGCTGTTTAAAGGAATACTGCCTAGCTCTCAGGGTTTTCATGGGTGAGGAACAGCCACTTTGTGCCTAATAGTGCCTTTCGAGTGTGTGGAGAAACACTGTAGTTGTTCTCAGAAAATCTTTCATGATAGAAGGAAGAGGGTCTAGCAGTTTTCTTACCACTGTGAACTGAGCTTGCTGTTGAGGAGAACACTGCCTAACTCTCAGTGTTTCCATGAGTAAGAACACAAGTGAATGAAAGGAGCACTTTTGGTCTTGTTAGAGAACCATTAATTTTAGCAGCAAGAGGGTCTAGCCAATTGTTTACTATTGTGAATTCACTTAACATTCTAAAAGACTTCTGCATATCCCTTAGTGTTATCACGGTTCTAGATCATCAACTTTTTGCAAAATGACCCCTTTCAAGTGAACGGCAGAATCACTGTAGCTATTGAAAGAGACACATTAAAGTTAGAAGGAAGAAGCTCTATCACCTTGTTTAGCATTGTGCACTGAGTTGGCTTTTGAAAGGAACACTGCATAGGTCTCAGCTTTTTATGGTTGAGGAACATCAACTTTCAGCCAAATAGCCCCTTTCGAGTGACTGGAGAAACAGTCTAGTTTTAATAAAATCTATCATGTTAGAAGAAAGAGGGCCTAGCAGTTTTCTTAGCACTGTGAACTGAGTTTGCTGTATAAGGGAACCCTGCCTACCTCTCAATGTTTTCAAGAATGAGAAACATTACCTTTGTTGAAAATGGCCCAATACAAATGAAAGGAAGATGCAGTGTAGCTTCTGTGAGAGAATCATTCATGTCAAAAGCAAGAGGGCCTAGAAGCTTGTTTTGCAGTTTGATTTGAGTTTCCTGTTTAAAGGAATACTGCCTACCTCTCAGTGTTTTCATGGCTGAGGAACAACTTTGTACCTAATACCCATTTCAAGTTAGTAGAGAAACACTATAGTTCTTCTAAGAAAATCTTTCATATTAGAAGGAAGAGGGTCTAGCATCTTGCTTTGCATTGTGAACTGAGTTTGCTGTATGAGGGAATACTGCCTACCTCTCAGTGTTTTCAAGAGTGAGAAACATCACCTTTGTTCAAAAATCCCCCATGCAACTGAATAGAAGAGGCAGTGTTGCTTGTGTGAGAGAATCAACAATGTTTGAAGCAAGAGCGGCTAGCACCTTGTTTTGCAGTTTGAACTGAGTTTGCTATTTGAAGGAATACTGCCTACCTCTCAGCGTTTTCATGGGTGAGGAACATCAACTTTGTGCCTAATAGTCCATTTGAGTGTGTGGAGAAACACTGTAGTTCTTCTAAGAAACTGTTTCATGATAGAAGGAAGAGGTTCTAGCAGTTTGGTTAGCACTGTGAACTGAGTTTGCTGTGTAAGGGAATACTGCCTACCTCTCAGTGTTTTCAAGAATGAGAAACATTACCTTTGTTGAAAATGGCCCTATACAACTGAAAGGAACAGGCAGTGTAGCTTCTGTGAGAGAATCATTCACGTTAGAAGCAAAAGGGCCTAGAACCTTGTTTTGCAGTTTGATTTGAGTTTGCTGTTTAAAGGAATACTGCCTACCTCTCAGCGTTTTCATGGGTTAAGAACATCAACTTTGTACATAATACCCATTTCAAGTGAGTGGAGAAACACTGTAGTTCTTCTAAGAAAATCTTCGATGTTAGAAGGAAGAGGGTCTAGTAGTTTTCTTAGCACTGTGAACTGAGTTTGCTGTATAAGGGAATACTTCCTACCTCTCAGTGTTTTCAAGAATGAGAAACATTACCTTTGTAGAAAATGGCCCTATACAACTGAAAGGAACAGGCAGTGTAGCTTCTGTGAGAGAATCATTCACGTTAGAATCAAAAGGGCCTAGAACCTTGTTTTGCAGTTTGATTTGAGTTTGCTGTTTAAAGGAATACTGCCTACCTCTCAGCGTTTTCATGGGTGAAGAACATCAACTTTGTACATAATACCCATTTCAAGTAGGTGGAGAAACACTGTAGTTCTTCTAAGAAAATCTTCCATGTTAGAAGGAAGAGGGTCCAGCATCTTGCTTTGCATTGTGAACTGAGTTTGCTGTATAAGTTAATACTGCCTACCTCTCAGTGTTTTCAAGAGTGAGAAACATCACCTTTGTTCAAAAATCCCCCATGCAACTGAATAGAAGAGGCAGTGTTGCTTGTGTGAGAGAATCAACAATGTTTGAAGCAAGAGCGGCTAGCACCTTGTTTTGCAGTTTGTACTGAGTTTGCTATTTGAAGGATTACTGCCTACCTCTCAGCGTTTTCATGGGTGAGGAACATCAACTTTGTGCCTAATAGTCCATTTGAGTGTGTGGAGAAACACTGTAGTTCTTCTAAGAAATTGTTTCATGATAGAAGGAAGAGGGTCTAGCAGTTTGGTTAGCACTGTGAACTGAGTTTGCTGTGTAAGGAAATACTGCCTACCTCTCAGTGTTTTCAAGAATGAGAAACATTACCTTTGTTGAAAATGGCCCTATACAACTGAAAGGAACATGCAGTGTAGCTTCTGTGAGAGAATCATTCACGTTAGAAGCAAAAGGGCCTAGAACCTTGTTTTGCAGTTTGATTTGAGTTTGCTGTTTAAAGGAATACTGCCTACCTCTCAGCGTTTTCATGGGTGAAGAACATCAACTTTGTACATAATACCCATTTCAAGTGAGTGGAGAAACACTGTAGTTCTTCTAAGAAGATCTTCCATGTTAGAAGGAAGAGGGTCTAGTAGTTTTCTTAGCACTGTGAACTGAGTTTGCTGTGTAAGGGAATACGGCCTACCTCTCAGTGTTTTCAAGAATGAGAAACTTTACATTTGTTGAAAATGGCCCTATACAACTGAAAGGAACATGCAGTGTAGCTTCTGTGAGAGAATCATTCACGTTAGAAGCAAAACGGCCTAGAACCTTGTTTTGCAGTTTGATTTGAGTTTACTGTTTAAAGGAATACTGCCTACCTCTCAGCGTTTTCATGGGTGAAGAACATCAACTTTGTACATAATACCCATTTCAAGTGAGTGGAGAAACACTGTAGTTCTTCTAAGAAAATGTTTCATGATAGAAGGAAGAGGGTCTAGCAGTTTGGTTAGCACTGTGAACTGAGTTTGCTGTATAAGGGAATATTGCCTACCTCGCAGTGATTTCAAGAGGGAGAAACATCACCTTTGTTCAAAATCCCCCACAAAACTGAATAGAAGATGCAGTGTAGCTTGTGTGAGAGAATCAATAATGTTTGAAGCAAGAGCGGATAGCACCTTGTTTTGCAGTTTGAATTGAGTTTGCTGTTTAAAGGAATACTGCCTAGCTCTCAGGGTTTTCATGGATGAGGAACAGCCACTTTGTGCCTAATAGTGCCTTTCGAGTGTGTGGAGAAACACTGTAGTTGTTCTCAGAAAATCTTTCATGATAGAAGGAAGAGGGTCTAGCAGTTTTCTTACCACTGTGAACTGAGCTTGCTGTTGAGGAGAACACTGCCTAACTCTCAGTGTTTCCATGAGTAAGAACACAAGTGAATGAAAGGAGCACTTTTGGTCTTGTTAGAGAACCATTAATTTTAGCAGCAAGAGGGTCTAGCCAATTGTTTACTATTGTGAATTCACTTAACATTCTAAAAGACTTCTGCATATCCCTTAGTGTTATCACGGTTCTAGATCATCAACTTTTTGCAAAATGACCCCTTTCAAGTGAACGGCATAATCACTGTAGCTATTGAAAGAGACACATTAAAGTTAGAAGGAAGAAGCTCTATCACCTTGTTTAGCATTGTGCACTGAGTTGGCTTTTGAAAGGAACACTGCATAGGTCTCAGCTTTTTATGGTTGAGGAACATCAACTTTCAGCCAAATAGCCCCTTTCGAGTGACTGGAGAAACAGTCTAGTTTTAATAAAATCTATCATGTTAGAAGAAAGAGGGCCTAGCAGTTTTCTTAGCACTGTGAACTGAGTTTGCTGTATAAGGGAACCCTGCCTACCTCTCAATGTTTTCAAGAATGAGAAACATTACCTTTGTTGAAAATGGCCCAATACAAATGAAAGGAAGATGCAGTGTAGCTTCTGTGAGAGAATCATTCATGTCAAAAGCAAGAGGGCCTAGAAGCTTGTTTTGCAGTTTGATTTGAGTTTCCTGTTTAAAGGAATACTGCCTACCTCTCAGTGTTTTCATGGCTGAGGAACAACTTTGTACCTAATACCCATTTCAAGTTAGTAGAGAAACACTATAGTTCTTCTAAGAAAATCTTTCATATTAGAAGGAAGAGGGTCTAGCATCTTGCTTTGCATTGTGAACTGAGTTTGCTGTATAAGGGAATACTGCCTACCTCTCAGTGTTTTCAAGAGTGAGAAACATCACCTTTGTTCAAAAATCCCCCATGCAACTGAATAGAAGAGGCAGTGTTGCTTGTGTGAGAGAATCAACAATGTTTGAAGCAAGAGCCGCTAGCACCTTGTTTTGCAGTTTGAACTGAGTTTGCTATTTGAAGGATTACTGGCTACCTCTCAGCGTTTTCATGGGTGAGGAACTTCAACTTTGTGCCTAATAGTCCCTTTGAGTGTGTGGAGAAACACTGTAGTTCTTCTAAGAAATTGTTTCATGATAGAAGGAAGAGGGTCTAGCAGTTTGGTTAGCACTGTGAACTGAGTTTGCTGTGTAAGGGAATACGGCCTACCTCTCAGTGTTTTCAAGAATCAGAAACATCACCTTTGTTCAAAATCCCCCTCAAAACTGAATAGAAGATGCAGTGTAGCTTGTGTGAGAGAATCAATAATGTTTGAAGCAAGAGCGGCTAGCACCTTGTTTTGCAGTTTGAATTGAGTTTGCTGTTTAAAGGAATACTGCCTAGCTCTCAGGGTTTTCATGGGTGAGGAACTTCAACTTTGGCCTAATAGTCCCTTCGAGTGTGTGGAGAAACACTGTAGTTCTTCTAAGAAATTGTTTCATGATAGAAGGAAGAGGGTCTAGCAGTTTGGTTAGCACTGTGAACTGAGTTTGCTGTGTAAGGGAATACGGCCTACCTCTCAGTGTTTTCAAGAATCAGAAACATTACCTTTGTTGAAAATTGCCCTATACAACTGAAAGGAAGATGCAGTGTAGCTTCTGTGAGAGAATCATTCATGTCAAAAGCAAGAGGGCCTAGAACCTTGTTTTGCAGTTTGATTTGACTTTCTTCTTTAAAGGAATACTGCCTACCTGTCAGCGTTTTCATGGGTGAAGAACATCAACTTTGTACATAATACCCATTTCAAGTGAGTGGAGAAACACTGTAGTTCTTCTAAGAAAATCTTCCATGTTAGAAGGAAGAGGGTCCAGCATCTTGCTTTGCATTGTGAACTGAGTTTGCTGTATAAGTTAATACTGCCTACCTCTCAGTGTTTTCAAGAGTGAGAAACATCACCTTTGTTCAAAAATCCCCCATGCAACTGAATAGAAGAGGCAGTGTTGCTTGTGTGAGAGAATCAACAATGTTTGAAGCAAGAGCGGCTAGCACCTTGTTTTGCAGTTTGAACTGAGTTTGCTATTTGAAGGAATACTGCCTACCTCTCAGCGTTTTCATGGGTGAGGAACTTCAACTTTGTGCCTAATAGTCCATTTGAGTGTGTGGAGAAACACTGTAGTTCTTCTAAGAAATTGTTTCATGATAGAAGGAAGAGGTTCTAGCAGTTTGGTTAGCACTGTGAACTGAGTTTGCCGTGTAAGGGAATACTGCCTACCTCTCAGTGTTTTCAAGAATGAGAAACATTACCTTTGTTGAAAATGGCCCTATACAACTGAAAGGAACAGGCAGTGTAGCTTCTGTGAGAGAATCATTCACGTTAGAAGCAAAAGGGCCTAGAACCTTGTTTTGCAGTTTGATTTGAGTTTGCTGTTTAAAGGAATACTGCCTACCTCTCAGCGTTTTCATGGGTCAAGAACATCAACTTTGTACATAATACCCATTTCAAGTGAGTGGAGAAACACTGTAGTTATTCTAAGAAAATCTTCCATGTTAGAAGTAAGAGGGTCTAGCAGTTTGCTTAGCACTGTGAACTGAGTTTGCTGTATAAGGGAATATTGCCTATCTCGCAGTGATTTCAAGAGTGAGAAACATCACCTTTGTTCAAAATCCCCCTCAAAACTGAATAGAAGATGCAGTGTAGATTGTGTGAGAGAATCAATAATGTTTGAAGCAAGAGCGGCTAGCACCTTGTTTTGCAGTTTGAATTGAGTTTGCTGTTTAAAGGAATACTGCCTAGCTCTCAGGGTTTTCATGGGTGAGGAACAGCAACTTTGTGCCCAATAGTGCCTTTCGAGTGTGTGGAGAAACACTGTAGTTGTTCTCAGAAAATCTTTCATGATAGAAGGAAGAGGGTCTAGCAGTTTTCTTACCACTGTGAACTGAGCTTGCTGTCGAGGAGAACACTGCCTAACTCTCAGTGTTTCCATGAGTAAGAACACAAGTGAATGAAAGGAGCACTTTTGTTCTTGTTAGAGAACCATTAATTTTAGCAGCAAGAGGGTCTAGCCAATTGTTTACTATTGTGAATTCACTTAACATTCTAAAAGACTTCTGCATATCCCTTAGTGTTATCACGGTTCTAGATCATCAACTTTTTGCAAAATGACCCCTTTCAAGTGAACGGCAGAATCACTGTAGCTATTGAAAGAACACATTAAAGTTAGAAGGAAGAAGCTCTATCACCTTGTTTAGCATTGTGCACTGAGTTGGCTTTTGAAAGGAACACTGCATAGGTCTCAGCTTTTTATGGTTGAGGAACATCAACTTTCAGCCAAATAGCGCCTTTCGTGTGACTGGAGAAACAGTCTAGTTTTAATAAAATCTATCATGTTAGAAGAAAGAGGGCCTAGCAGTTTGCTTAGCACTGTGAACTGAGTTTGCTGTATAAGGGAACCCTGCCTACCTCTCAATGTTTTCAAGAATGAGAAACATTACCTTTGTTGAAAATGGCCCAATACAAATGAAAGGAAGATGCAGTGTAGCTTCTGTGAGAGAATCATTCATGTCAAAAGTAAAAGGGCCTAGAAGCGTGTTTTGCAGTTTGATTTGAGTTTCCTGTTTAAAGGAATACAGCCTACCTCTCAGTGTTTTCATGGCTGAGGAACAACTTTGTACCTAATACCCATTTCAAGTTAGTAGAGAAACACTATAGTTCTTCTAAGAAAATCTTTCATATTAGAAGGAAGAGGGTCTAGCATCTTGCTTTGCATTGTGAACTGAGTTTGCTGTATAAGGGAATACTGCCTACCTCTCAGTGTTTTCAAGAGTGAGAAACATCACCTTTGTTCAAAAATCCCCCATGCAACTGAATAGAAGAGGCAGTGTTGCTTGTGTGAGAGAATCAACAATGTTTGAAGCAAGAGCGGCTAGCACCTTGTTTTGCAGTTTGAACTGAGTTTCCTATTTGAAGGAATACTGCCTACCTCTCAGCATTTTCATGGGGGAGGAACATCAACTTTGTGCCTAATAGTCCCTTTGAGTGTGTGGAGAAACACTGTAGTTCTTCTAAGAAATTGTTTCATCATAGAAGGAAGAGGGTCTAGCAGTTTGGTTAGCACTGTGAACTGAGTTTGCTGTGTAAGGGAATACGGCCTACCTCTCAGTGTTTTCAAGAATTAGAAACATTACCTTTGTTGAAAATGGCCCTATACAACTGAAAGGAACATGCAGTGTAGCTTCTGTGAGAGAATCATTCATGTCAAAAGCAAGAGGGCCTAGAACCTTGTTTTGCAGTTTGATTTGACTTTCTTGTTTAAAGGAATACTGCCTACCTCTCAGCGTTTTCATGGCTGAGGAACAACTTTGTACATAATACGCATTTCAAGTTAGTAGAGAAATACTATAGTTCTTCTAAGAAAATCTTTCATGTTAGAAGGAAGAGGGTCTACCAGTTTGGTTAGCACTGTGAACTGAGTTTGCTGTGTAAGGGAATACGGCCTACCTCTCAGTGTTTTCAAGAATGAGAAACATTACCTTTGTTGAAAATAGCCCTATACAACTGAAAGGAACATGCAGTGTAGCTTCTGTGAGAGAATCATTCACGTTAGAAGCAAAAGGGCCTAGAACCTTGTTTTGCAGTTTGATTTGAGTTTGCTGTTTAAAGGAATACTGCCTACCTGTCAGCGTTTTCATGGGTGAAGAACATCAACTTTGTACATAATACCCATTTCAAGTGAGTGGAGAAACACTGTAGTTCTTCTAAGAAAATCTTCCATGTTAGAAGGAAGAGGGTCCAGCATCTTGCTTTGCATTGTGAACTGAGTTTGCTGTATAAGTTAATACTGCCTACCTCTCAGTGTTTTCAAGAGTGAGAAACATCACCTTTGTTCAAAAATCCCCCATGCAACTGAATAGAAGAGGCAGTGTTGCTTGTGTGAGAGAATCAACAATGTTTGAAGCAAGAGCGGCTAGCACCTTGTTTTGCAGTTTGTACTGAGTTTGCTATTTGAAGGATTACTGCCTACCTCTCAGCGTTTTCATGGGTGAGGAACATCAACTTTGTGCCTAACAGTCCCTTTGAGTGTGTGGAGAAACACTGTAGTTCTTCTAAGAAAATGTTTCATGATAGAAGGAAGAGGGTCTAGCAGTTTGGTTAGCACTGTGAACTGAGTTTGCTGTATAAGGGAATATTGCCTACCTCGCAGTGATTTCAAGAGGGAGAAACATCACCTTTGTTCAAAATCCCCCACAAAACTGAATAGAAGATGCAGTGTAGCTTGTGTGAGAGAATCAATAATGTTTGAAGCAAGAGCGGATAGCACCTTGTTTTGCAGTTTGAATTGAGTTTGCTGTTTAAAGGAATACTGCCTAGCTCTCAGGGTTTTCATGGGTGAGGAACAGCCACTTTGTGCTAATAGTGCCTTTCGAGTGTGTGGAGAAACACTGTAGTTGTTCTCAGAAAATCTTTCATGATAGAAGGAAGAGGGTCTAGCAGTTTTCTTACCACTGTGAACTGAGCTTGCTGTTGAGGAGAACACTGCCTAACTCTCAGTGTTTCCATGAGTAAGAACACAAGTGAATGAAAGGAGCACTTTTGGTCTTGTTAGAGAACCATTAATTTTAGCAGCAAGAGGGTCTAGCCAATTGTTTACTATTGTGAATTCACTTAACATTCTAAAAGACTTCTGCATATCCCTTAGTGTTATCACGGTTCTAGATCATCAACTTTTTGCAAAATGACCCCTTTCAAGTCAACGGCAGAATCACTGTAGCTATTGAAAGAGACACATTAAAGTTAGAAGGAAGAAGCTCTATCACCTTGTTTAGCATTGTGCACTGAGTTGGCTTTTGAAAGGAACACTGCATAGGTCTCAGCTTTTTATGGTTGAGGAACATCAACTTTCAGCCAAATAGCCCCTTTCGAGTGACTGGAGAAACAGTCTAGTTTTAATAAAATCTATCATGTTAGAAGAAAGAGGGCCTAGCAGTTTGCTTAGCACTGTGAACTGAGTTTGCTGTATAAGGGAACCCTGCCTACCTCTCAATGTTTTCAAGAATGAGAAACATTACCTTTGTTGAAAATGGCCCAATACAAATGAAAGGAAGATGCAGTGTAGCTTCTGTGAGAGAATCATTCATGTCAAAAGCAAGAGGGCCTAGAAGGTTGTTTTGCAGTTTGATTTGAGTTTCCTGTTTAAAGGAATACTGCCTACCTCTCAGTGTTTTCATGGCTGAGGAACAACTTTGTACCTAATACCCATTTCAAGTTAGTAGAGAAACACTATAGTTCTTCTAAGAAAATCTTTCATATTAGAAGGAAGAGGGTCTAGCATCTTGCTTTGCATTGTGAACTGAGTTTGCTGTATAAGGGAATACTGCCTACCTCTCAGTGTTTTCAAGAGTGAGAAACATCACCTTTGTTCAAAAATCCCCCATGCAACTGAATAGAAGAGGCAGTGTTGCTTGCGTGAGAGAATCAACAATGTTTGAAGCAAGAGCGGCTAGCACCTTGTTTTGCAGTTTGAACTGAGTTTGCTATTTGAAGGATTACTGCCTACCTCTCAGCGTTTTCATGGGTGAGGAACATCAACTTTGTGCCTAACAGTCCCTTTGAGTGTGTGGAGAAACACTGTACTTCTTCTAAGAAAATGTTTCATGATAGAAGGAAGAGGGTCTAGCAGTTTGGTTAGCACTGTTAACTGAGTTTGCTGTGTAAGGGAATACTGCCTACCTCTCAGTGTTTTCAAGAATGAGAAACATTACCTTTGTTGAAAATGGATCTATACAACTGAAAGGAACAGGCAGTGTAGCTTCTGTGAGAGAATCATTCACGTTAGAAGCAAAAGGGCCTAGAACCTTGTTTTGCAGTTTGATTTGAGTTTGCTGTTTAAAGGAATACTGCCTACCTCTCAGCGTTTTCATGGGTGAAGAACATCAACTTTGTACATAATACCCATTTCAAGTGAGTGGAGAAACACTGCAGTTCTTCTAAGAAAATCTCCCATGTTAGAAGGAAGAGGGTCTAGCAGCTTGCTTAGCATTGTGAACTGAGTTTGCTGTATAAGGGAATACTGCCTACCTCTCAGTGTTTTCAAAAGTGAGAAACATCACCTTTGTTCAAAAATCCCCCATACAACTGAATAGAAGATGCAGTGTTGCTTGTGTGAGAGAATCAATAATGTTTGAAGCAAGAGCGGCTACCACCTTGTTTTGCAGTTTGAATTGAGTTTGCTGTTTGAAGGAACACTGCCTACCTCTCAGCGTTTTCATGGGTGAGGAACTTCAACTTTGTGCCTAATAGTCCCTTTGAGTGTGTGGAGAAACACTGTAGTTCTTCTAAGAAATTGTTTCATGATAGAAGGAAGAGGGTCTAGCAGTTTGGTTAGCACTGTGAACTGAGTTTGCTGTGTAAGGGAATACGGCCTACCTCTCAGTGTTTTCAAGAATTAGAAACATTACCTTTGTTGAAAATGGCCCTATACAACTGAAAGGAAGATGCAGTGTAGCTTCTGTGAGAGAATCATTCATGTCAAAAGCAAGAGGGCCTAGAACCTTGTTTTGCAGTTTGATTTGACTTTCTTGTTTAAAGGAATACTGCCTACCTCTCAGTGTTTTCATGGGTGAGGAACAACTTTGTACCTAATACCCATTTCAAGTTAGTAGAGAAACACTATAGTTCTTCTAAGAAAATCTTTCATGTTAGGAGGAAGAGGGTCTAGCAGTTTGGTTAGCAATGTGAACTGAGTTTGCTGTGTAAGGGAATACGGCCTACCTCTCAGTGTTTTCAAGAATGAGAAACATTACCTTTGTTGAAAATGGCCCTATACAACTGAAAGGAACATGCAGTGTAGCTTCTGTGAGAGAATCATTCACGTTAGAAGCAAAAGGGCCTAGAACCATGTTTTGCAGTTTGATTTGAGTTTGCTGTTTAAAGGAATACTGCCTACCTGTCAGCGATTTCATGGGTGAAGAACATCAACTTTGTTCATAATACCCATTTCAAGTGAGTGGAGAAACACTGTAGTTCTTCTAAGAAAATCTTCCATGTTAGAAGGAAGAGGGTCTAGCATCTTGCTTTGCATTGTGAACTGAGTTTGCTGTATAAGGGAATACTGCCTACCTCTCATTGTTTTCAAGAGTGAGAAACATCACCTTTGTTCAAAAATCCCCCATGCAACTGAATAGAAGAGGCAGTGTTGCTTGTGTGAGAGAATCAACAATGTTTGTAGCAAGAGCGGCTAGCACCTTGTTTTGCAGTTTGAACTGAGTTTGCTATTTGAAGGAATACTGCCTACCTCTCATCGTTTTCATGGGTGAGGAACATCAACTTTGTGCCTAATAGTCCCTTTGAGTGTGTGGAGAAACACTGTAATTCTTCTAAGAAAATGTTTCATGATAGAAGGAAGAGGGTCGAGCAGTTTGGTTAGCACTGTGAACTGAGTTTGCTGTGTAAGGGAATACTGCCTACCTCTCAGTGTTTTCAAGAATGAGAAACATTACCTTTGTTGAAAATGGCCCTATACAACTGAAAGGAACATGCAGTGTAGCTTCTGTGAGAGAATCATTCACGTTAGAAGCAAAAGGGCCTAGAACCTTGTTTTGCAGTTTGATTTGAGTTTGCTGTTTAAAGGAATACTGCCTACCTCTCAGCGTTTTCATGGGTGAAGAACATCAACTTTGTACATAATACCCATTTCAAGTGAGTGGAGAAACACTGTAGTTCTTCTAAGAAAATCTTCCATGTTAGAAGGAAGAGGGTCTAGCAGTTTGCTTAGCACTGTGAACTGAGTTTGCTGTGTAAGGGAATACTGCCTACCTCTCAGGGTTTTAAAGTGTGAGGAATATAGTCTTTGGCAAAAGAGCCCCTTTCAAGTGAATGGAAGAAGCATTCTATCTCTTGTAATGCAGATGTCAAGTTTTGCAGCAGGAGGTTCTGTCCCATTGTTTCCCTGTGAGAATTGAATTAGCATGTGAAAGAATGCTTCCCAAAGAGAGTCTTTATTGAGGGATATACTTCCTAGCACAGAGTGGTTTCCTGTGGTTGGACCATCACTTTTTTGGAAAAGTGCCAAATTCAAGTGAAAGGAAGCAGCACTGTTTCTGTTTTAAGAACAGCATTAATGTTAGAAGCAAGGGGGGCTAGCATGCTGTTTACCAGTGAGAAGTGAATGAACTTTCCAAGGGAATACTGCCTGTCTCTCAGGCTTTACACTGTGCGGAACATTACTTTTTTCAAATAGCCATTTGCAAGTGAATGGAAGAAGCACTGTTTCTCTTCTAAGGGACCATAAATGTTACAAGCAAGAGGGCCAAGAACCTTGTTTAGCATTTGAATTCAGTTAGCTGGTTATAAGAATACAGCCTACATCTCAGTGTTATTCTGGGTGAAAAACATAAAGTTTGTGCCAAATACCGCCTTTCAAATGAATGGAGAAACACTGTAGCTCTTCTAATAAAACCATTAATGTAGAAGGAAGAGGGTCTAGCAGCTTGCTTACAATTGCGAATGGAGCTTGCTGTTGAAGGGAACAATGCCTACCTCTCAGTGTTTCCATGAATGAGAACACAAGTGCATGAAAGGATCACTGTTGGTCTTGTGATTTAAGAAGCAAGAGGGTCTAGCCACTTGTTTAATATTGTGAATTCAGTTCACATTTTAAAAGACTTCTGCCTATCCCTAAGTGTTTTCAAGGTTCTGGATCATCAACTTTTTGCAAAATGACCCCTTTCAAGTGAATGGCAGGAGCCCTGTAGCTCTAGAAAGACACACATTAAAGTTAGAAGCAAGAAGGTCTACAACCTTGTTTAGCCGTGTGAACGGAGTTGGCTTTTGAAAGGAACACTGCCTAAGTCTCAGCTTTGTCATGGGTGAGGAACATTACCTTTCAGCCAAATAGCCCCTTTTGAGGGAATGGAGAAACACTCTAGTTTTAATAAAATCTTTCATGTTAGAAGGAAGAGGGTCTAGCAGTTTGCTTAGCACTGTGAACTGAGTTTGCTGTATAAGGGAATACTGTCTACCTGTCAGTGTTTTCAAAAATGAGGAACATAACCTTTGTTGCAAAAGGCCCGATACAACTGAATGGAAGTTGCAGTGCAGCTTTTGTGAGAGAATCATCCATGTCAGAAGCCAGAAGGCCTAGAACCTTGTTTTGCAGTTTGATTTGAATTTGCTGTTTAAAGGAATACTGCCTACCTCTCAGCGTTTTCATGGCTGAGGAACAGCTTTGTACCTAATACCCATTTCAAGTGAGTAGAGAAACACAATAGTTCTTCTAAGAAAATCTTTCATGTTAGAAGGAAGAGGGTCTAGCAGCTTGCTTTGCATTGTGAACTGACTTTGCTGTATAAGGAAATACTGCCTACCTCTTAATGTTTTCAAGAGTGAGATACATCAGCTTTGTTCACAATGGCCCCATACAACTGAAAGGAAGATGCAGTGTAGCTTGTGTGAGAGAATCAATAATATTTGAAGCAAGAGGGGCTAGCACCTTGTTTTGAAATTTGAATTGAGTTTGCTGTTTCCAGGAATACTGCCTACCTCTCAGTGTATTCATAGTTGAGGAACATCAACTTTGTGCCAAATTGCCCCTTTCAAGTGAGAGTTGAAACACTGTAGAACTTCTAAGAAAATCTTTCCTCTTAGAAGGAAGAGGGCCTAGCAGTTTGCTTAGCACTGTGAACTGAGTTTGCTGTATAAGGGAATACTTCCTACCTCTCAATGTTTTCAAGAATGAGAAACATTACCTTTGTTGAAAATGGCACAATACAACTGAAAGGAAGATGCAGTGTAGCTTCTGTGAGAGAATCATTCATGTCAGAAGCAAGAGGGCCTAGAACCTTGTTTTGCAGTTTGATTTGAGTTTCCTGTTTAAAGGAGTACTGCCTACCTCTCAGCATTTTCATGGGTGAGGAATTTTAACTTTGTACATAACAGCCCCTTTCAAGTGAGTGGAGAAACACTGTAGTTCTTCTAAGAAAATCTTCCATGTTAGAAGGAAGAGGGTCCAGCATCTTGCTTTGCATTGTGAACTGAGTTTGCTGTATAAGTTAATACTGCCTACCTCTCAGGGTTTTCAAGAGTGAGAAACATCACCTTTGTTCAAAAATCCCCCATGCAACTGAAAAGGAAGAGGCAGTGTTGCTTGTGTGAGAGAATCAACAATGTTTGAAGCAAGAGCGGCTAGCACCTTGTTTTGCAGTTTGAACTGAGTTAGCTATTTGAAGGAATACTGCCTACCTCTCAGCGTTTTCATGGGTGAGGAACATCAACTTTGTGCCTAATAGTCCATTTGAGTGTGTGGAGAAACACTGTAGTTCTTCTAAGAAATTGTTTCATGATAGAAGGAAGAGGTTCTAGCAGTTTGGTTAGCACTGTGAACTGAGTTTGCTGTGTAAGGGAATACTGCCTACCTCTCAGCGTTTTCATGGGTGAAGAACATCAACTTTGTACATAATACCCATTTAAAGTGAGTGGAGAAACATTGTAGTTCTTCTAAGAAAATCTTCCATGTTAGAAGGAAGAGGGTCTATTAGTTTTCTTAGCACTGTGAACTGAGTTTGCTGTGTAAGGGAATACTGCCTACCTCTCAGTGTTTTCAAGAATGAGAAACATTACCTTTGTTAAAATGGCCCTATACAACTGAAAGGAACATGCAGTGTAGCTTCTGTGAGAGAATCATTCACGTTAGAAGCAAAAGGGCCTAGAACCTTGTTTTGCAGTTTGATTTGAGTTTACTGTTTAAAGGAATACTGCCTACCTCTTAGTGTTTTCAAGAGTGAGATACATCAGCTTTGTTCACAATGGCCCCATACAACTGAAAGTAAGATGCAGTGTAGCTTGTGTGAGAGAATCAATAATATTTGAAGCAAGAGGGGCTAGCACCTTGTTTTGAAATTTGAATTGAGTTTGCTGTTTCCAGGAATACAGCCTACCTCTCAGTGTATTCATAGTTGAGGAACATCAACTTTGTGCCAAATTGCCCCTTTCAAGTGAGAGTTGAAACACTGTAGATCTTCTATGAAAATCTTTCATGTTAGAAGGAAGAGGGCCTAGCAGTTTGCTTAGCACTGTGAACAGAGTTTGCTGTATAAGGGAATACTTCCTACCTCTCAATGTTTTCAAGAATGAGAAACATTACCTTTGTTGAAAACGGCACAATACCACTGAAAGGAAGATGCAGTGTAGCTTCTGTGAGAGAATCATTCATGTCAGAAGCAAGAGGGCCTAGAACCTTGTTTTGCAGTTTGATTTGAGTTTCCTGTTTAAAGGAGTACTGCCTACCTCTCAGCATTTTCATGGGTGAGGAATTTTAACTTTGTACATAAGAGCCCCTTTCAAGTGAGTGGAGAAACACTGTGTAGTTCTTCTAAGAAAATCTTCCATGTTAGAAGGAAGAGGGTCTAGTATTTGCTTAGCACTGTGAACTGAGTTTGCTGTATAAGGGAATACTGCCTACCTCTCAGTGTTTTCAAGAATGAGAAACATTACCTTTGTTGAAAATGGCCCTATACAACTGAAAGGAACATGCAGTGTAGCTTCTGTGAGAGAATCATTCACGATAGAAGCAAAAGGGCCTAGAACCTTGTTTTGCAGTTTGATTTGAGTTTGCTGTTTAAAGGAATACTGCCTACCTCTCAGCGTTTTCATGGGTGAAGAACATCTACTTTTTACATAATACTCATTTCAAGTGAGTGGACTAACACTGTAGTTCTTCTAAGAAAATCTTCCATGTTAAAAGGAAGAGGGTCTAGCAGCTTGCTTAGCATTGTGAACTGAGTTTGCTGTATAAGGGAATACCGCCTACCTCTCAGCGTTTTCTTGGGTGAGGAACTTCAACTTTGTGCCTAATAGTCCCTTTGAGTGTGTGGAGAAACACTGTAATTCTTCTAAAAATTGTTTCATGATAGAAGGAAGAGGGTATAGCAGTTTGGTTAGCACTGTGAACTGAGTTTGCTGTGTAAGGGAATACGGCCTACCTCTCAGTGTTTTCAAGAATTAGAAACATTACCTTTGTTGAAAATGGCCCTATACAACTGAAAGGAAGATGCAGTGTAGCTTCTGTGAGAGGATCATTCATGTCAAAAGCAAGAGGGCCTAGAACCTTTTTTTGCAGTTTGAGTTGACTTTCTTGTTTAAAGGAATACTGCCTACCTCTCAGTGTTTTCATGGCTGAGGAACAACTTTGTACCTAATACCCATTTCAAGTTAGTAGAGAAACACTATAGTTCTTCTAAGAAAATCTTTCATGTTAGAAGGAAGAGGTTCTAGCATCTTGCTTTGCATTGTGAACTGAGTTTGCTGTATAAGGGAATACTGCCTACCTCTCATTGTTTTCAAGAGTGAGAAACATCACCTTTGTTGAAAAATCCCCCATGCAGCTGAATAGAAGAGGCAGTGTTGCTTGTGTGAGAGAATCAACAATGTTTGATGCAAGAGCGGCTAGCACCTTGTTTTGCAGTTTGAACTGAGTTTGCTATTTGAAGGAATACTGCCTACCTCTCAGCGTTTTCATGGGTGAGGAACATCAACTTTGTGCCTAATAGTCCCTTTGAGTGTGTGGAGAAACACTGTAGTTCTTCTAAGAAAATGTTTCATGATAGAAGGAAGAGGGTCTAGCAGTTTGGTTAGCACTGTGAACTGAGTTTGCTGTGTAAGGGAATACTGCCTACCTCTCAGTGTTTTCAAGAATTAGAAACATTACCTTTGTTGAAAATGGCCCTATACAACTGAAAGGAACATGCAGTGTAGCTTCTGTGAGAGAATCATTCAGGTTAGAAGCAAAAGGGCCTAGAACCTTGTTTTGCAGTTTGATTTGAGTTTGCTGTTTAAAGGAATACTCCCTACCTCTCAGCGTTTTCATGGGTGAAGAACATCAACTTTGTACATAATACTCATTTCAAGTGAGTGGAGAAACACTGTAGTTCTTCTAAGAAAATCTTCGATGTTAGAAGGAAGAGGGTCTATTAGTTTTCTTAGCACTGTGAACTGAGTTTGCTGTATAAGGGAATACTGCCTACCTCTCAGTGTTTTCAAGAATGAGAAACATTACCTTTGTTGAAAATGGCCCTATACAACTGAAAGGAACATGCAGTGTAGCTTCTGTGAAACAATCATTCACGTTAAAAGCAAAAGGGCCTAGAACCTTGTTTTGCAGTTTGATTTGAGTTTGCTGTTTAAAGGAATACTGCCTACCTCTCAGCATTTTCATGGGTGAAGAACATCTACTTTGTACATAATACCCATTTCAAGTGAGTGGACTAACACTGTAGTTCTTCTAAGAAAATCTTCCATGTTAGAAGGAAGAGGGTCTAGTAGTTTTCTTAGCACTGTGAACTGAGTTTGCTGTATAAGGGAATACTGCCTACCTCTCAGTGTTTTCAAAAGTGAGAAACATCACCTTTGTTCAAAAATCCCCCATACAACTGAATAGAAGATGCAGTGTTGCTTGTGTGAGAGAATCAATAATGTTTGAAGCAAGAGCGGCTACCACCTTGTTTTGCAGTTTGAATTGAGTTTGCTGTTTGAAGGAATACTGCCTACCTCTCAGCGTTTTCATGGGTGAAGATCATCAAGTTTGTACATAATACCCATTTCAAGTTAGTAGAGAAACACTATACTTCTTCTAAGAAAATCTTTCATGTTAGAAGGAAGAGGGTCTAGCATCTTGCTTTGCATTGTGAACTGAGTTTGCTGTATAAGGGAATACTGCCTACCTCTCATTGTTTCAAGAGTGAGAAACATCACCTTTGTTCAAAAATCCCCCATGCAACTGAATAGAAGAGGCAGTGTTGCTTGTGTGAGAGAATCAACAATGTTTGTAGCAAGAGCGGCTAGCACCTTGTTTTGCAGTTTGAACTGAGTTTGCTATTTGATGGAATACTGCCTACCTCTCAGCGTTTTCATGGGTGAGGAACATCAACTTTGTGCCTAATAGTTCCTTTGAGTGTGTGGAGAAACACTGTAATTCTTCTAAGAAAATGTTTCATGATAGAAGGAAGAGGGTCTAGCAGTTTGGTTAGCACTGTGAACTGAGTTTGCTGTGTAAGGGAATACTGCCTACCTCTCAGTGTTTTCAAGAATGAGAAACATTACCTTTGTTGAAAATGGCCCTATACAACTGAAAGGAACATGCAGTGTAGCTTCTGTGAGAGAATGATTCACGTTAGAAGCAAAAGGGCCTAGAACCTTGTTTTGCAGTTTGATTTGAGTTTGCTGTTTAAAGGAATACTGCCTACCTCTCAGCGTTTTCATGGGTGAAGAAATTCAACTTTGTACATAATACCCATTTCAAGTGAGTGTAGAAACACTGTAGTTCTTCTAAGAAAATCTTCCATATTAGAAGGAAGAGGGTCTAGCAGTTTGCTTAGCACTGTGAACTGAGTTTGCTGTATAAGGGAATATTGCCTACCTCGCAGTGATTTCAAGAGTGAGAAACATCACCTTTGTTCAAAATCCCCCTCAAAACTGAATAGAAGATGCAGTGTAGCTTGTGTGAGAGAATCAATAATGTTTGAAGCAAGAGCGGCTAGCACCTTGTTTTGCAGTTTGAATTGAGTTTGCTGTTTAAAGGAATACTGCCTAGCTCTCAGGGTTTTCATGGGTGAGGAACAGCAACTTTGTGCCTAATAGTGCCTTTCGAGTGTGTGGAGAAACACTGTAGTTGTTCTCAGAAAATCTTTCATGATAGAAGGAAGAGGGTCTAGCAGTTTTCTTACCACTGTGAACTGACCTTGCTGTTGAGGAGAACACTGCCTAACTCTCAGTGTTTCCATGAGTAAGAACACAAGTGAATGAAAGGAGCACTTTTGGTCTTGTTAGAGAACCATTAATTTTAGCAGCAAGAGGGTCTAGCCAATTGTTTACTATTGTGAATTCACTTAACATTGTAAAAGACTTCTTCATATCCCTTAGTGTTATCACGGTTCTAGATCATCAACTTTTTGCAAAATGACCCCTTTCAAGTGAACGGCAGAATCACTGTAGCTATTGAAAGAGACACATTAAAGTTAGAAGGAAGAAGCTCTATCACCTTGTTTAGCATTGTGCACTGAGTTGGCTTTTGAAAGGAACACTGCATAGGTCTCAGCTTTTTGTGGTTGAGGAACATCAACTTTCAGCCAAATAGCCCCTTTCGAGTGACTGGAGAAACAGTCTAGTTTTAATATACTCTATCATGTTAGAAGAAAGAGGGCCTAGCAGTTTTCTTAGCACTGTGAACTGAGTTTGCTGTATAAGGGAACCCTGCCTACCTCTCAATGTTTTCAAGAATGAGAAACATTACCTTTGTTGAAAATGGCCCAATACAAATGAAAGGAAGATGCAGTGTAGCTTCTGTGAGAGAATCGTTCATGTCAAAAGCAAGAGGGCCTAGAAGCTTGTTTTGCAGTTTGATTTGAGTTTCCTGTTTAAAGGAATACTGCCTACCTCTCAGTGTTTTCATGGCTGAGGAACAACTTTGTACCTAATACCCATTTCAAGTTAGTAGAGAAACACTATAGTTCTTCTAAGAAAATCTTTCATATTAGAAGGAAGAGGGTCTAGCATCTTGCTTTGCATTGTGAACTGAGTTTGCTGTATAAGGGAATACTGCCTACCTCTCATTGTTTTCAAGAGTGAGAAACATCACCTTTGTTCAAAAATCCCCCATGCAACTGAATAGAAGAGGCAGTGTTGCTTGTGTGAGAGAATCAACAATGTTTGTAGCAAGAGCTGCTAGCACCTTGTTTTGCAGTTTGAACTGAGTTTGCTATTTGAAGGAATACTGCCTACCTCTCAGCGTTTTCATGGATGAAGAACATCAACTTTGTGCCTATTAGTCCCTTTGAGTGTGTGGAGAAACACTGTAGTTCTTCTAAGAAAATCTTCCATGATAGAAGGAAGAGGGTCTAGCAGTTTGGTTAGCACTGTGAACTGAGTTTGCTGTGTAAGGGAATACGGCCTACCTCTCAGTGTTTTCAAGAATGAGAAACATTACCTTTGTTGAAAATGGCCCTATACAACTGAAAGGAACATGCAGTGTAGCTTCTGTGAGAGAATCATTCACGTTAGAAGCAAAAGGGCCTAGAACTTTGTTTTGCAGTTTGATTTGAGTTTGCTGTTTAAAGGAATACTGCCTACCTCTCAGCGTTTTCATGGGTGAAGAACATCAACTTTGTACATAATACCCATTTCAAGTGAGTGGAGAAACACTGTAGTTCTTCTAAGAAAATCTTCGATGTTAGAAGGAAGAGGGTCTAGTAGTTTTCTTAGCACTGTGAACTGAGATTGCTGTGTAAGGGAATACTGCCTACCTCTCAGTGTTTTCAAGAATGAGAAACATTACCTTTGTTGAAAATGGCCCTATACAACTGAAAGGAACATGCAGTGTAGCTTCTGTGAGAGAATCATTCACGTTAGAAGCAAAAGGGCCTAGAACCTTGTTTTGCAGTTTGATTTGAGTTTGCTGTTTAAAGGAATACTGCCTACCTCTCAGCGTTTTCATGGGTGAAGAACATCAACTTTGTACATAATACCCATTTCAAGTGAGTGGAGAAACATTGTAGTTCTTCTAAGAAAATCTTCCATGTTAGAAGGAAGAGGGTCTAGCAGTTTGCTTAGCACTGTGACCTGAGTTTGCTGTATAAGGGAATATTGCCTACCTCGCAGTGATTTCAAGAGTGAGGAACATCACCTTTGTTCAAAATCCCCCACAAAACTGAATAGAAGATGCAGTGTAGCTTGTGTGAGAGAATCAATAATGTTTGAAGCAAGAGCGGCTAGCACCTTGTTTTGCAGTTTGAACTGAGTTTGCTATTTGAAGGAATACTGCCTACCTCTCAGCGTTTTCATGGGTGAGGAACATCAACTTTGTGCCTAATAGTCCCTTTGAGTGTGTGGAGAAACACTGTAGTTCTTCTAAGAAAATGTTTCATGATAGAAGGAAGAGGGTCTAGCAGTTTGGTTAGCACTGTGAACTGAGTTTGCTGTGTAAGGGAATACTGCCTACCTCTCAGTGTTTTCAAGAATGAGAAACATTACCTTTGTTGAAAATGGCCCTATACAACTGAAAGGAACATGCAGTGTAGCTTCTGTGAAACAATCATTCACGTTAGAAGCAAAAGAGCCTAGAACCTTGTTTTGCAGTTTGATTTGAGTTTGCTGTTTAAAGGAATACTGCCTACCTTTCAGCATTTTCATGGGTGAAGAACATCTACTTTGTACATAATACCCATTTCAAGTGAGTGGACTAACACTGTAGTTCTTCTAAGAAAATCTTCCATGTTAGAAGGAAGAGGGTCTAGTAATTTTCTTAGCACTGTGAACTGAGTTTGCTGTATAAGGGAATACTGCCTACCTCTCAGTGTTTTCAAGAATGAGAAACATTACCTTTGTTGAAAATGGCCCTATACAACTGAAAGGAACATGCAGTGTAGCTTCTGTGAAACAATCATTCACGTTAGAAGCAAAAGGGCCTAGAACCTTGTTTTGCAGTTTGATTTGAGTTTGCTGTTTAAAGGAATACTGCCTACCTCTCAGCATTTTCATGGGTGAAGAACATCTACTTTGTACATAATACCCATTTCAAGTGAGTGGACTAACACTGTAGTTCTTCTAAGAAAATCTTCCATGTTAGAAGGAAGAGGGTCTAGTAGTTTTCTTAGCACTGTGAACTGAGTTTGCTGTATAAGGGAACCCTGCCTACCTCTCAGTGTTTTCAAAAGTGAGAAACATCACCTTTGTTCAAAAATCCCCCATACAACTGAATAGAAGATGCAGTGTTGCTTGTGTGAGAGAATCAATAATATTTGAAGCAAGAGCGGCTACCACCTTGTTTTGCAGTTTGAATTGAGTTTGCTGTTTGAAGGAATACTGCCTACCTCTCAGCGTTTTCATGGGTGAAGATCATCAAGTTTGTACATAATACCCATTTCAAGTGAGTGGAGAAACACTGTAGTTCTTCTAAGAAAATCTTCGATGTTAGAAGGAAGAGGGTCTAGTAGTTTTCTTAGCACTGTGAACTGAGTTTGCTGTGTAAGGGAATACTGCCTACCTCTCAGTGTTTTCAAGAATGAGAAACATTACCTTTGTTGAAAATGGCCCTATACAACTGAAAGGAACATGCAGGGTAGCTTCTGTGAGAGAATCATTCACGTTAGAAGCAAAAGGGCCTAGAACCTTGTTTTGCAGTTTGATTTGAGTTTGCTGTTTAAAGGAATACTGCCTACCTCTCAGCGTTTTCAGGGGTGAAGAACATCAACTTTGTACATAATACCCATTTAAAGTGAGTGGAGAAACACTGCAGTTCTTCTAAGAAAATATTCCATGTTAGAAGGAAGAGGGTCTAGCAGTTTGCTTAGCACTGTGAACTGAGTTTGCTGTATAAGGGAATATTGCCTACCTCGCAGTGATTTCAAGAGGGAGAAACATCACCTTTGTTCAAAATCCCCCACAAAACTGAATAGAAGATGCAGTGTAGCTTGTGTGAGAGAATCAATAATGTTTGAAGCAAGAGCGGCTAGCACCTTGTTTTGCAGTTTGAATTGAGTTTGCTGTTTAAAGGAATACTGCCTAGCTCTCAGGGTTTTCATGGGTGAGGAACAGCCACTTTGTGCCTAATAGTGCCTTTCGAGTGTGAGGAGAAACACTGTAGTTGTTCTCAGAAAAATCTTTCATGATAGAAGGAAGAGGGTCTAGCAGTTTTCTTACCACTGTGAACTGAGCTTGCTGTCGAGGAGAACACTGCCTAACTCTCAGTGTTTCCATGAGTAAGAACACAAGTGAATGAAAGGAGCACTTTTGGTCTTGTTAGAGAACCATTAATTTTAGCAGCAAGAGGGTCTAGCCAATTGTTTACTATTGTGAATTCACTTAACATTCTAAAAGACTTCTGCATATCCCTTAGTGTTATCACGGTTCTAGATCATCAACTTTTTGCAAAATGACCCCTTTCAAGTGAACGGCAGAATCACTGTAGCTATTGAAAGAGACACATTAAAGTTAGAAGGAAGAAGCTCTATCACCTTGTTTAGCATTGTGCACTGAGTTGGCTTTTGAAAGGAACACTGTATAGATCTCAGCTTTTTATGGTTGAGGAACATCAACTTTCAGCCAAATAGCCCCTTTCGAGTGACTGGAGAAACAGTCTAGTTTTAATAAAATCTATCATGTTAGAAGAAAGAGGGCCTAGCAGTTTTCTTAGCACTGTGAACTGAGTTTGCTGTATAAGGGAACCCTGCCTACCTCTCAATGTTTTCAAGAATGAGAAACATTACCTTTGTTGAAAATGGCCCAATACAAATGAAAGGAAGATGCAGTGTAGCTTCTGTGAGAGAATCATTCATGTCAAAAGCAAGAGGGCCTAGAAGCTTGTTTTGCAGTTTGATTTGAGTTTCCTGTTTAAAGGAATACTGCCTACCTCTCAGTGTTTTCATGGCTGAGGAACAACTTTGTACCTAATACCCATTTCAAGTTAGTAGAGAAACACTATAGTTCTTCTAAGAAAATCTTTCATATTAGAAGGAAGAGGGTCTAGCATCTTGCTTTGCATTGTGAACTGAGTTTGCTGTATAAGGGAATACTGCCTACCTCTCAGTGTTTTCAAGAGTGAGAAACATCACCTTTGTTCAAAAATCCCCCATGCAACTGAATAGAAGAGGCAGTGTTGCTTGTGTGAGAGAATCAACAATGTTTGAAGCAAGAGCGGCTAGCACCTTGTTTTGCAGTTTGAACTGAGTTTGCTATTTGAAGGATTACTGCCTACCTCTCAGCGTTTTCATGGGTGAGGAACATCAACTTTGTGCCTAACAGTCCCTTTGAGTGTGTGGAGAAACACTGTAGTTCTTCTAAGAAAATGTTTCATGATAGAAGGAAGAGGGTCTAGCAGTTTGGTTAGCACTGTGAACTGAGTTTGCTGTGTAAGGGAATACTGCCTACCTCTCAGTGTTTTCAAGAATGAGAAACATTACCTTTGTTGAAAATGGCCCTATACAACTGAAAGGAACATGCAGTGTAGCTTCTGTGAGAGAATCATTCACGTTAGAAGCAAAAGGGCCTAGAACCTTGTTTTGCAGTTTGATTTGAGTTTGCTGTTTAAAGGAATACTGCCTACCTCTCAGCGTTTTCATGGGTGAAGAACATCAACTTTGTACATAATACCCATTTCAAGTGAGTGGAGAAACACTGCAGTTCTTCTAAGAAAATCTCCCATGTTAGAAGGAAGAGGGTCTACTAGTTTGCTTAGCACTGTGAACTGAGTTTGCTGTATAAGGGAATACTGCCTACCTCTCAGTGTTTTCAAGAATGAGAAACATTACCTTTGTAGAAAATGGCCCTATACAACTGAAAGGAACATGCAGTGTAGCTTCTGTGAGAGAATCATTCCCGTTAGAAGCAAAAGGGCCTAGAACCTTGTTTTGCAGTTTGATTTGAGTTTGCTGTTTAAAGGAATACTGCCTACCTCTCAGCGTTTTCATGGGTGAAGAACATCAACTTTGTACATAATACCCATTTCAAGTGAGTGGAGAAACACTGCAGTTCTTCTAAGAAAATCTCCCATGTTAGAAGGAAGAGGGTCTACTAGTTTGCTTAGCACTGTGAACTGAGTTTGCTGTATAAGGGAATACTGCCTACCTCTCAGTGTTTTCAAAAGTGAGAAACATCACCTTTGTTCAAAAATCCCCCATACAACTGAATAGAAGATGCAGTGTTGCTTGTGTGAGAGAATCAATAATGTTTGAAGCAAGAGCGGCGACCACCTTGTTTTGCAGTTTGAATTGAGTTTGCTGTTTGAAGGAATACTGCCTACCTCTCAGCGTTTTCATGGGTGAGGAACTTCAACTTTGTGCCTAATAGTCCCTTTGAGTGTGTGGAGAAACACTGTAATTCTTTTAAAAATTGTTTCATGATAGAAGGAAGAGGGTCTAGCAGTTTGGTTAGCACTGTGAACTGAGTTTGCTGTGTAAGGGAATACTGCCTACCTCTCAGTGTTTTCAAGAATGAGAAACATTACCTTTGTTGAAAATGGCCCTATACAACTGAAAGGAAGATGCAGTGTAGCTTCTGTGAGAGAATCATTCATGTCAAAACAAGAGGGCCTAGAACCTTGTTTTGCAGTTTGATTTGACTTTCTTGTTTAAAGGAATACTGCCTACCTCTCAGTGTTTTCATGGCTGAGGAACAACTTTGTACCTAATACCCATTTCAAGTTAGTAGAGAAACACTATAGTTCTTCTAAGAAAATCTTTCATGTTAGAAGGAAGAGGGTCTAGCATCTTGCTTTGCATTGTGAACTGAGTTTGCTGTATAAGGGAATACTGCCTACCTCTCATTGTTTTCAAGAGTGAGAAACATCACATTTGTTCAAAAATCCCCCATGCAACTGAATAGAAGAGGCCGTGTGGCTTGTGTGAGAGAATCAACAATGTTTGTAGCAAGAGCGGCTAGCACCTTGTTTTGCAGTTTGAACTGAGTTTGCTATTTGAAGGAATACTGCCTACCTCTCAGCGTTTTCATGGGTGAGGAACATCAACTTTGTGCCTAATAGTTCCTTTGAATGTGTGGAGAAACACTGTAGTTCTTCTAAGAAAATGTTTCATGATAGAAGGAAGAGGGTCTAGCAGTTTGGTTAGCACTGTGAACTGAGTTTGCTGTGTAAGGGAATACTGCCTACCTCTCAGTGTTTTCAAGAATGAGAAACATTACCTTTGTTGAAAATGGCCCTATACAACTGAAAGGAACATGCAGTGTAGCTTCTGTGAGAGAATCATTCACGTTAGAAGCAAAAGGGCCTAGAACCTTGTTTTGCAGTTTGATTTGAGTTTGCTGTTTAAAGGAATACTGCCTACCTCTCAGCATTTTCATGGATGAAGAACATCAACTTTGTACATAATACCCATTTCAAGGGAGTGGAGAAACACTGTAGTTCTTCTAAGAAAATCTTCCATGATAGAAGGAAGAGGCTCTAGCAGTTTGGTTAGCACTGTGAACTGAGTTTGCTGTGTAAGGGAATACCGCCTACCTCTCAGTGTTTTCAAGAATGAGAAACATTACCTTTGTTGAAAATGGCCCTATACAACTGAAAGGAACATGCAGTGTAGCTTCTGTGAGAGAATCATTCACGTTAGAAGCAAAAGGGCCTAGAACCTTGTTTTGCAGTTTGATTTGAGTTTGCTGTTTGAAGGAATATTGCCTACCTCTCAGCGTTTTCATGGGTGAGGAACTTCAACTTTGTGCCTAATAGTCCCTTTGAGTGTGTGGAGAAACACTGTAATTCTTCTAAAAATTGTTTCATGATAGAAGGAAGAGGGTCTAGCAGTTTGGTTAGCACTGTGAACTGAGTTTGCTGTGTAAGGGAATACGGCCTATCTCTCAGTGTTTTCAAGAATTAGAAACATTACCTTTGTTGAAAATGGCCCTATACAACTGAAAGGAAGATGCAGTGTAGCTTCTGTGAGAGAATCATTCATGTCAAAACAAGAGGGCCTAGAACCTTGTTTTGCAGTTTGATTTGACTTTCTTGTTTAAAGGAATACTGCCTACCTCTCAGTGTTTTCATTGCTGAGGAACAACTTTGTACCTAATACCCATTTCAAGTTAGTAGAGAAACACTATAGTTCTTCTAAGAAAAGCTTTCATGTTAGAAGAAGAGGGTCTAGCATCTTGCTTTGCATTGTGAACTGAGTTTGCTGTATAAGGGAATACTGCCTACCTCTCAGTGTTTTCAAGAGTGAGAAACATCACCTTTGTTCAAAAATCCCCCATGCAACTGAATAGAAGAGGCAGTGTTGCTTGTGTGAGAGAATCAACAATGTTTGAAGCAAGAGCGGCTAGCACCTTGTTTTGCAGTTTGAACTGAGTTTGCTATTTGAAGGAATACTGCCTACCTCTCAGCGTTGTCATGGGTGAGGAACATCAACTTTGTGCCTAATAGTCCCTTTGAGTGTGTGGAGAAACACTGTAGTTCTTCTAAGAAATTGTTTCATGATAGAAGGAAGAGGGTCTAGCAGTTTGGTTAGCACTGTGAACTGAGTTTGCTGTGTAAGGGAATACTGCCTACCTCTCAGGGTTTTAAAGTGTGAGGAATATAGTCTTTGGCAAAAGAGCCCCTTTCAAGTGAATGGAAGAAACATTCTATCTCTTGTAATGCAGATGTCAAGTTTTGCAGCAGGAGGTTCTGGCCCATTGTTTCCCTGTGAGAATTGAATTAGCATGTGAAAGAATGCTTCCCAAAGAAAGTCTTTATTGAGGGATATTCTTCCTAGCACAGAGTGGTTTCCTGTGGTTGGACCATCACTTTTTTGGAAAAGTGCCAAATTCAAGTGAAAGGAAGCAGCACTGTTTCTGTTTTAAGAACAGCATTAATGTTAGAAGCAAGGGGGGCTAGCATGCTGTTTACCAGTGAGATGTGAATGAACTTTCCAAGGGAATACTGCCTGTCTCTCAGGCTTTACACTGTGCGGAACATTACTTTTTTCAAATAGCCATTTGCAAGTGAATGGAAGAAGCACTCTTTCTCTTCTAAGAGACCATAAATGTTACAAGCAAGAGGGCCAAGAACCTTGTTTAGCATTTGAATTCAGTTAGCTGGTTATAAGAATACGGCCTACATCTCAGTGTTATTCTGGGTGAAAAACATAAAGTTTGTGCCAAATACCGCCTTTCAAATGAATGGAGAAACACTGTAGCTCTTCTAATAAAACCATTAATGTAGAAGGAAGAGGGTCTAGCAGCTTGCTTACAATTGCGAATGGAGCTTGCTGTTGAAGGGAACAATGCCTACCTCTCAGTGTTTCCATGAATGAGAACACAAGTGCATGAAAGGATCACTGTTGGTCTTGTGAGAGAACCAAGAATTTAAGAAGCAAGAGGGTCTAGCCACTTGTTTAATATTGTGAATTCAGTTCACATTTTAAAAGACTTCTGCCTATCCCTAAGTGTTTTCAAGGTTCTGGATCATCAACTTTTTGCAAAATGACCCCTTTCAAGTGAATGGCAGGAGCCCTGTAGCTCTAGAAAGACACACATTAAAGTTAGAAGCAAGAAGGTCTACAACCTTGTTTAGCCTTGTGAACGGAGTTGTCTTTTGAAAGGAACACTGCCTAAGTCTCAGCTTTGTCATGGGTGAGGAACATTACCTTTCAGCCAAATAGCCCCTTTTGAGGGAATGGAGAAACACTCTAGTTTTAATAAAATCTTTCATGTTAGAAGGAAGAGGGTCTAGCAGTTTGCTTAGCACTGTGAACTGAGTTTGCTGTATAAGGGAATACTGTCTACCTCTCAGTGTTTTCAAAAATGAGGAACATAACCTTTGTTGCAAATGGCCCGATACAACTGAAAGGAAGTTGCAGTGCAGCTTTTGTGAGAGAATCATCCATGTCAGAAGCCAGAAGGCCTAGAACCTTGTTTTGCAGTTTGATTTGAATTTGCTGTTTAAAGGAATACTACCTACCTCTCAGCGTTTTCATGGCTGAGGAACAGCTTTGTACCTAATACCCAATTCAAGTGAGTAGAGAAACACAATAGTTCTTCTAAGAAAATCTTTCATGTTAGAAGGAAGAGGGTCTAGCAGCTTGCTTTGCATTGTGAACTGACTTTGCTGTATAAGGAAATACTGCCTACCTCTTAGTGTTTTCAAGAGTGAGATACATCAGCTTTGTTCACAATGGCCCCATACAACTGAAAGGAAGATGCAGTGTAGCTTGTGTGAGAGAATCAATAATATTTGAAGCAAGAGGGGCTAGCACCTTGTTTTGAAATTTGAATTGAGTTTGCTGTTTCCAGGAATACTGCCTACCTCTCAGTGTATTCATAGTTGAGGAACATCAACTTTGTGCCAAATTGCCCCTTTCAAGTGAGAGTTGAAACACTGTAGATCTTCTAAGAAAATCTTTCCTGTTAGAAGGAAGAGGGCCTAGCAGTTTGCTTAGCACTGTGAACTGAGTTTGCTGTATAAGGGAATACTTCCTACCTCTCAATGTTTTCAAGAATGAGAAACATTACCTTTGTTGAAAATGGCACAATACAACTGAAAGGAAGATGCAGTGTAGCTTCTGTGAGAGAATCATTCATGTCAGAAGCAAGAGGGCCTAGAACCTTGTTTTGCAGTTTGATTTGAGTTTCCTGTTTAAAGGAGTACTGCCTACCTCTCAGCATTTTCATGGGTGAGGAATTTTAACTTTGTACATAACAGCCCCTTTCAAGTGAGTAGAGAAACACTGTTTAGTTCTTCTAAGAAAATCTTCCATGTTGGAAGGAAGATGGTCTAGCAGCTTGCTTAGCATTGTGAACTGAGTTTGCTGTATAAGGGAATACTGCCTACCTCTCAGTGTTTTCAAGAGTGAGAAACATCACCTTTGTTCAAAAATCCCCCATACAACTGAATAGAAGATGCAGTGTTGCTTGTGTGAGAGAACCAACAATGTTTGTAGCAAGAGCGGCTAGCACCTTGTTTTGCAGTTTGAATTGAGTTTGCTGTTTGAAGGAATACGGCCTAGCTCTTCGGGTTTTCATGGGTGAGGAACAGCAACTTTGTGCCTAATAGTGCCTTTCGAGTGTGTGGAGAAACACTGTAGTTGTTCTAAGAAAATCTTTCATGATAGAAGGAACAGGGTCTAGCAGGTTTCTTACCACTGTGAATTGAGCTTGCTGTTGAGGAGAACACTGCCTAACTCTCAGTGTTTCCATGAGTAAGAACACAAGTGAATGAAAGGAGCACTTTTGGTCTTGTTAGAGAACCATTAATTTTAGCAGCAAGAGGGTCTAGCCAATTGTTTACTATTGTGAATTCACTTAACATTCTAAAAGACTTCTGCATATCCCTTAGTGTTATCACGGTTCTACATCATCAAATTTTTGCAAAATGATCCCTTTCAAGTGAATGGCAGAATCACTGTAGCTATTGAAAGAGACACATTAAAGTTAGAAGGAAGAAGCTCTATCACCTTGTTTAGCATTGTGCACTGAGTTGGCTTTTGAAAGGAACACTCCATAGGTCTCAGCTTTTTATGGTTGAGGAACATCAACTTTCAGCCAAATAGCCCCTTTCGAGTGACTGGAGAAACAGTCTCGTTTTAATAAAATCTATCATGTTAGAAGGAAGAGGGCCTAGCAGTTTGCTTAGCACTGTGAACTGAGTTTGCTGTATAAGGGAACCCTGCATACCTCTCAATGTTTTCAAGAATGAGAAACATTACCTTTGTTGAAAATGGCCCAATACAACTGAAAGGAAGATGCAGTGTAGCTTCTGTGAGAGAATCATTCATGTCAAAAGCAAGAGGGCCTAGAACCTTGTTTTGCAGTTTGATTTGAGTTTGCTGTTTAAAGGAATACTGCCTACCTCTCAGCGTTTTCATGGGTGAAGAACATAACTTTATACATAATACCCATTTCAAGTGAGTGGAGAAACACTGTAGTTCTTCTAAGAAAATCTTCCATGTTAGAAGGAAGAGGGTCTAGTAGTTTTCTTAGCACTGTGAACTGAGTTTGCTGTGTAAGGAAATACGGCCTACCTCTCAGTGTTTTCAAGAATGAGAAACATTACCTTTGTTGAAAATGGCCCTATACAACTGAAAGGAACATGCAGTGTAGCTTCTGTGAGAGAATCATTCACGTTAGAAGCAAAAGGGCCTAGAACCTTGTTTTGCACTTTGATTTGAGTTTGCTGTTTAAAGGAATACTGCCTACCTCTCAGCATTTTCATGGGTGAAGAACATCAACTTTGTACATAATACCCATTTCAAGTGAGTGGACTAACACTGTAGTTCTTCTAAGAAAATCTTCCATGTTAGAAGGAAGAGCGTCTAGCAGTTTGCTTAGCACTGTGAACTGAGTTTGCTGTATAAGGGAACCCTGCCTACCTCTCAATGTTTTCAAGAATGAGAAACATTACCTTTGTTGAAAATGGCCCAATACAACTGAAAGGAAGAAGCAGTGTAGCTTCTGTGAGAGAATCATTCATGTCAAAAGCAAGACTTGTTTTGCAGTTTGAACTGAGTTTGCTATTTGAAGGAATACTGCCTACCTCTCAGCGTTTTCATGGGTGAGGAACATCAACTTTGTGCCTAATAGTCCCTTTGAGTGTGTGGAGAAACTCTGTAGTTCTTCTAAGAAATTGTTTCATGATAGAAGGAAGAGGGTCTAGCAGTTTGGTTAGCACTGTGAACTGAGTTTGCTGTGTAAGGGAATACTGCCTACCTCTCAGTGTTTTCAAGAATGAGAAACATTACCTTTGTTGAAAATGGCCCTATACAACTGAAAGGAACATGCAGTGTAGCTTCTGTGAGAGAATCATTCACGTTAGAAGCAAAAGGGCCTAGAACCTTGTTTTGCAGTTTGATTTGAGTTTGCTGTTTAAAGGAATACTGCTTACCTCTCAGCGTTTTCATGGGTGAAGAACATCAACTTTGTACATAATACCCATTTCAAGTGAGTGGAGAAACACTGTAGTTCTTCTAAGAAAATCTTCCATGTTAGAAGGAAGAGGGTCTAGCAGTTTGCTTAGCACTGTCAACTGAGTTTACTGTGTAAGGGAATACTGCCTACCTCTCAGGGTTTTAAAGTGTGAGGAATATAGTCTTTGGCAAAAGAGCCCCTTTCAAGTGAATGGAAGAAACATTCTATCTCTTGTAATGCAGATGTCAAGTTTTGCAGCAGGAGTTTCTGGCCCATTGTTTCCCTGTAAGAATTGAATTAGCATGTGAAAGAATGCTTCCCAAAGAAAGTCTTTATTGAGGGATATTCTTCCTAGCACAGAGTGGTTTCCTGTGGTTGGACCATCACTTTTTTGGAAAAGTGCCAAATTCAAGTGAAAGGAAGCAGCACTGTTTCTGTTTTAAGAACAGCATTAATGTTAGAAGCAAGGGGGGCTAGCATGCTGTTTACCAGTGAGAAGTGAATGAACTTTCCAAGGGAATACTGCCTGTCTCTCAGGCTTTACACTGTGCGGAACATTACTTTTTTCAAATAGCCATTTGCAAGTGAATGGAAGAAGCACTGTTTCTCTTCTAAGAGATCATAAATGTTACAAGCAAGAGGGCCAAGAACCTTGTTTAGCATTTGAATTCAGTTAGCTGGTTATAAGAATACGGCCTACATCTCAGTGTTATTCTGGGTGAAAAACATAAAGTTTGTGCCAAATACCGCCTTTCAAATGAATGGAGAAACACTGTAGCTCTTCTAATAAAACCATTAATGTAGAAGGAAGAGGGTCTAGCAGCTTGCTTACAATTGCGAATGGAGCTTGCTGTTGAAGGGAACAATGCCTACCTCTCAGTGTTTCCATGAATGAGAACACAAGTGCATGAAAGGATAACTGTTGGTCTTGTGAGAGAACCAAGAATTTAAGAAGCAAGAGGGTCTAGCCACTTGTTTAATATTGTGAATTCAGTTCACATTTTAAAAGACTTCTGCCTATCCCTAAGTGTTTTCAAGGTTCTGGATCATCAACTTTTTGCAAAATGACCCCTTTCAAGTGAATGGCAGGAGCCCTGTAGCTCTAGAAAGACACACATTAAAGTTAGAAGCAAGAAGGTCTACAACCTTGTTTAGCCTTGTGAACGGAGTTGGCTTTTGAAAGGAACACTGCCTAAGTCTCAGCTTTGTCATGGGTGAGGAACATTACCTTTCAGCCAAATAGCCCCTTTTGAGGGAATGGAGAAACACTCTAGTTTTAATAAAATCTTTCATGTTAGAAGGAAGAGGGTCTAGCAGTTTGCTTAGCACTGTGAACTGAGTTTGCTGTATAAGGGAATACTGTCTACCTCTCAGTGTTTTCAAAAATGAGGAACATAACCTTTGTTGCAAATGGCCCGATACAACTGAAAGGAAGTTGCAGTGCAGCTTTTGTGAGAGAATCATCCATGTCAGAAGCCAGAAGGCCTAGAACCTTGTTTTGCAGTTTGATTTGAATTTGCTGTTTAAAGGAATACTGCCTACCTCTCAGCGTTTTCATGGCTGAGGAACAGCTTTGTACCTAATACCCATTTCAAGTGAGTAGAGAAACACAATAGTTCTTCTAAGAAAATCTTTCATGTTAGAAGGAAGAGGGTCTAGCAGCTTGCTTTGCATTGTGAACTGACTTTGCTGTATAAGGAAATACTGCCTACCTCTTAGTGTTTTCAAGAGTGAGATACATCAGCTTTGTTCACAATGGCCCCATACAACTGAAAGGAAGATGCAGTGTAGCTTGTGTGAGAGAATCAATAATATTTGAAGCAAGAGGGGCTAGCACCTTGTTTTGAAATTTGAATTGAGTTTGCTGTTTCCAGGAATACTGCCTACCTCTCAGTGTATTCATAGTTGAGGAACATCAACTTTGTGCCAAATTGCCCCTTTCAAGTGAGAGTTGAAACACTGTAGATCTTCTAAGAAAATCTTTCCTGTTAGAAGGAAGAGGGCCTAGCAGTTTGCTTAGCACTGTGAACTGAGTTTGCTGTATAAGGGAATACTTCCTACCTCTCAATGTTTTCAAGAATGAGAAACATTACCTTTGTTGAAAATGGCACAATACAACTGAAAGGAAGATGCAGTGTAGCTTCTGTGAGAGAATCATTCATGTCAGAAGCAAGAGGGCCTAGAACCTTGTTTTGCAGTTTGATTTGAGTTTCCTGTTTAAAGGAGTACTGCCTACCTCTCAGCATTTTCATGGGTGAGGAATTTTAACTTTGTACATAACAGCCCCTTTCAAGTGAGTGGAGAAACACTGTGTAGTTCTTCTAAGAAAATCTTCCATGTTAGAAGGAAGATGGTCTAGCAGCTTGCTTAGCATTGTGAACTGAGTTTGCTGTATAAGGGAATACTGCCTACCTCTCAGTGTTTTCAAGAGTGAGAAACATCACCTTTGTTCAAAAATCCCCCATACAACTGAATAGAAGATGCAGTGTTGCTTGTGTGAGAGAACCAACAATGTTTGTAGCAAGAGCGGCTAGCACCTTGTTTTGCAGTTTGAATTGAGTTTGCTGTTTGAAGGAATACTGCCTAGCTCTCAGGGTTTTCATGGGTGAGGAACAGCAACTTTGTGCCTAATAGTGCCTTTCGAGTGTGTGGAGAAACACTGTAGTTGTTCTAAGAAAATCTTTCATGATAGAAGGAACAGGGTCTAGCAGGTTTCTTACCACTGTGAATTGAGCTTGCTGTTGAGGAGAACACTGCCTAACTCTCAGTGTTTCCATGAGTAAGAACACAAGTGAATGAAAGGAGCACTTTTGGTCTTGTTAGAGAACCATTAATTTTAGCAGCAAGAGGGTCTAGCCAATTGTTTACTATTGTGAATTCACTTAACATTCTAAAAGACTTCTGCATATCCCTTAGTGTTATCACGGTTCTACATCATCAACTTTTTGCAAAATGACCCCTTTCAAGTGAATGGCAGAATCACTGTAGCTATTGAAAGAGACACATTAAAGTTAGAAGGAAGAAGCTCTATCACCTTGTTTAGCATTGTGCTCTGAGTTGGCTTTTGAAAGGAACACTGCATAGGTCTCAGCTTTTTATGGTTGAGGAACATCAACTTTCAGCCAAATAGCCCCTTTCGAGTGACTGGAGAAACAGTCTCGTTTTAATAAAATCTATCATGTTAGAAGGAAGAGGGCCTAGCAGTTTGCTTAGCACTGTGAACTGAGTTTGCTGTATAAGGGAACCCTGCATACCTCTCAATGTTTTCAAGAATGAGAAACATTACCTTTGTTGAAAATGGCCCAATACAACTGAAAGGAAGATGCAGTGTAGCTTCTGTGAGAGAATCATTCATGTCAAAAGCAAGAGGGCCTAGAACCTTGTTTTGCAGTTTGATTTGAGTTTCCTGTTTAAAGGAATACTGCCTACCTCTCAGTGTTTTCATGGCTGAGGAACAACTTTGTACCTAATACCCATTTCAAGTTAGTAGAGAAACACTATAGTTCTTCTAAGAAAATCTTTCATGTTAGAAGGAAGAGGGTCTAGCATCTTGCTTTGCATTGTGAACTGAGTTTGCTGTATAAGGGAATACTGCCTACCTCTCATTGTTTTCAAGAGTGAGAAACATCACCTTTGTTCAAAAATCCCCCATGCAACTGAATAGAAGAGGCAGTGTTGCTTGTGTGAGAGAATCAACAATGTTTGTAGCAAGAGCGGCTAGCACCTTGTTTTGCAGTTTGAACTGAGTTTGCTATTTGAAGGAATACTGCCTACCTCTCAGCGTTTTCATGGGTGAGGAACATCAACTTTGTGCCTAATAGTCCCTTTGAGTGTGTGGAGAAACACTGTAGTTCTTCTAAGAAAATGTTTCATGATAGAAGGAAGAGGGTCTAGCAGTTTGGTTAGCACTGTGAACTGAGTTTGCTGTGTAAGGGAATACTGCCTACCTCTCAGTGTTTTCAAGAATGAGAAACATTACCTTTGTTGAAAATGGCCCTATACAACTGAAAGGAACATGCAGTGTAGCTTCTGTGAGAGAATCATTCACGTTAGAAGCAAAAGGGCCTAGAACCTTGTTTTGCAGTTTGATTTGAGTTTGCTGTTTAAAGGAATACTGCCTACCTCTCAGCGTTTTCATGGGTGAAGAACATCAACTTTGTACATAATACCCATTTCAAGTGAGTGGAGAAACACTGTAGTTCTTCTAAGAAAATCTTCGATGTTAGAAGGAAGAGGGTCTAGTAGTTTTCTTAGCACTGTGAACTGAGTTTGCTGTGAAAGGGAATACTGCCTACCTCTCAGTGTTTTCAAGAATGAGAAACATTACCTTTGTTGAAAATGGCCCTATACACCTGAAAGGAACATGCAGTGTAGCTTCTGTGAGAGAATCATTCACGTTAGAAGCAAAAGGGCCTAGAACCTTGTTTTGCAGTTTGATTTGAGTTTGCTGTTTAAAGGAATACTGCCTACCTCTCAGCGTTTTCATGGGTGAAGAACATAACTTTGTACATAATACCCATTTCAAGTGAGTGGAGAAACACTGTAGTTCTTCTAAGAAAATCTTCCATGTTAGAAGGAAGAGGGTCTAGTAGTTTTCTTAGCACTGTGAACTGAGTTTGCTGTGTAAGGGAATACTGCCTACCTCTCAGGGTTTTAAAGTGTGAGGAATATAGTCTTTGGCAAAAGAGCCCCTTTCAAGTGAATGGAAGAAACATTCTATCTCTTGTAATGCAGATGTCAAGTTTTGCAGCAGGAGGTTCTTGCCCATTGTTTCCCTGTGAGAATTGAATTAGCATGTGAAAGAATGCTTCCCAAAGAAAGTCTTTATTGAGGGATATTCTTCCTAGCACAGAGTGGTTTCCTGTGGTTGGACCATCACTTTTTTGGAAAAGTGCCAAATTCAAGTGAAAGGAAGCAGCACTGTTTCTGCCTACCTCTCAGTGTTTTCAAAAGTGAGAAACATCACCTTTGTTCAAAAATCCCCCATACAACTGAATAGAAGAAGCAGTGTTGCTTGTGTGAGAGAATCAATAATGTTTGAAGCAAGAGCGGCGACCACCTTGTTTTGCAGTTTGAATTGAGTTTGCTGTTTGAAGGAATACTGCCTACCTCTCAGCGTTTTCATGGGTGAGGAACTTCAACTTTGTGCCTAATAGTCCCTTTGAGTGTGTGGAGAAACACTGTAATTCTTCTAAAAATTGTTTCATGATAGAAGGAAGAGGGTCTAGCAGTTTGGTTAGCACTGTGAACTGAGTTTGCTGTGTAAGGGAATACGGCCTACCTCTCAGTGTTTTCAAGAATTAGAATCATTACCTTTGTTGAAAATGGCCCTATACAACTGAAAGGAAGATGCAGTGTAGCTTCTGTGAGAGAATCATTCATGTCAAAAGCAAGAGGGCCTAGAACCTTGTTTTGCAGTTTGATTTGACTTTCTTGTTTAAAGGAATACTGCCTACCTCTCAGTGTTTTCATGGCTGAGGAACAACTTTGTACCTAATACTCATTTCAAGTTAGTAGAGAAACACTATAGTTCTTCTAAGAAAATATTTCATGTTAGAAGGAAGAGGGTCTAGCATCTTGCTTTGCATTGTGAACTGAGTTTGCTGTATAAGGGAATACTGCCTACCTCTCAGTGTTTTCAAGAGTGAGAAACATCACCTTTGTTCAAAAATCCCCCATGCAACTGAATAGAAGAGGCAGTGTTGCTTGTGTGAGAGAATCAACAATGTTTGAAGCAAGAGCGGCTAGCACCTTGTTTTGCAGTTTGAACTGAGTTTGCTATTTGAAGGAATACTGCCTACCTCTCAGCGTTTTCATGGGTGAGGAACATCAACTTTGTGCCTAATAGTCCATTTGAGTGTGTGGAGAAACACTGTAGTTCTTCTAAGAAATTGTTTCATGATAGAAGGAAGAGGGTCTAGCAGTTTGGTTAGCACTGTGAACTGAGTTTGCTGTGTAAGGGAATACTGCCTACCTCTCAGTGTTTTCAAGAATGAGAAACATTACCGTTGTTGAAAATGGCCCTATACAACTGAAATGAACATGCAGTGTAGCTTCTGTGAGAGAATCATTCACGTTAGAAGCAAAAGGGCCTAGAACCTTGTTTTGCAGTTTGATTTGAGTTTGCTGTTTAAAGGAATACTGCCTACCTCTCAGCGTTTTCATGGGTGAAGAACATCAACTTTGTACATAATACCCATTTCAAATGAGTGGAGAAACACTGTAGTTCTTCTAAGAAAATCTTCGATGTTAGAAGGAAGAGGGTCTAGTAGTTTTCTTAGCACTGTGAACTGAGTTTGCTGTGTAAGGGAATACTGCCTACCTCTCAGTGTTTTCAAGAATGAGAAACATTACCTTTGTTGAAAATGGCCCTATACACCTGAAAGGAACATGCAGTGTAGCTTCTGTGAGAGAATCATTCACGTTAGAAGCAAAAGGGCCTAGAACCTTGTTTTGCAGTTTGATTTGAGTTTGCTGTTTAAAGGAATACTGCCTACCTCTCAGCATTTTCATGGATGAAGAACATCAACTTTGTACATAATACCCATTTCAAGTGAGTGGAGAAACACTGTAGTTCTTCTAAGAAAATCTTCCATGATAGAAGGAAGAGGGTCTAGCAGCTTGCTTAGCATTGTGAACTGAGTTTGCTGTATAAGGGAATACTGCCTACCTCTCAGTGTTTTCAAAAGTGAGAAACATCACATTTGTTCAAAAATCCCCCATACAACTGAATAGAAGATGCAGTGTTGCTTGTGTGAGAGAATCAATAATGTTTGAAGCAAGAGCGGCGACCACCTTGTTTTGCAGTTTGAATTGAGTTTGCTGTTTGAAGGAATACTGCCTACCTCTCAGCGTTTTCATGGGTGAGGAACTTCAACTTTGTGCCTAATAGTCCCTTTAGTGTGTGGAGAAACACTGTAATTCTTCTAAAAATTGTTTCATGATAGAAGGAAGAGGGTCTAGCAGTTTGGTTAGCACTGTGAACTGAGTTTGCTGTGTAAGGGAATACGGCCTACCTCTCAGTGTTTTCAAGAATTAGAAACATTACCTTTGTTGAAAATGGCCCTATAAAACTGAAAGGAAGATGCAGTGTAGCTTCTGTGAGAGAATCATTCATGTCAAAAGCAAGAGGGCCTAGAACCTTGTTTTGCAGTTTGATTTGACTTTCTTGTTTAAAGGAATCCTGCCTACCTCTCAGCATTTTCATGGGTGAAGAACATCAACTTTGTACATAATACCCATTTCAAGTGAGTGGAGAAACACTGTAGTTCTTCTAAGAAAATCTTCCATGTTAGAAGGAAGAGGGTCTAGCAGTTTGCTTAGCACTGTGAACTGAGTTTGCTGTGTAAGGGAATACTGCCTACCTCTCAGGGTTTTAAAGTGTGAGGAATATAGTCTTTGGCAAAAGAGCCCCTTTCAAGTGAATGGAAGAAACATTCTATCTCTTGTAATGCAGATGTCAAGTTTTGCAGCAGGAGGTTCTGGCCCATTGTTTCCCTGTGAGAATTGAATTAGCATGTGAAAGAATGCTTCCCAAAGAAAGTCTTTATTGAGGGATATTCTTCCTAGCACAGAGTGGTTTCCTGTGGTTGGACCATCACTTTTTTGGAAAAGTGCCAAATTCAAGTGAAAGGAAGCAGCACTGTTTCTGTTTTAAGAACAGCATTAATGTTAGAAGCAAGGGGGCTAGCATGCTGTTTACCAGTGAGAAGTGAATGAACTTTCCAAGGGAATACTGCCTGTCTCTCAGGCTTTACACTGTGCGGAACATTACTTTTTTCAAATAGCCATTTGCAAGTGAATGGAAGAAGCACTGTTTCTCTTCTAAGAGACCATAAATGTTACAAGCAAGAGGGCCAAGAACCTTGTTTAGCATTTGAATTCAGTTAGCTGGTTATAAGAATACGGCCTACATCTCAGTGTTATTCTGGGTGAAAAACATAAAGTTTGTGCCAATACCGCCTTTCAAATGAATGGAGAAACACTGTAGCTCTTCTAATAAAACCATTAATGTAGAAGGAAGAGGGTCTAGCAGCTTGCTTACAATTGCGAATGGAGCTTGCTGTTGAAGGGAACAATGCCTACCTCTCAGTGTTTCCATGAATGAGAACACAAGTGCATGAAAGGATCACTGTTGGTCTTGTGAGAGAACCAAGAATTTAAGAAGCAAGAGGGTCTAGCCACTTGTTTAATATTGTGAATTCAGTTCACATTTTAAAAGACTTCTGCCTATCCCTAAGTGTTTTCAAGGTTCTGGATCATCAACTTTTTGCAAAATGACCCCTTTCAAGTGAATGGCAGGAGCCCTGTAGCTCTAGAAAGACACACATTAAAGTTAGAAGCAAGAAGGTCTACAACCTTGTTTAGCCTTGTGAACGGAGTTGGCTTTTGAAAGGAACACTGCCTAAGTCTCAGCTTTGTCATGGGTGAGGAACATTACCTTTCAGCCAAATAGCCCCTTTTGAGGGAATGGAGAAACACTCTAGTTTTAATAAAATCTTTCATGTTAGAAGGAAGAGGGTCTAGCAGTTTGCTTAGCACTGTGAACTGAGTTTGCTGTATAAGGGAATACTGCCCACCTCTCAATGTTTTCAAGAATGAGAAACATTACCTTTGTTGAAAATGGCCCTATACAACTGAAAGGAACATGCAGTGTAGCTTCTGTGAGAGAATCATTCACGTTAGAAGCAAAAGGGCCTAGAACCTTGTTTTGCAGTTTGATTTGAGTTTGCTGTTTAAAGGAATACTGCCTACCTCTCAGCGTTTTCATGGGTGAAGAACATCTACTTTTTACATAATACCCATTTCAAGTGAGTGGACTAACACTGTAGTTCTTCTAAGAAAATCTTCCATGTTAGAAGGAAGAGGGTCTAGCAGCTTGCTTAGCATTGTGAACTGAGTTTGCTGTATAAGGGAATACTGCCTACCTCTCAGTGTTTTCAAAAGTGAGAAACATCACCTTTGTTCAAAAATCCCCCATACAACTGAATAGAAGATGCAGTGTAGCTTGTGTGAGAGAATCAATAATGTTTGAAGCAAGAGCGGCGACCACCTTGTTTTGCAGTTTGAATTGAGTTTGCTGTTTGAAGGAATACTGCTTACCTCTCAGCGTTTTCATGGGTGAGGAACTTCAACTTTGTGCCTAATAGTCCCTTTGAGTGTGTGGAGAAACACTGTAATTCTTCTAAAAATTGCTTCATGATAGAAGGAAGAGGGTCTAGCAGTTTGGTTAGCACTGTGAACTGAGTTTGCTGTGTAAGGGAATACGGCCTACCTCTCAGTGTTTTCAAGAATTAGAAACATTACCTTTGTTGAAAATGGCCCTATACAACTGAAAGGAAGATGCAGTGTAGCTTCTGTGAGAGAATCCTTCATGTCAAAAGCAAGAGGGCCTAGAACCTTGTTTTGCAGTTTGATTTGACTTTCTTGTTTAAAGGAATACTGCCTACCTCTCAGTGTTTTCATGGCTGAGGAACAACTTTGTACCTAATACCCATTTCAACTTAGTAGAGAAAATCTATAGTTCTTCTAAGAAAATCTTTCATGTTAGAAGGAAGAGGGTCTAGCATCTTGCTTTGCATTGTGAACTGAGTTTGCTGTATAAGGGAATACTGCCTACCTCTCATTGTTTTCAAGAGTGAGAAACATCACCTTTGTTCAAAAATCCCCCATGCAACTGAATAGAAGAGGCAGTGTTGCTTGTGTGAGAGAATCAACAATGTTTGAAGCAAGAGCGGCTAGCACCTTGTTTTGCAGTTTGAACTGAGTTTGCTATTTGAAGGAATACTGCCTACCTCTCAGCGTTTTCATGGGTGAGGAACATCAACTTTGTGCCTAATAGTCCCTTTGAGTGTGTGGAGAAACACTGTAGTTCTTCTAAGAAAATGTTTCATGATAGAAGGAAGAGGGTCTAGCAGTTTGGTTAGCACTGTGAACTGAGTTTGCTGTGTAAGGGAATACTGCCTACCTCTCAGTGTTTTCAAGAATGAGAAACATTACCTTTGTTGAAAATGGCCCTATACAACTGAAAGGAACATGCAGTGTAGCTTCTGTGAGAGAATCATTCACGTTAGAAGCAAAAGGGCCTAGAACCTTGTTTTGCAGTTTGATTTGAGTTTGCTGTTTAAAGGAATACTGCCTACCTCTCAGCGTTTTCATGGGTGAAGAACATCAACTTTGTACATAATACCCATTTCAAGTGAGTGGAGAAACACTGCAGTTCTTCTAAGAAAATCTCCCATGTTAGAAGGAAGAGGGTCTACTAGTTTGCTTAGCACTGTGAACTGAGTTTGCTGTATAAGGGAATACTGCCTACCTCTCAGTGTTTTCAAGAATGAGAAACATTACATTTGTTGAAAATGGCCCTATACAACTGAAAGGAACATGCAGTGTAGCTTCTGTGAGAGAATCATTCACGTTAGAAGCAAAAGGGCCTAGAACCTTGTTTTGCAGTTTGATTTGAGTTTGCTGTTTAAAGGAATACTGCCTACCTCTCAGCGTTTTCATGGGTGAAGAACATGAACTTTGTACATAATACCCATTTCAAGTGAGTGGAGAAACACTGCAGTTCTTCTAAGAAAATCTTCCATGTTAGAAGGAAGAGGGTCTAGTTGTTTTCTTAGCACTGTGAACTGAGTTTGCTGTATAAGGGAATACTTCCTACCTCTCAGTGTTTTCAAGAATGAGAAACATTACCTTTGTTGAAAATGGCCCTATACAACTGAAAGGAACATGCAGTGTAGCTTCTGTGAGAGAATCATTCACGTTAGAAGCAAAAGGGCCTAGAACCTTGTTTTGCAGTTTGATTTGAGTTTGCTGTTTAAAGGAATACTGCCTACCTCTCAGCGTTTTCATGGGTGAAGAACATCTACTTTGTACATAATACCCATTTCAAGTGAGTGGAGAAACACTGTAGTTCTTCTAAGAAAATCTTCCATGTTAGAAGGAAGAGGGTGTAGCATCTTGCTTTGCATTGTGAACTGAGTTTGCTGTATAAGGGAATACTGCCTACCTCTCAGTGTTTTCAAGAGCGAGAAACATCACCTTTGTTCAAAAATCCCCCATGCAACTGAATAGAAGAGGCAGTGTTGCTTGTGTGAGAGAATCAACAATGATTGAAGCAAGAGCGGCTAGCACCTTGTTTTGCAGTTTGAACTGAGTTTGCTATTTGAAGGAATACTGCCTACCTCTCAGCGTTTTCATGGGTGAGGAACATCAACTTTGTGCCTAATAGTCCCTTTGAGTGTGTGGAGAAACACTGTAGTGCTTCTAAGAAATTGTTTCATGATAGAAGGAAGAAGGTCTAGCAGTTTGGTTAGCACTGTGAACTGAGTTTGCTGTGTAAGGGAATACTGCCTACCTCTCAGTGTTTTCAAGAATGAGAAACATTACCTTTGTTGAAAATGGCCCTGTACAACTGAAAGGAACAGGCAGTGTAGCTTCTATGAGAGAATCATTCACGTTAGAAGCAAAAGGGCCTAGAACCTTGTTTTGCAGTTTGATTTGAGTTTGCTGTTTAAAGGAATGCTGCCTACCTCTCAGCGTTTTCATTGGTGAAGAACATCAACTTTGTACATAATACCCATTTCAAGTGAGTGGAGAAACACTGTAGTTCTTCTAAGAAAATCTTCCATGTTAGAAGGAAGAGGGTCTAGCAGTTTGCTTAGCACTGTGAACTGAGTTTGCTGTATAAGGGAATATTGCCTATCTCGCAGTGATTTCAAGAGTGAGAAACATCACCTTTGTTCAAAATCCCCCTCAAAACTGAATAGAAGATGCAGTGTAGCTTGTGTGAGAGAATCAATAATGTTGGAAGCAAGAGCGGCTAGCACCTTGTTTTGCAGATTGAATTGAGTTTGCTGTTTAAAGGAATACTGCCTAGCTCTCAGGTTTTTCATGGGTGAGGAACAGCAACTTTGTGCCTAATAGTGCCTTTCGAGTGTGTGGAGAAACACTGTAGTTGTTCTCAGAAAATCTTTCATGATAGAAGGAAGAGGGTCTAGCAGTTTTCTTACCACTGTGAACTGAGCTTGCTGTTGAGGAGAACACTGCCTAACTCTCAGTGTTTCCATGAGTAAGAACACAAGTGAATGAAAGGAGCACTTTTGGTCTTGTTAGAGAACCATTAATTTTAGCAGCAAGAGGGTCTAGCCAATTGTTTACTATTGTGAATTCACTTAACATTCTAAAAGACTTCTGCATATCCCTTAGTGTTATCACGGTTCTAGATCATCAACTTTTTGCAAAATGACCCCTTTCAAGTGAACGGCAGAATCACTGTAGCTATTGAAAGAGACACATTAAAGTTAGAAGGAAGAAGCTCTATCACCTTGTTTAGCATTGTGCACTGAGTTGGCTTTTGAAAGGAACACTGCATAGGTCTCAGCTTTTTATGGTTGAGGAACATCAACTTTCAGCCAAATAGCCCCTTTCGAGTGACTGGAGAAACAGTCTAGTTTTAATAAAATCTATCATGTTAGAAGAAAGAGGGCCTAGCAGTTTGCTTAGCACTGTGAACTGAGTTTGCTGTATAAGGGAACCCTGCCTACCTCTCAATGTTTTCAAGAATGAGAAACATTACCTTTGTTGAAAATGGCCCAATACAAATGAAAGGAAGATGCAGTGTAGCTTCTGTGAGAGAATCATTCATGTCAAAAGCAAGAGGGCCTAGAAGCTTGTTTTGCAGTTTGATTTGAGTTTCCTGTTTGAAGGAATACTGCCTACCTCTCAGCGTTTTCATGGGTGAAGAACATCAACTTTGTGCCTAATAGTCCCTTTGAGTGTGTGGAGAAACACTGTAGTGCTTCTAAGAAATTGTTTCATGATAGAAGGAAGAGGGTCTAGCAGTTTGGTTAGCACTGTGAACTGAGTTTGCTGTGTAAGGGAATACTGCCTACCTCTCAGTGTTTTCAAGAATGAGAAACATTACCTTTGTTGAAAATGGCCCTATACAACTGAAAATAACATGCAGTTTAGCTTCTGTGAGAGAATCATTCACGTTAGAAGCAAAAGGGCCTAGAACCTTGTTTTGCAGTTTGATTTGAGTTTGCTGTTTAAAGGAATACTGCCTACCTATCAGCGTTTTCATGGGTGAAGAACATCAACTTTGTACATAATACCCATTTCAAGTGAGTGGAGAAACACTGTAGTTCTTCTAAGAAAATCTTCGATGTTAGAAGGAAGAGGGTCTAGTAGTTTTCTTAGCACTGTGAACTGAGTTTGCTGTATAAGGGAATACTGCCTACCTCTCAGTGTTTTCAAGAATGAGAAACATTACCTTTGTTGAAAATGGCCCTATACAACAGAAAGGAACAGGCAGTGTAGCTTGTGTGAGAGAATCATTCACGTTAAAAGCAAAAGGGCCTAGAACCTTGTTTTGCAGTTTGATTTGAGTTTGCTGTTTAAAGGAATACTGCCTACCTCTCAGCGTTTTCATGGGTGAAGAACATCAACTTTGTACATAATACCGATTTCAAGTGAGTGGAGAAACACTGTAGTTCTTCTAAGAAAATCTTCCATGTTAGAAGGAAGAGGGTCTAGCAGTTTGCTTAGCACTGTGAACTGAGTTTGCTGTATAAGGGAATATTGCCTATCTCGCAGTGATTTCAAGAGTGAGAAACATCACCTTTGTTCAAAATCCCCCTCAAAACTGAATAGAAGATGCAGTGTAGCTTGTGTGAGAGAATCAATAATGTTTGAAGCAAGAGCGGCTAGCACCTTGTTTTGCAGTTTGAATTGAGTTTGCTGTTTAAAGGAATACTGCCTATCTCTCAGGGTTTTCATGGGTGAGGAACTTCAACTTTGTGCCTAATAGTCCCTTTGAGTGTGTGGAGAAACACTGTAGTTCTTCTAAGAAATTGTTTCATGATAGAAGGAAGAGGGTCTAGCAGTTTGATTAGCACTGTGAACTGAGTTTGCTGTGTAAGGGAATACGGCCTACCTCTCAGTGTTTTCAAGAATTAGAAACATTACCTTTGTTGAAAATGGCCCTATACAACTGAAAGGAAGATGCAGTGTAGCTTCTGTGAGAGAATCATTCACGTTAGAAGCAAAAGGGCCTAGAACCTTGTTTTGCAGTTTGATTTGAGTTTGCTGTTTAAAGGAATACTGCCTACCTGTCAGCGTTTTCATGGGTGAAGAACATCAACTTTGTACATAATCCCATTTCAAGTGAGTGGAGAAACACTGTAGTTCTTCTAAGAAAATCTTCCATGTTAGAAGGAAGAGGGTCGAGCATCTTGCTTTGCATTGTGAACTGAGTTTGCTGTATAAGTTAATACTGCCTACCTCTCAGTGTTTTCAAGAGTGAGAAACATCACCTTTGTTCAAAAATCCCCCATGCAACTGAATAGAAGAGGCAGTGTTGCTTGTGTGAGAGAATCAACAATGTTTGAAGCAAGAGAGGCTAGCACCTTGTTTTGCAGTTTGAACTGAGTTTGCTATTTGAAGGAATACTGCCTACCTCTCAGCGTTTTCATGGGTGAGGAACATCAACTTTGTGCCTAATAGTCCATTTGAGTGTGTGGAGAAACACTGTAGTTCTTCTAAGAAACTGTTTCATGATAGAAGGAAGAGGTTCTAGCAGTTTGGTTAGCACTGTGAACTGAGTTTGCTGTGTAACGGAATACTGCCTACCTCTCAGTGTTTTCAAGAATGAGAAACATTACCTTTGTTGAAAATGGCCCTATACAACTGAAAGGAACAGGCAGTGTAGCTTCTGTGAGAGAATCATTCACGTTAGAAGCAAAAGGGCCTAGAACCTTGTTTTGCAGTTTGATTTGAGTTTGCTGTTTAAAGGAATACTGCCTACCTCTCAGCGTTTTCATGGGTTAAGAACATCAACTTTGTACATAATACCCATTTCAAGTGAGTGGAGAAACACTGTAGTTCTTCTAAGAAAATCTTCCATGTTAGAAGGAAGAGGGTCTAGCAGTTTGCTTAGCACTGTGAACTGAGTTTGCTGTATAAGGGAATATTGCCTATCTCGCAGTGATTTCAAGAGTGAGAAACATCACCTTTGTTCAAAATCCCCCTCAAAACTGAATAGAAGATGCAGTGTAGCTTGTGTGAGAGAATCAATAATGTTTGAAGCAAGAGCGGCTAGCACCTTGTTTTGCAGTTTGAATTGAGTTTGCTGTTTAAAGGAATACTGCCTAGCTCTCAGGGTTTTCATGGGTGAGGAACAGCAACTTTGTGCCTAATAGTGCCTTTCGAGTGTGTGGAGAAACACTGTAGTTGTTCTCAGAAAATCTTTCATGATAGAAGGAAGAGGGTCTAGCAGTTTTCTTAGCACTGTGAACTGAGCTTGCTGTCGAGGAGAACACTGCCTAACTCTCAGTGTTTCCATGAGTAAGAACACAAGTGAATGAAAGGAGCACTTTTGGTCTTGTTAGAGAACCATTAATTTTAGCAGCAAGAGGGTCTAGCCAATTGTTTACTATTGTGAATTCACTTAACATTCTAAAAGACTTCTGCATATCCCTTAGTGTTATCACGGTTCTAGATCATCAACTTTTTGCAAAATGACCCCTTTCAAGTGAACGGCAGAATCACTGTAGCTATTGAAAGAGACACATTAAAGTTAGAAGGAAAAAGCTCTATCACCTTGTTTAGCATTGTGCACTGAGTTGGCTTTTGAAAGGAACACTGCATAGGTCTCAGCTTTTTATGGTTGAGGAACATCAACTTTCAGCCAAATAGCCCCTTTCGAGTGACTGGAGAAACAGTCTAGTTTTAATAAAATCTATCATGTTAGAAGAAAGAGGGCCTAGCAGTTTGCTTAGCACTGTGAACTGAGTTTGCTGTATAAGGGAACCCTGCCTACCTCTCAATGTTTTCAAGAATGAGAAACATTACCTTTGTTGAAAATGGCCCAATACAAATGAAAGGAAGATGCAGTGTAGCTTCTGTGAGAGAATCATTCATGTCAAAAGCAAGAGGGCCTAGAAGGTTGTTTTGCAGTTTGATTTGAGTTTCCTGTTTAAAGGAATACTGCGTACCTCTCAGTGTTTTCATGGCTGAGGAACAACTTTGTACCTAATACCCATTTCAAGTTAGTAGAGAAACACTATAGTTCTTCTAAGAAAATCTTTCATATTAGAAGGAAGAGGGTCTAGCATCTTGCTTTGCATTGTGAACTGAGTTTGCTGTATAAGGGAATACTGCCTACCTCTCAGTGTTTTCAAGAGTGAGAAACATCACCTTTGTTCAAAAATCCCCCATGCAACTGAATAGAAGAGGCAGTGTTGCTTGTGTGAGAGAATCAACAATGTTTGAAGCAAGAGCGGCTAGCACCTTGTTTTGCAGTTTGAACTGGGTTTGCTATTTGAAGGATTACTGCCTACCTCTCAGCGTTTTCATGGGTGAGGAACATCAACTTTGTGCCTAATAGTCCCTTTGAGTATGTGGAGAAACACTGTACTTCTTCTAAGAAAATGTTTCATGATAGAAGGAAGAGGGTCTAGCAGTTTGGTTAGCACTGTGAACTGAGTTTGCTGTATAAGGGAATACTGCCTACCTCTCAGTGTTTTCAAGAATGAGAAACATTACGTTTGTTGAAAATGGCCCTATACAACTGAAAGGAACATGCAGTGTAGCTTCTGTGAGAGAATCATTCACGTTAGAAGCAAAAGGGCCTAGAACCTTGTTTTGCAGTTTGATTTGAGTTTGCTGTTTAAAGGAATACTGCCTACCTGTCAGCGTTTTCATGGGTGAAGAACATCAACTTTGTACATAATACCCATTTCAAGTGAGTGGAGAAACACTGTAGTTCTTCTAAGAAAATCTTCCATGTTAGAAGGAAGAGGGTGTAGCATCTTGCTTTGCATTGTGAAATGAGTTTGCTGTATAAGGGAATACTGCCTACCTCTCAGTGTTTTCAAGAGTGAGAATCATCACCTTTGTTCAAAAATCCCCCATGCAAATGAATAGAAGAGGCAGTGTTGCTTGTGTGAGAGAATCAACAATGATTGAAGCAAGAGCGGCTAGCACCTTGTTTTGCAGTTTGAACTGAGTTTGGTATTTGAAGGAATACTGCCTACCTCTCAGCGTTTTCATGGGTGAGGAACATCAACTTTGTGCCTAATAGTCCCTTTGAGTGTGTGGAGAAACACTGTAGTTCTTCTAAGAAATTGTTTCATGATAGAAGGAAGAGGTTCTAGCAGTTTGGTTAGCACTGTGAACTGAGTTTGCCGTGTAAGGGAATACTGCCTACCTCTCAGTGTTTTCAAGAATGAGAAACATTACCTTTGTTGAAAATGGCCCTATACAACTGAAAGGAACAGGCAGTGTAGCTTCTGTGAGAGAATCATTCACGTTAGAAGCAAAAGGGCCTAGAACCTTGTTTTGCAGTTTGATTTGAGTTTGCTGTTTAAAGGAATACTGCCTACCTGTCAGCGTTTTCATGGGTGAAGAACATCAACTTTGTACATAATACCCATTTCAAGTGAGTGGAGAAACACTGTAGTTCTTCTAAGAAAATTTTCAATGTTAGAAGGAAGAGGGTCTAGCAGTTTGCTTAGCACTGTGAACTGAGTTTGCTGTATAAGGGAATATTGCCTATCTCGCAGTGATTTCAAGAGTGAGAAACATCACCTTTGTTCAAAATCCCCCTCAAAACTGAATAGAAGATGCAGTGTAGCTTGTGTGAGAGAATCAATAATGTTTGAAGCAAGAGCGGCTAGCACCTTGTTTTGCAGTTTGAATTGAGTTTGCTGTTTAAAGGAATACTGCCTAGCTCTCAGGGTTTTCATGGGTGAGGAACAGCAACTTTGTGCCTAATAGTGCCTTTCGAGTGTGTGGAGAAACACTGTAGTTGTTCTCAGAAAATCTTTCATGATAGAAGGAAGAGGGTCTAGCAGTTTTCTTACCACTGTGAACTGAGCTTGCTGTCGAGGAGAACACTGCCTAACTCTCAGTGTTTCCATGAGTAAGAACACAAGTGAATGAAAGGAGCACTTTTGTTCTTGTTAGAGAACCATTAATTTTAGCAGCAAGAGGGTCTAGCCAATTGTTTACTATTGTGAATTCACTTAACATTCTAAAAGACTTCTGCATATCCCTTAGTGTTATCACGGTTCTAGATCATCAACTTTTTGCAAAATGACCCCTTTCAAGTGAACGGCAGAATCACTGTAGCTATTGAAAGAACACATTAAAGTTAGAAGGAAGAAGCCCTATCACCTTGTTTAGCATTGTGCACTGAGTTGGCTTTTGAAAGGAACACTGCATAGGTCTCAGCTTTTTATGGTTGAGGAACATCAACTTTCAGCCAAAGAGCGCCTTTCGAGTGACTGGAGAAACAGTCTAGTTTTAATAAAATCTATCATGTTAGAAGAAAGAGGGCCTAGCAGTTTGCTTAGCACTGTGAACTGAGTTTGCTGTATAAGGGAACCCTGCCTACCTCTCAATGTTTTCAAGAATGAGAAACATTACCTTTGTTGAAAATGGCCCAATACAAATGAAAGGAAGATGCAGTGTAGCTTCTGTGAGAGAATCGTTCATGTCAAAAGCAAGAGGGCCTAGAAGCTTGTTTTGCAGTTTGATTTGAGTTTCCTGTTTAAAGGAATACAGCCTACCTCTCAGTGTTTTCATGGCTGAGGAACAACTTTGTACCTAATACCCATTTCAAGTTAGTAGAGAAACACTATAGTTCTTCTAAGAAAATCTTTCATATTAGAAGGAAGAGGGTCTAGCATCTTGCTTTGCATTGTGAACTGAGTTTGCTGTATAAGGGAATACTGCCTACCTCTCAGTGTTTTCAAGAGTGAGAAACATCACCTTTGTTCAAAAATCCCCCATGCAACTGAATAGAAGAGGCAGTGTTGCTTGTGTGAGAGAATCAACAATGTTTGAAGCAAGAGCGGCTAGCACTTTGTTTTGCAGTTTGAACTGAGTTTCCTATTTGAAGGAATACTGCCTACCTCTCAGCATTTTCATGGGGGAGGAACATCAACTTTGTGCCTAATAGTCCCTTTGAGTGTGTGGAGAAACACTGTAGTTCTTCTAAGAAATTGTTTCATGATAGAAGGAAGAGGGCCTAGCAGTTTGGTTAGCACTGTGAACTGAGTTTGCTGTGTAAGGGAATACTGCCTACCTCTCAGTGTTTTCAAGAATGAGAAACATTACCGTTGTTGAAAATGGCCCTATACAACTGAAAGGAACATGCAGTGTAGCTTCTGTGAGAGAATCATTCACGTTAGAAGCAAAAGGGCCTAGAACCTTGTTTTGCAGTCGATTTGAGTTTGCTGTTTAAAGGAATACTGCCTACCTCTCCGCGTTTTCATGGGTGAAGAACATCTACTTTGTACATAATACCCATTTCAAGTGAGTGGAGAAACACTGCAGTTCTTCTAAGAAAATCTCCCATGTTAGAAGGAAGAGGGTCTACTAGTTTGCTTAGAACTGTGAACTGAGTTTGCTGTGTAAGGGAATACTGCCTACCTCTCAGGGTTTTAAAGTGTGAGGAATATAGTCTTTGGCAAAAGAGCCCCTTTCAAGTGAATGGAAGAAACATTCTATCTCTTGTAATGCAGATGTCAAGTTTTGCCGCAGGAGGTTCTGGCCCATTGTTTCCCTGTGAGAATTGAATTAGCATGTGAAAGAATGCTTCCCAAAGAAAGTCTTTATTGAGGGATATTCTTCCTAGCACAGAGTGGTTTCCTGTGGTTGGACCATCACTTTTTTGGAAAAGTGCCAAATTCAAGTGAAAGGAAGCAGCACTGTTTCTGTTTTAAGAACAGCATTAATGTTAGAAGCAAGGGGGGCTAGCATGCTGTTTACCAGTGAGAAGTGAATGAACTTTCCAAGGGAATACTGCCTATCTCTCAGGCTTTACACTGTGCGGAACATTACTTTTTTCAAATAGCCATTTGCAAGTGAATGGAAGAAGCACTGTTTCTCTTCTAAGAGACCATAAATGTTACAAGCAAGAGGGCCAAGAACCTTGTTTAGCATTTGAATTCAGTTAGCTGGTTATAAGAATACGGCCTACATCTCAGTGTTATTCTGGGTGAAAAACATAAAGTTTGTGCCAAATACCGCCTTTCAAATGAATGGAGAAACACTGTAGCTCTTCTAATAAAACCATTAATGTAGAAGGAAGAGGGTCTAGCAGCTTGCTTACAATTGCGAATGGAGCTTGCTGTTGAAGGGAACAATGCCTACCTCTCAGTGTTTCCATGAATGAGAACACAAGTGCATGAAAGGATCACTGTTGGTCTTGTGAGAGAACCAAGAATTTAAGAAGCAAGAGGGTCTAGCCACTTGTTTAATATTGTGAATTCAGTTCACATTTTAAAAGACTTCTGCCTATCCCTAAGTGTTTTCAAGGTTCTGGATCATCAACTTTTTGCAAAATGACCCCTTTCAAGTGAATGGCAGGAGCCCTGTAGCTCTAGAAAGACACACATTAAAGTTAGAAGCAAGAAGGTCTACAACCTTGTTTAGCCGTGTGAACGGAGTTGGCTTTTGAAAGGAACACTGCCTAAGTCTCAGCTTTGTCATGGGTGAGGAACATTACCTTTCAGCCAAATAGCCCCTTTTGAGGGAATGGAGAAACACTCTAGTTTTAATAAAATCTTTCATGTTAGAAGGAAGAGGGTCTAGCAGTTTGCTTAGCACTGTGAACTGAGTTTGCTGTATAAGGGAATACTGTCTACCTGTCAGTGTTTTCAAAAATGAGGAACATAACCTTTGTTGCAAATGGCCCGATACAACTGAATGGAAGTTGCAGTGCAGCTTTTGTGAGAGAATCATCCATGTCAGAAGCCAGAAGGCCTAGAACCTTGTTTTGCAGTTTGATTTGAATTTGCTGTTTAAAGGAATACTGCCTACCTCTCAGCGTTTTCATGGCTGAGGAACAGCTTTGTACCTAATACCCATTTCAAGTGAGTAGAGAAACACAATAGTTCTTCTAAGAAAATCTTTCATGTTAGAAGGAAGAGGGTCTAGCAGCTTGCTTTGCATTGTGAACTGACTTTGCTGTATAAGGAAATACTGCCTACCTCTTAATGTTTTCAAGAGTGAGATACATCAGCTTTGTTCACAATGGCCCCATACAACTGAAAGGAAGATGCAGTGTAGCTTGTGTGAGAGAATCAATAATATTTGAAGCAAGAGGGGCTAGCACCTTGTTTTGAAATTTGAATTGAGTTTGCTGTTTCCAGGAACACTGCCTACCTCTCAGTGTATTCATAGTTGAGGAACATCAACTTTGTGCCAAATTGCCCCTTTCAACTGAGTGTTGAAACACTGTAGAACTTCTAAGAAAATCTTTCCTCTTAGAAGGAAGAGGGCCTAGCAGTTTGCTTAGCACTGTGAACTGAGTTTGCTGTATAAGGGAATACTTCCTACCTCTCAATGTTTTCAAGAATGAGAAACATTACCTTTGTTGAAAATGGCACAATACAACTGAAAGGAAGATGCAGTGTAGCTTCTGTGAGAGAATCATTCATGTCAGAAGCAAGAGGGCCTAGAACCTTGTTTTGCAGTTTGATTTGAGTTTCCTGTTTAAAGGAGTACTGCCTACCTCTCAGCATTTTCATGGGTGAGGAATTTTAACTTTGTACATAACAGCCCCTTTCAAGTGAGTGGAGAAACACTGTAGTTCTTCTAAGAAAATCTTCCATGTTAGAAGGAAGAGGGTCTAGCAGTTTGCTTAGCACTGTGAACTGAGTTTGCTGTATAAGGGAATATTGCCTATCTCGCAGTGATTTCAAGAGTGAGAAACATCACCTTTGTTCAAAATCCCCCTCAAAACTGAATAGAAGATGCAGTGTAGCTTGTGTGAGAGAATCAATAATGTTTGAAGCAAGAGCGGCTAGCACCTTGTTTTGCAGTTTGAATTGAGTTTGCTGTTTAAAGGAATACTGCCTAGCTCTCAGGGTTTTCATGGGTGAGGAACTTCAACTTTGTGCCTAATAGTCCCTTTGAGTGTGTGGAGAAACACTGTAGTTCTTCTAAGAAATTGTTTCATGATAGAAGGAAGAGGGTCTAGCAGTTTGGTTAGCACTGTGAACTGAGTTTGCTGTGTAAGGGAATACGGCCTACCTCTCAGTGTTTTCAAGAATTAGAAACATTACCTTTGTTGAAAATGGCCCTATACAACTGAAAGGAACATGCAGTGTAGCTTCTGTGAGAGAATCATTCATGTCAAAAGCAAGAAGGCCTAGAACCTTGTTTTGCAGTTTGATTTGACTTTCTTGTTTAAAGGAATACTGCCTACCTCTCAGTGTTTTCATGGCTGAGGAACAACTTTGTACCTAATACCCATTTCAAGTTAGTAGAGAAACACTATAGTTCTTCTAAGAAAATCTTTCATGTTAGAAGGAAGAGGGTCTAGCAGTTTGGTTAGCACTGTGAACTGAGTTTGCTGTGTAAGGGAATACGGCCTACCTCTCAGTGTTTTCAAGAATGAGAAACATTACCTTTGTTGAAAATGGCCCTATACAACTGAAAGGAACATGCAGTGTAGCTTCTGTGAGAGAATCATTCACGTTAGAAGCAAAAGGGCCTAGAACCTTGTTTTGCCGTTTGATTTGAGTTTGCTGTTTAAAGGAATACTGCCTACCTGTCAGCGTTTTCATGGGTGAAGAACATCAACTTTGTACATAATACCCATTTCAAGTGAGTGGAGAAACACTGTAGTTCTTCTAAGAAAATCTTCCATGTTAGAAGGAAGAGGGTCCAGCATCTTGCTTTGCATTGTGAACTGAGTTTGCTGTATAAGTTAATACTGCCTACCTCTCAGTGTTTTCAAGAGTGAGAAACATCACCTTTGTTCAAAAATCCCCCATGCAACTGAATAGAAGAGGCAGTGTTGCTTGTGTGAGAGAATCAACAATATTTGAAGCAAGAGCGGCTAGCACCTTGTTTTGCAGTTTGAACTGAGTTTGCTATTTGAAGGAATACTGCCTACCTCTCAGCGTTTTCATGGGTGAGGAACATCAACTTTGTGCCTAATAGTCCATTTGAGTGTGTGGAGAAACACTGTAGTTCTTCTAAGAAATTGTTTCATGATAGAAGGAAGAGGTTCTAGCAGTTTGGTTAGCACTGTGAACTGAGTTTGCTGTGTAAGGGAATACTGCCTACCTCTCAGCGTTTTCATGGGTGAAGAACATCAACTTTGTACATAATACCCATTTAAAGTGAGTGGAGAAACATTGTAGTTCTTCTAAGAAAATCTTCCATGTTAGAAGGAAGAGGGTCTATTAGTTTTCTTAGCACTGTGAACTGAGTTTGCTGTGTAAGGGAATACGGCCTACCTCTCAGTGTTTTCAAGAATGAGAAACATTACCTTTGTTGAAAATGGCCCTATACAACTGAAATGAACATGCAGTGTAGCTTCTGTGAGTGAATCATTCACGTTAGAAGCAAAAGGGCCTAGAAACTTGTTTTGCAGTTTGATTTGAGTTTACTGTTTAAAGGAATACTGCCTACCTCTCAGCGTTTTCATGGGTGAAGAACATGAACTTTGTACATAATACCCATTTCAAGTGAGTGGAGAAACACTGCAGTTCTTCTAAGAAAATCTTCCATGTTAGAAGCAAGAGGGTCTAGCAGTTTGCTTAGCACTGTGAACTGAGTTTGCTGTATAAGGGAATATTGCCTACCTCGCAGTGATTTCAAGAGGGAGAAACATCACCTTTGTTCAAAATCCCCCACAAAACTGAATAGAAGATGCAGTGTAGCTTGTGTGAGAGAATCAATAATGTTTGAAGCAAGAGCGGATAGCACCTTGTTTTGCAGTTTGAATTGAGTTTGCTGTTTAAAGGAATACTGCCTAGCTCTCAGGGTTTTCATGGGTGAGGAACAGCCACTTTGTGCCTAATAGTGCCTTTCGAGTGTGTGGAGAAACACTGTAGTTGTTCTCAGAAAATCTTTCATGATAGAAGGAAGAGGGCCTAGCAGTTTGGTTAGCACTGTGAACTGAGTTTGCTGTGTAAGGGAATACTGCCTACCTCTCAGTGTTTTCATGGCTGAGGAACAACTTTGTACCTAATACCCATTTCAAGTTAGTAGAGAAACCCTATAGTTCTTCTACGAAAATCTTTCATATTAGAAGGAAGAGGGTCTAGCATCTTGCTTTGCATTGTGAACTGAGTTTGCTGTATAAGGGAATACTGCCTACCTCTCAGTGTTTTCAAGAGTGAGAAACATCACCTTTGTTCAAAAATCCCCCATGCAACTGAATAGAAGAGGCAGTGTTGCTTGTGTGAGAGAATGAGCAATGTTTGAAGCAAGAGCGGCTAGCACCTTGTTTTGCAGTTTGAACTGAGTTTGCTATTTGAAGGATTACTGGCTACCTCTCAGCGTTTTCATGGGTGAGGAACATCAACTTTGTGCCTAATAGTCCCTTTGAGTGTGTGGAGAAACACTGTAGTTCTTCTAAGATAATGTTTCATGATAGAAGGAAGAGGGTCTAGCAGTTTGGTTAGCACTGTGAACTGAGTTTGCTGTGTAAGGGAATACTGCCTACCTCTCAGTGTTTTCAAGAATGAGAAACATTACCTTTGTTGAAAATGGCCCTATACAACTGAAAGGAACATGCAGTGTAGCTTCTGTGAGAGAATCATTCACGTTAGAAGCAAAAGGGCCTAGAACCTTGTTTTGCAGTTTGATTTGAGTTTGCTGTTTAAAGGAATACTGCCTACCTCTCAGCGTTTTCATGGGTGAAGAACATCAACTTTGTCCATAATACCCATTTCAAGTGAGTGGAGAAACACTGTAGTTCTTCTAAGAAAATCTCCCATATTGGAAGGAAGAGGGTCTACTAGTTTGCTTAGCACTGTGAACTGAGTTTGCCGTATAAGGGAATACTGCCTACCTCTCAGTGTTTTCAAGAATGAGAAACATTACCTTTGTTGAAAATGGCCCTATACAACTGAAAGGAACATGCAGTGTAGCTTCTGTGAGAGAATCATTCACGTTAGAAGCAAAAGGGCCTAGAACCTTGTTTTGCAGTTTGATTTGAGTTTGCTGTTTAAAGGAATACTGCCTACCTCTCAGCGTTTTCATGGGTGAAGAACATCTACTTTGTACATAATACCCATTTCAAGTGAGTGGAGAAACACTGTAGTTCTTCTAAGAAAATCTTCCATGATAGAAGGAAGAGGGTCTAGCAGCTTGCTTAGCATTGTGAACTGAGTTTGCTGTATAAGGGAATACTGCCTACCTCTCAGTGTTTTCAAAAGTGAGAAACATCACCTTTGTTCAAAAATCCCCCATACAACTGAATAGAAGATGCAGTGTTGCTTGTGTGAGAGAATCAATAATGTTTGAAGCAAGAGCGGCTACCACCTTGTTTTGCAGTTTGAATTGAGTTTGCTGTTTGAAGGAATACTGCCTACCTCTCAGCGTTTTCATGGGTGAGGAATTTCAACTTTGTGCCTAATAGTCCCTTTGAGTGTGTGGAGAAACACTGTAGTTCTTCTAAGAAATTGTTTCATGATAGAAGGAAGAGGGTCTAGCAGTTTTCTTAGCACTGTGAACTGAGTTTGCTGTATAAGAGAATATTGCCTACCTCGCAGTGATTTCAAGAGTGAGAAACATCACCTTTGTTCAAAATCCCCCACAAAACTGAATAGAAGATGCAGTGTAGCTTGTGTGAGAGAATCAATAATGTTTGAAGCAAGAGCGGCTAGCACCTTGTTTTGCAGTTTGAATTGAGTTTGCTGTTTAAAGGAATACTGCCTAGCTCTCAGGGTTTTCATGGGTGAGGAACAGCAACTTTGTGCCTAATAGTGCCTTTCGAGTGTGTGGAGAAACATTGTAGTTGTTCTCAGAAAATCTTTCATGATAGAAGGAAGAGGGTCTAGCAGTTTTCTTACCACTGTGAACTGAGCTTGCTGTTGAGGAGAACACTGCCTAACTCTCAGTGTTTCCATGAGTAAGAACAAAAGTGAATGAAAGGAGCACTTTTGGTCTTGTTAGAGAACCATTAATTTTAGCAGCAAGAGGGTCTAGCCAATTGTTTACTATTGTGAATTCACTTAACATTCTAAAAGACTTCTGCATATCCCTTAGTGTTATCACGGTTCTAGATCATCAACTTTTTGCAAAATGACCCCTTTCAAGTGAACGGCAGAATCACTGTAGCTATTGAAAGAGACACATTAAAGTTAGAAGGAAGAAGCTCTATCACCTTGTTTAGCATTGTGCACTGAGTTGGCTTTTGAAAGGAACACTGCATAGGTCTCAGCTTTTTATGGTTGAGGAACATCAACTTTCAGCCAAATAGCCCCTTTCGAGTGACTGGAGAAACAGTCTAGTTTTAATAAAATCTATCATGTTAGAAGAAAGAGGGCCTAGCAGTTTGCTTAGCACTGTGAACTGAGTTTGCTGTATAAGGGAACCCTGCCTACCTCTCAATGTTTTCAAGAATGAGAAACATTACCTTTGTTGAAAATGGCCCAATACAAATGAAAGGAAGATGCAGTGTAGCTTCTGTGAGAGAATCATTCATGTCAAAAGCAAGAGGGCCTAGAAGCTTGTTTTGCAGTTTGATTTGAGTTTCCTGTTTAAAGGAATACTGCCTACCTCTCAGTGTTTTCATGGCTGAGGAACAACTTTGTACCTAATACCCATTTCAAGTTAGTAGAGAAACACTATAGTTCTTCTAAGAAAATCTTTCATATTAGAAGGAAGAGGGTCTAGCATCTTGCTTTGCATTGTGAACTGAGTTTGCTGTATAAGGGAATACTGCCTACCTCTCAGTGTTTTCAAGAGTGAGAAACATCACCTTTGTTCAAAAATCCCCCATGCAACTGAATAGAAGAGGCAGTGTTGCTTGTGTGAGAGAATCAATAATGTTTGAAGCAAGAGCGGCTAGCACTTTGTTTTGCAGTTTGAACTGAGTTTGCTATTTGAAGGATTACTGCCTACCTCTCAGCGTTTTCATAGGTGAGGAACATCAACTTTGTGCCTAACAGTCCCTTTGAGTGTGTGGAGGAACACTGTAGTTCTTCTAAGAAAATGTTTCATGATAGAAGGAAGAGGGTCTAGCAGTTTGGTTAGCACTGTGAACTGAGTTTGCTGTGTAATGGAATACTGCCTACCTCTCAGTGTTTTCAAGAATGAGAAACATTACCTTTGTTGAAAATGGCCCTATACAACTGAAAGGAACATGCAGTGTAGCTTCTGTGAGAGAATCATTCACGTTAGAAGCAAAAGGGCCTAGAACCTTGTTTTGCAGTTTGATTTGAGTTTGCTGTTTAAAGGAATACTGCCTACCTCTCAGCGTTTTCATGGGTGAAGAACATCTACTTTGTACATAATACCCATTTCAAGTGAGTGGACTAACACTGCAGTTCTTCTAAGAAAATCTTCCATGTTAGAAGGAAGAGGGTCTAGCAGCTTGCTTAGCATTCTGAACTGAGTTTGCTGTATAAGGGAATACTGCCTACCTCTCAGTGTTTTCAAAAGTGAGAAACATCACCTTTGTTCAAAAATCCCCCATACAACTGAATAGAAGATGCAGTGTTGCTTGTGTGAGAGAATCAATAATGTTTGAAGCAAGAGCGGCGAACACCTTGTTTTGCAGTTTGATTTGAGTTTGCTGTTTAAAGGAATACTGCCTACCTCTCTGCGTTTTCATGGGTGAAGAACATCAACTTTGTACATAATACCCATTTCAAGTGAGTGGAGAAACACTGCAGTTCTTCTAAGAAAATCTCCCATGTTAGAAGGAAGAGGGTCTACTAGTTTGCTTAGCACTGTGAACTGAGTTTGCTGTATAAGGGAATACTGCCTACCTCTCAGTGTTTTCAAGAATGAGAAACATTACCTTTGTTGAAAATGGCCCTATACAACTGAAAGGAACATGCAGTGTAGCTTCTGTGAGAGAATCATTCAAGTTAGAAGCAAAAGGGCCTAGAACCTTGTTTTGCAGTTTCATTTGAGTTTGCTGTTTAAAGGAATACTGCCTACCTCTCAGCGTTTTCATGGGTGAAGAACATCTACTTTGTACATAATACCCATTTCAAGTGAGTGGACTAACACTGTAGTTCTTCTAAGAAAATCTTCCATGTTAGAAGGAAGAGCGTCTAGCAGCTTGCTTAGCATTGTGAACTGAGTTTGCTGTATAAGGGAATACTGCCTACCTCTCAGTGTTTTCAAAAGTGAGAAACATCACCTTTGTTCAAAAATCCCCCATACAACTGAATAGAAGATGCAGTGTTGCTTGTGTGAGAGAATCAATAATGTTTGAAGCAAGAGCGGCGACCACCTTGTTTTGCAGTTTGAATTGAGTTTGCTGTTTGAAGGAATACTGCCTACCTCTCAGCGTTTTCATAGGTGAGGAACTTCAACTTTGTGCCTAATAGTCCCTTTGAGTGTGTGGAGAAACACTGTAATTCTTCTAAAAATTGTTTCATGATAGAAGGAAGAGGGTCTAGCAGTTTGGTTAGCACTGTGAACTGTTTGCTGTGTAAGGGAATACGGCCTACCTCTCAGTGTTTTCAAGAATTAGAAACATTACCTTTGTTGAAAATGGCCCTATACAACTGAAAGGGGGATGCAGTGTAGCTTCTGTGAGAGAATCATTCATGTCAAAAGCAAGAGGGCCTCGAACCTTGTTTTGCAGTTTGATTTGACTTTCTTGTTTAAAGGAATACTGCCTACCTCTCAGTGTTTTCATGGCTAAGGAACAACTTTGTACCTGATACCCATTTCAAGTTAGTAGAGAAACACTATAGTTCTTCTAAGAAAATGTTTCATGTTAGAAGGAAGAGGGTCTAGCATCTTGCTTTGCATTGTGAACTGAGTTTGCTGTATAAGGGAATACTGCCTACCTCTCAGTGTTTTCAAGAGTGAGAAACATCACCTTTGTTCAAAAATCCCCCATGCAACTGAATATAAGAGGCAGTGTTGCTTGTGTGAGAGAATCAACAGTGTTTGAAGCAAGAGCGGCTAGCACCTTGTTTTGCAGTTTGAACTGAGTTTGCTGTTTGAAGGAATACTGCCTACCTCTCAGCGTTTTCATGGGTGAGGAACTTCAACTTTGTGCCTAATAGTCCCTTTGAGTGTGTGGAGAAACACTGTAGTTCTTCTAAGAAATTGTTTCATGATAGAAGGAAGAGGGTCTAGCAGTTTGGTTAGCACTGTGAACTGAGTTTGCTGTGTAAGGGAATACGGCCTACCTCTCCGTGTTTTCAAGAATGAGAAACATTACCTTTGTTGAAAATGGCCCTATACAACTGAAAGGAACATGCAGTGTAGCTTCTGTGAGAGAATCATTCACGTTAGAAGCAAAAGGGCCTAGAACCTTGTTTTGCAGTTTGATTTGAGTTTGCTGTTTAAAGGAATACTGCCTACCTCTCTGCGTTTTCATGGGTGAAGTACATCTACTTTGTACATAATACCCATTTCAAGTGAGTGGAGAAACACTGTAGTTCTTCTAAGAAAATCTTCCATGTTAGAAGGAAGAGGGTCTAGCAGTTTTCTTAGCACTGTGAACTGAGTTTGCTGTATAAGGGAATAGTGCCTACCTCGCAGTGATTTCAAGAGTGAGAAACATCACCTTTGTTCAAAATCCCCCACAAAACTGAATAGAAGATGCAGTGTAGCTTGTGTGAGAGAATCAATAATGTTTGAAGCAAGAGCAGCTAGCACCTTGTTTTGCAGTTTGAATTGAGTTTGCTGTTTAAAGGAATACTGCCTAGCTCTCAGGGTTTTCATGGGTGAGGAACAGCAACTTTGTGCCTAATAGTGCCTTTCGAGTGTTTGGAGAAACACTGTAGTTGTTCTCAGAAAATCTTTCATGATAGAAGGATGAGGGTCTAGCAGTTTTCTTACCACTGTGAACTGAGCTTGCTGTTGAGGAGAACACTGCCTAACTCTCAGTGTTTCCATGAGTAAGAACACAAGTGAATGAAAGGAGCACTTTTGGTCTTGTTAGAGAACCATTAATTTTAGCAGCAAGAGGGTCTAGCCAATTGTTTACTATTGTGAATTCACTTAACATTCTAAAAGACTTCTGCATATCCCTTAGTGTTATCACGGTTCTAGATCATCAACTTTTTGCAAAATGACCCCTTTCAAGTGAACGGCAGAATCACTGCAGCTATTGAAAGAGACACATTAAAGTTAGAAGGAAGAAGCTCTATCACCTTGTTTAGCATTGTGCACTGAGTTGGCTTTTGAAAGGAACACTGCATAGGTCTCAGCTTTTTATGGTTGAGGAACATCAACTTTCAGCCAAATAGCCCCTTTCCAGTGACTGGAGAAACAGTCTAGTTTTAATAAAATCTATCATGTTAGAAGAAAGAGGGCATAGCAGTTTGCTTAGCACTGTGAACTGAGTTTGCTGTATAAGGGAACCCTGCCTACCTCTCAATGTTTTCAAGAATGAGAAACATTACCTTTGTTGAAAATGGCCCAATACAAATGAAAGGAAGATGCAGTGTAGCTTCTGTGAGAGAATCATTCATGTCAAAAGCAAGAGGGCCTAGAAGCTTGTTTTGCAGTTTGATTTGAGTTTCCTGTTTAAAGGAATACTGCCTACCTCTCAGTGTTTTCATGGCTCAGGAACAACTTTGTACCTAATACCCATTTCAAGTTAGTAGAGAAACCCTATAGTTCTTCTAAGAAAATCTTTCATATTAGAAGGAAGAGGGTCTAGCATCTTGCTTTGCATTGTGAACTGAGTTTGCTGTATAAGGGAATACTGCCTACCTCTCAGTGTTTTCAAGAGTGAGAAACATCACCTTTGTTCAAAAATCCCCCATGCAACTGAATAGAAGAGGCAGTGTTGCTTGTGTGAGAGAATCAACAATGTTTGAAGCAAGAGCGGCTAGCACCTTGTTTTGCAGTTTGAACTGAGTTTGCTATTTGAAGGATTACTGCCTACCTCTCAGCGTTTTCATGGGTGAGGAACATCAACTTTGTGCCTAATAGTCCCTTTGAGTGTGTGGAGAAACACTGTAGTTCTTCTAAGATAATGTTTCATGATAGAAGGAAGAGGGTCTAGCAGTTTGGTTAGCACTGTGAACTGAGTTTGCTGTGTAAGGGAATACTGCCTACCTCTCAGTGTTTTCAAGAATGAGAAACATTACCTTTGTTGAAAATGGCCCTATACAACTGAAAGGAACATGCAGTGTAGCTTCTGTGAGAGAATCATTCACGTTAGAAGCAAAAGGGCCTAGAACCTTGTTTTGCAGTTTGATTTGAGTTTGCTGTTTAAAGGAATACTGCCTACCTCTCAGCGTTTTCATGGGTGAAGAACATCAACTTTGTACATAATACCCATTTCAAGTGAGTGGAGAAACACTGTAGTTCTTCTAAGAAAATCTCCCATATTGGAAGGAAGAGGGTCTACTAGTTTGCTTAGCACTGTGAACTGAGTTTGCCGTATAAGGGAATACTGCCTACCTCTCAGTGTTTTCAAGAATGAGAAACATTACCTTTGTTGAAAATGGCCCTATACAACTGAAAGGAACATGCAGTGTAGCTTCTGTGAGAGAATCATTCACGTTAGAAGCAAAAGGGCCTAGAACCTTGTTTTGCAGTTTGATTTGAGTTTGCTGTTTAAAGGAATACTGCCTACCTCTCAGCGTTTTCATGGGTGAAGAACATCTACTTTGTACATAATACCCATTTCAAGTGAGTGGAGAAACACTGTAGTTCTTCTAAGAAAATCTTCGATGTTAGAAGGAAGAGGGTCTAGTAGTTTTCTTAGCACTGTGAACTGAGATTGCTGTGTAAGGCAATACTGCCTACCTCTCAGTGTTTTCAAGAATGAGAAACATTACCTTTGTTGAAAATGGCCCTATACAACTGAAAGGAACATGCAGTGTAGCTTCTGTGAGAGAATCATTCACGTTAGAAGCAAAAGGGCCTAGAACCTTGTTTTGCAGTTTGATTTGAGTTTGCTGTTTAAAGGAATACTGCCTACCTCTCAGCGTTTTCATGGGTGAAGAACATCTACTTTGTACATAATACCCATTTCAAGTGAGTGGACTAACACTGTAGTTCTTCTAAGAAAATCTTCCATGTTAGAAGGAAGAGGGTCTAGCAGCTTGCTTAGCACTGTGAACTGAGTTTGCTGTATAAGGGAATACTTCCTACCTCTCAATGTTTTCAAGAATGAGAAACATTACCTTTGTTGAAAATGGCAAAATACAACTGAAAGGAAGATGCAGTGTAGCTTCTGTGAGAGAATCATTCAGGTTAGAAGCAAAAGGGCCTAGAACCTTGTTTTGCAGTTTGATTTGAGTTTGCTGTTTAAAGGAATACTGCCTACCTCTCAGCGTTTTCATGGGTGAAGAACATCAACTTTGTACATAATACCCATTTCAAGTGAGTGGAGAAACACTGTAGTTCTTCTAAGAAAATCTTCGATGTTAGAAGGAAGAGGGTCTAGTAGTTTTCTTACCACTGTGAACTGAGTTTGCTGTGTAAGGGAATACTGCCTACCTCTCAGTGTTTTCAAGAATGAGAAACATTACCTTTGTTGAAAATGGCCCTATACACCTGAAAGGAACATGCAGTGTAGCTTCTGTGAGAGAATCATTCACGTTAGAAGCAAAAGGGCCTAGAACCTTGTTTTGCAGTTTGATTTGAGTTTGCTGTTTAAAGGAATACTGCCTACCTCTCAGCGTTTTCATGGGTGAAGAACATCAACTTTGTACATAATACCCATTTCAAGTGAGTGGAGAAACACTGTAGTTCTTCTAAGAAAATCTTCCATGTTAGAAGGAAGAGGGTCTAGTAGTTTTCTTAGCACTGTGAACTGAGTTTGCTGTGTAAGGGAATACGGCCTACCTCTCAGTGTTTTCAAGAATGAGAAACATTACCTTTGTTGAAAATGGCCCTATACAACTGAAAGGAACATGCAGTGTAGCTTCTGTGAGAGAATCATTCACGTTAGAAGCAAAAGGGCCTAGAACCTTGTTTTGCAGTTTGATTTGAGTTTGCTGTTTAAAGGAATACTGCCTACCTCTCAGCGTTTTCATGGGTGAAGAACATCAACTTTGTACATAATACCCATTTCAAGTGAGTGTAGAAACACTGTAGTTCTTCTAAGAAAATCTTCCATGTTAGAAGGAAGAGGGTCTAGCAGTTTGCTTAGCACTGTGAACTGAGTTTGCTGTATAAGGGAATATTGCCTACCTCGCAGTGATTTCAAGAGTGAGAAACATCACCTTTGTTCAAAATCCCCCTCAAAACTGAATAGAAGATGCAGTGTAGCTTGTGTGAGAGAATCAATAATGTTTGAAGCAAGAGCGGCTAGCACCTTGTTTTGCAGTTTGAATTGAGTTTGCTGTTTAAAGGAATACTGCCTAGCTCTCAGGGTTTTCATGGGTAAGGAACAGCAACTTTGTGCCTAATAGTGCCTTTCGAGTGTGTGGAGAAACACTGTAGTTGTTCTCAGAAAATCTTTCATGATAGAAGGAAGAGGGTCTAGCAGTTTTCTTACCACTGTGAACTGAGCTTGCTGTCGAGGAGAACACTGCCTAACTCTCAGTGTTTCCATGAGTAAGAACACAAGTGAATGAAAGGAGCACTTTTGGTCTTGTTAGAGAACCATTAATTTTAGCAGCAAGAGGGTCTAGCCAATTGTTTACTATTGTGAATTCACTTAACATTCTAAAAGACTTCTGCATATCCCTTAGTGTTATCACGGTTCTAGATCATCAACTTTTTGCAAAATGACCCCTTTCAAGTGAACGGCAGAATCACTGTAGCTATTGAAAGAGACACATTAAAGTTAGAAGGAAGAAGCTCTATCACCTTGTTTAGCATTGTGCACTGAGTTGGCTTTTGAAAGGAACACTGCATAGGTCTCAGCTTTTTATGGTTGAGGAACATCAACTTTCAGCCAAATAGCCCCTTTCGAGTGACTGGAGAAACAATCTAGTTTTAATAAAATCTATCATGTTAGAAGAAAGAGGGCGTAGCAGTTTGCTTAGCACTGTGAACTGAGTTTGCTGTATAAGGGAACCCTGCCTACCTCTCAATGTTTTCAAGAATGAGAAACATTACCTTTGTTGAAAATGGCCCAATACAAATGAAAGGAAGATGCAGTGTAGCTTCTGTGAGAGAATCATTCATGTCAAAAGCAAGAGGGCCTAGAAGCTTGTTTTGCAGTTTGATTTGAGTTTCCTGTTTAAAGGAATACTGCCTACCTCTCAGTGTTTTCATGGCTGAGGAACAACTTTGTACCTAATACCCATTTCAAGTTAGTAGAGAAACACTATAGTTCTTCTAAGAAAATCTTTCATATTAGAAGGAAGAGGGTCTAGCATCTTGCTTTGCATTGTGAACTGAGTTTGCTGTATAAGGGAATACTGCCTACCTCTCAGTGTTTTCAAGAGTGAGAAACATCACCTTTGTTCAAAAATCCCCCATGCAACTGAATAGAAGAGGCAGTGTTGCTTCTGTGAGAGAATCAATAATGTTTGAAGCAAGAGCGGCTAGCACCTTGTTTTGCAGTTTGAACTGAGTTTGCTATTTGAAGGATTACTGCCTACCTCTCAGCGTTTTCATGGGTGAGGAACATCAACTTTGTGCCTAATATTCCCTTTGAGTGTTGGAGGAACACTGTAGTTCTTCTAAGAAAATGTTTCATGATAGAAGGAAGAGGGTCTAGCAGTTTGGTTAGCACTGTGAACTGAGTTTGCTGTGTAAGGGAATACTGCCTACCTCTCAGTGTTTTCAAGAATGAGAAACATTACCTTTGTTGAAAATGGCCCTATACAACTGAAAGGAACATGCAGTGTAGCTTCTGTGAGAGAATCATTCACGTTAGAAGCAAAAGGGCCTAGAACCTTGTTTTGCAGTTTGATTTGAGTTTGCTGTTTAAAGGAATACTGCCTACCTCTCAGCGTTTTCATGGGTGAAGAACATCAACTTTGTACATAATACCCATTTCAAGTGAGTGGAGAAACACTGCAGTTCTTCTAAGAAAATCTCCCATGTTAGAAGGAAGAGGGTCTACTAGTTTGCTTAGCACTGTGAACTGAGTTTGCTGTATAAGGGAATACTGCCTACCTCTCAGTGTTTGCAAGAATGAGAAACATTACCTTTGTTGAAAATGGCCCTATACAAGTGAAAGGAACATGCAGTGTAGCTTCTGTGAGAGAAACATTCACGTTAGAAGCAAAAGGGCCTAGAACCTTGTTTTGCAGTTTGATTTGAGTTTGCTGTTTAAAGGAATACTGCCTACCTCTCAGCGTTTTCATGGGTGAAGAACATCTACTTTGTACATAATACCCATTTCAAGTGAGTGGACTAACACTGTAGTTCTTCTAAGAAAATCTTCCATGTGAGAAGGAAGAGGGTCTAGCAGCTTGCTTAGCATTGTGAACTGAGTTTGCTGTATAAGGGAATACTGCCTACCTCTCAGTGTTTTCAAAAGTGAGAAACATCACCTTTGTTCAAAAATCCCCCATGCAACTGAATAGAAGAAGCAGTGTTGCTTGTGTGAGAGAATCAATAATGTTTGAAGCAAGAGCGGCGACCACCTTGTTTTGCAGTTTGAATTGAGTTTGCTGTTTGAAGGAATACTGCCTACCTCTCAGCGTTTTCATGGGTGAGGAACTTCAACTTTGTGCCTAATAGTTCCTTTGAGTGTGTGGAGAAACACTGTAATTCTTCTAAAAATTGTTTCATGATAGAAGGAAGAGGGTCTAGCAGTTTGGTTAGCACTGTGAACTGAGTTTGCTGTGTAAGGGAATACGCCCTACCTCTCAGTGTTTTCAAGAATTAGGAACATTACCTTTGTTGAAAATGGCCCTATACAACTGAAAGGAAGTTGCAGTGCAGCTTTTGTGAGAGAATCATCCATGTCAGGAGCCAGAAGGCCTAGAACCTTGTTTTGCAGTTTGATTTGAATTTGCTGTTTAAAGGAATACTGCCTACCTCTCAGCGTTTTCATGGCTGAGGAACAGCTTTGTACCTAATACCCATTTCAAGTGAGTAGAGAAACACAATAGTTCTTCTAAGAAAATCTTTCATGTTAGAAGGGAGAGGGTCTAGCAGCTTGCTTTGCATTGTGAACTGACTTTGCTGTATAAGGGAATACTGCCTACCTCTTAGTGTTTTCAAGAGTGAGATACATCAGCTTTGTTCACAATGGCCCCATACACCTGAAAGGAAGATGCAGTGTAGCTTGTGTGAGAGAATCAATAATATTTGAAGCAAGAGGGGCTAGCACCTTGTTTTGAAATTTGAATTGAGTTTGCTGTTTCCAGGAATACTGCCTACCTCTCAGTGTATTCATAGTTGAGGAACATCAACTTTGTGCCAAATTGCCCCTTTCAAGTGAGAGTTGAAACACTGTAGATCTTCTAAGAAAATCTTTCCTGTTAGAAGGAAGAGGGCCTAGCAGTTTGCTTAGCACTGTGAACTGAGTTTGCTGTATAAGGGAATACTTCCTACCTCTCAATGTTTTCAAGAATGAGAAACATTACCTTTGTTGAAAATGGCAAAATACAACTGAAAGGAAGATGCAGTGTAGCTTCTGTGAGAGAATCATTCAGGTTAGAAGCAAAAGGGCCTAGAACCTTGTTTTGCAGTTTGATTTGAGTTTGCTGTTTAAAGGAATACTGCCTACCTCTCAGCGTTTTCATGGGTGAAGAACATCAACTTTGTACATAATACCCATTTCAAGTGAGTGAAGAAACACTGTAGTTCTTCTAAGAAAATCTTCGATGTTAGAAGGAAGAGGGTCTAGTAGTTTTCTTACCACTGTGAACTGAGTTTGCTGTGTAAGGGAATACTGCCTACCTCTCAGTGTTTTCAAGAATGAGAAACATTACCTTTGTTGAAAATGGCCCTATACACCTGAAAGGAACATGCAGTGTAGCTTCTGTGAGAGAATCATTCACGTTAGAAGCAAAAGGGCCTAGAACCTTGTTTTGCAGTTTGATTTGAGTTTGCTGTTTAAAGGAATACTGCCTACCTCTCAGCGTTTTCATGGGTGAAGAACATCAACTTTGTACATAATACCCATTTCAAGTGAGTGGAGAAACACTGTAGTTCTTCTAAGAAAATCTTCCATGTTAGAAGGAAGAGGGTCTAGTAGTTTTCTTAGCACTGTGAACTGAGTTTGCTGTGTAAGGGAATACGGCCTACCTCTCAGTGTTTTCAAGAATGAGAAACATTACCTTTGTTGAAAATGGCCCTATACAACTGAAAGGAACATGCAGTGTAGCTTCTGTGAGAGAATCATTCACGTTAGAAGCAAAAGGGCCTAGAACCTTGTTTTGCAGTTTGATTTGAGTTTGCTGTTTAAAGGAATACTGCCTACCTCTCAGCGTTTTCATGGGTGAAGAACATCAACTTTGTACATAATACCCATTTCAAGTGAGTGTAGAAACACTGTAGTTCTTCTAAGAAAATCTTCCATGTTAGAAGGAAGAGGGTCTAGGAGTTTGCTTAGCACTGTGAACTGAGTTTGCTGTATAAGGGAATATTGCCTACCTCGCAGTGATTTCAAGAGTGAGAAACATCACCTTTGTTCAAAATCCCCCTCAAAACTGAATAGAAGATGCAGTGTAGCTTGTGTGAGAGAATCAATAATGTTTGAAGCAAGAGCGGCTAGCACCTTGTTTTGCAGTTTGAATTGAGTTTGCTGTTTAAAGGAATACTGCCTAGCTCTCAGGGTTTTCATGGGTGAGGAACAGCAACTTTGTGCCTAATAGTGCCTTTCGAGTGTGTGGAGAAACACTGTAGTTGTTCTCAGAAAATCTTTCATGATAGAAGGAAGAGGGTCTAGCAGTTTTCTTACCACTGTGAACTGACCTTGCTGTTGAGGAGAACACTGCCTAACTCTCAGTGTTTCCATGAGTAAGAACACAAGTGAATGAATGGAGCACTTTTGGTCTTGTTAGAGAACCATTAATTTTAGCAGCAAGAGGGTCTAGCCAATTGTTTACTATTGTGAATTCACTTAACATTCTAAAAGACTTCTTCATATCCCTTAGTGTTATCACGGTTCTAGATCATCAACTTTTTGCAAAATGACCCCTTTCAAGTGAACGGCAGAATCACTGTAGCTATTGAAAGAGACACATTAAAGTTAGAAGGAAGAAGCTCTATCACCTTGTTTAGCATTGTGCACTGAGTTGGCTTTTGAAAGGAACACTGCATAGGTCTCAGCTTTTTATGGTTGAGGAACATCAACTTTCAGCCAAATAGCCCCTTTCGAGTGACTGGAGAAACAGTCTAGTTTTAATATATTCTATCATGTTAGAAGAAAGAGGGCCTAGCAGTTTTCTTAGCACTGTGAACTGAGTTTGCTGTATAAGGGAACCCTGCCTACCTCTCAATGTTTTCAAGAATGAGAAACATTACCTTTGTTGAAAATGGCCCAATACAAATGAAAGGAAGATGCAGTGTAGCTTCTGTGAGAGAATCATTCATGTCAAAAGCAAGAGGGCCTAGAAGCTTGTTTTGCAGTTTGATTTGAGTTTCCTGTTTAAAGGAATACTGCCTACCTCTCAGTGTTTTCATGGCTGAGGAACAACTTTGTACCTAATACCCATTTCAAGTTAGTAGAGAAACACTATAGTTCTTCTAAGAAAATCTTTCATATTAGAAGGAAGAGGGTCTAGCATCTTGCTTTGCATTGTGAACTGAGTTTGCTGTATAAGGGAATACTGCCTACCTCTCATTGTTTTCAAGAGTGAGAAACATCACCTTTGTTCAAAAATCCCCCATGCAACTGAATAGAAGAGGCAGTGTTGCTTGTGTGAGAGAATCAACAATGTTTGTAGCAAGAGCGGCTAGCACCTTGTTTTGCAGTTTGAACTGAGTTTGCTATTTGAAGGAATACTGCCTACCTCTCAGCGTTTTCATGGATGAAGAACATCAACTTTGTGCCTATTAGTCCCTTTGAGTGTGTGGAGAAACACTGTAGTTCTTCTAAGAAAATCTTCCATGATAGAAGGAAGAGGGTCTAGCAGTTTGGTTAGCACTGTGAACTGAGTTTGCTGTGTAAGGGAATACGGCCTACCTCTCAGTGTTTTCAAGAATGAGAAACATTACCTTTGTTGAAAATGGCCCTATACAACTGAAAGGAACATGCAGTGTAGCTTCTGTGAGAGAATCATTCACGTTAGAAGCAAAAGGGCCTAGAACCTTGTTTTGCAGTTTGATTTGAGTTTGCTGTTTAAAGGAATACTGCCTACCTCTCAGCATTTTCATGGGTGAAGAACATCAACTTTGTACATAATTCCCATTTCAAGTGAGTGGACTAACACTGTAGTTCTTCTAAGAAAATCTTCCATGTTAGAAGGAAGAGGGTCTAGCAGCTTGCTTAGCATTGTGAACTGAGTTTGCTGTATAAGGGAATACTGCCTACCTCTCAGTGTTTTCAAAAGTGAGAAACATCACCTTTGTTCAAAAATCCCCCATACAACTGAATAGAAGATGCAGTGTTGCTTGTGTGAGAGAATCAATAATGTTTGAAGCAAGAGCGGCGACCACCTTGTTTTGCAGTTTGAATTGAGTTTGCTGTTTGAAGGAATACTGCCTACCTCTCAGCGTTTTCATGGGTGAGGAACTTCAACTTTGTGCCTAATAGTTCCTTTGAGTGTGTGGAGAAACACTGTAATTCTTCTAAAAATTGTTTCGTGATAGAAGGAAGAGGGTCTAGCAGCTTGCTTTGCATTGTGAACTGACTTTGCTATATAAGGGAATACTGCCTACCTCTTAGTGTTTTCAAGAGTGAGATACATCAGCTTTGTTCACAATGGCCCCATACAACTGAAAGGAAGATGCAGTGTAGCTTGTGTGAGAGAATCAATAATATTTGAAGCAAGAGGGGCTAGCACCTTGTTTTGAAATTTGAATTGAGTTTGCTGTTTTCAGGAATACTGCCTACCTCTCAGTGTATTCATAGTTGAGGAACATCAACTTTGTGCCAAATTGCCCCTTTCAAGTGAGAGTTGAAACACTGTAGATCTTCTAAGAAAATCTTTCCTGTTAGAAGGAAGAGGGCCTAGCAGTTTGGTTAGCACTGTGAACTGAGTTTGCTGTGTAAGGGAATACGGCCTACCTCTCAGTGTTTTCAAGAATTAGAAACATTACCTTTGTTGAAAATGGCCCTATACAACTGAAAGGAAGATGCAGTGTAGCTCTTGTGAGAGAACCATTCATGTCAAAACAAGAGGGCCTAGAACCTTGTTTTGCAGTTTGATTTGAGTTTCCTGTTTAAAGGAATACTGCCTACCTCTCAGTGTTTTCATGGCTGAGGAACAACTTTGTACCTAATACCCATTTCAAGTTAGTAGAGAAACACTATAGTTCTTCTAAGAAAATCTTTCATATTAGAAGGAAGAGGGTCTAGCATCTTGCTTTGCATTGTGAACTGAGTTTGCTGTATAAGGGAATACTGCCTACATCTCAGTGTTTTCAAGAGTGAGAAACATCACCTTTGTTCAAAAATCCCCCATGCAACTGAATAGAAGAGGCAGTGTTGCTTGTGTGAGAGAATCAACAATTTTTGAAGCAAGAGCGGCTAGCACCTTCTTTTGCAGTTTGAACTGAGTTTGCTATTTGAAGGAATACTGCCTACCTCTCAGCGTTTTCATGGGTGAGGAACATCAACTTTGTGCCTAATAGTCCATTTGAGTGTGTGGAGAAACACTGTAGTTCTTCTAAGAAATTGTTTCATGATAGAAGGAAGAGGGTCTAGCAGTTTGGTTAGCACTGTGAACTGAGTTTGCTGTGTAAGGGAATACGGCCTACCTCTCAGTGTTTTCAAGAATGAGAAACATTACCTTTGTTGAAAATGGCCCTATACAACTGAAAGGAACATGCAGTGTAGCTTCTGTGAGAGAATCATTCACGTTAGAAGCAAAAGGGCCTAGAACTTTGTTTTGCAGTTTGATTTGAGTTTGCTGTTTAAAGGAATACTGCCTACCTCTCAGCGTTTTCATGGGTGAAGAACATCAACTTTGTACATAATATACATTTCAAGTGAGTGGAGAAACACTGTATTTCTTCTAAGAAAATCTTCGATGTTAGAAGGAAGAGGGTCTAGTAGTTTTCTTAGCACTGTGAACTGAGATTGCTGTGTAAGGGAATACTGCCTACCTCTCAGTGTTTTCAAGAATGAGAAACATTACCTTTGTTGAAAATGGCCCTATACAACTGAAAGGAACATGCAGTGTAGCTTCTGTGAGAGAATCATTCACGTTAGAAGCAAAAGGGCCTAGAACCTTGTTTTGCAGTTTGATTTGAGTTTGCTGTTTAAAGGAATACTGCCTACCTCTCAGCGTTTTCATGGGTGAAGAACATCAACTTTGTACATAATACCCATTTCAAGTGAGTGGAGAAACACTGTATTTCTTCTAAGAAAATCTTCGATGTTAGAAGGAAGAGGGTCTAGTAGTTTTCTTAGCACTGTGAACTGAGATTGCTGTGTAAGGGAATACTGCCTACCTGTCAGTGTTTTCAAGAATGAGAAACATTACCTTTGTTGAAAATGGCCCTATACAACTGAAAGGAACATGCAGTGTAGCTTCTGTGAGAGAATCATTCACGTTAGAAGCAAAAGTTCCTAGAACCTTGTTTTGCAGTTTGATTTGAGTTTGCTGTTTAAAGGAATACTGCCTACCTCTCAGCGTTTTCATGGGTGAAGAACATCAACTTTGTACATAATACCCATTTCAAGTGAGTGGAGAAACACTGTAGTTCTTCTAAGAAAATCTTCCATGTTAGAAGGAAGAGGGTCTAGCAGTTTGCTTAGCACTGTGACCTGAGTTTGCTGTATAAGGGAATATTGCCTACCTCGCAGTGATTTCTAGAGTGAGGAACATCACCTTTGTTCAAAATCCCCCACAAAACTGAATAGAAGATGCAGTGTAGCTTGTGTGAGAGAATCAATAATGTTTGAAGCAAGAGCGGCTAGCACCTTGTTTTGCAGTTTGAATTGAGTTTGCTGTTTGAAGGAATACTGCCTAGCTCTCAGGGTTTTCATGGGTGAGGAACAGCAACTTTGTGCCTAATAGTGCCTTTCGAGTGTTTGGAGAAACACTGTAGTTGTTCTAAGAAAATCTTTCATGATAGAAGGAAGAGGGTCTAGCAGTTTTCTTACCACTGTGAACTGAACTTGCTGTTGGGGAGAACACTGCCTAACTCTCAGTTTTTACCTGAGTAAGAACACAAGTGAATGAAAGGAGCACTTTTGGTCTTGTTAGAGAACCATTAGTTTTAGAAGCAAGAGGGTCTAGCCAATTGTTTACTATTGTGAATTCACTTAACATTCTAAAAGACTTCTGCATATCCCTTAGTGTTATCACGGTTCTAGATCATCAACTTTTTGCAAAATGACCCCTTTCAAGTGAACGGCAGAATCACTGTAGCTATTGAAAGAGACACATTAAAGTTAGAAGGAAGAAGCTCTATCACCTTGTTTAGCATTGTGCACTGAGTTGGCTTTTGAAAGGAACACTGCATAGGTCTCAGCTTTTTATGGTTGAGGAACATCAACTTTCAGCCAAATAGCCCCTTTCGAGTGACTGGAGAAACAGTATAGTTTTAATAAAATCTATTCTGTTAGAAGGAAGAGGGCCTAGCAGTTTGCTTAGCACTGTGAACTGACTTTGCTGTATAAGGGAACCCTGCCTACCTCTCAATGTTTTCAAGAATGAGAAACATTACCTTTGTTGAAAATGGCCCTATACAACTGAAAGGAACATGCAGTGTAGCTTCTGTGAGAGAATCATTCAGGTTAGAAGCAAAAGGGCCTAGAACCATGTTTTGCAGTTTGATTTGAGTTTGCTGTTTAAAGGAATACTGCCTACCTGTCAGCGTTTTCATGGGTGAAGAACATCAACTTTGTACATAATTCCCATTTCAAGTGAGGGGAGAAACACTGTAGTTCTTCTAAGAAAATCTTCCATGATAGAAGGAAGAGGGTCTAGCAGTTTGGTTAGCACTGTGAACTGAGTTTGCTGTGTAAGGGAATACGGCCTACCTCTCAGTGTTTTCAAGAATGAGAAACATTACCTTTGTTGAAAATGGCCCTATACAACTGAAAGGAACATGCAGTGTAGCTTCTGTGAGAGAATCATTCACGTTAGAAGCAAAAGGGCCTAGAACCTTGTTTTGCAGTTTGATTTGAGTTTGCTGTTTAAAGGAATACTGCCTACCTCTCAGCATTTTCATGGGTGAAGAACATCAACTTTGTACATAATTCCCATTTCAAGTGAGTGGACTAACACTGTAGTTCTTCTAAGAAAATCTTCCATGTTAGAAGGAAGAGGGTCTAGCAGCTTGCTTAGCATTGTGAACTGAGTTTGCTGTATAAGGGAATACTGCCTAACTCTCAGTGTTTTCAAAAGTGAGAAACATCACCTTTGTTCAAAAATCCCCCATACAACTGAATAGAAGATGCAGTGTTGCTTGTGTGAGAGAATCAATAATGTTTGAAGCAAGAGCGGCGACCACCTTGTTTTGCAGTTTGAATTGAGTTTGCTGTTTGAAGGAATACTGCCTACCTCTCAGCGTTTTCATGGGTGAGGAACTTCAACTTTGTGCCTAATAGTCCCTTTGAGTGTGTGGAGAAACACTGTAATTCTTCTAAAAATTGTTTCATGATAGAAGGAAGAGGGTCTAGCAGTTTGGTTAGCACTGTGAACTGAGTTTGCTGTGTAAGGGAATACGGCCTACCTCTCAGTGTTTTCAAGAATTAGAAACATTACCTTTGTTGAAAATGGCCCTATACAACTGAAAGGAAGATGCAGTGTAGCTCTTGTGAGAGAACCATTCATGTCAAAACAAGAGGGCCTAGAACCTTGTTTTGCAGTTTGATTTGAGTTTCCTGTTTAAAGGAATACTGCCTACCTCTCAGTGTTTTCATGGCTGAGGAACAACTTTGTACCTAATACCCATTTCAAGTTAGTAGAGAAACACTATAGTTCTTCTAAGAAAATCTTTCATATTAGAAGGAAGAGGGTCTAGCATCTTGCTTTGCATTGTGAACTGAGTTTGCTGTATAAGGGAATACTGCCTACATCTCAGTGTTTTCAAGAGTGAGAAACATCACCTTTGTTCAAAAATCCCCCATGCAACTGAATAGAAGAGGCAGTGTTGCTTGTGTGAGAGAATCAACAATTTTTGAAGCAAGAGCGGCTAGCACCTTCTTTTGCAGTTTGAACTGAGTTTGCTATTTGAAGGAATACTGCCTACCTCTCAGCGTTTTCATGGGTGAGGAACATCAACTTTGTGCCTAATAGTCCATTTGAGTGTGTGGAGAAACACTGTAGTTCTTCTAAGAAATTGTTTCATGATAGAAGGAAGAGGGTCTAGCAGTTTGGTTAGCACTGTGAACTGAGTTTCCTGTGTAAGGGAATACGGCCTACCTCTCAGTGTTTTCAAGAATGAGAAACATTACCTTTGTTGAAAATGGCCCTATACAACTGAAAGGAACATGCAGTGTAGCTTCTGTGAGAGAATCATTCACGTTAGAAGCAAAAGGGCCTAGAACTTTGTTTTGCAGTTTGATTTGAGTTTGCTGTTTAAAGGAATACTGCCTACCTCTCAGCGTTTTCATGGGTGAAGAACATCAACTTTGTACATAATACCCATTTCAAGTGAGTGGAGAAACACTGTATTTCTTCTAAGAAAATCTTCGATGTTAGAAGGAAGAGGGTCTAGTAGTTTTCTTAGCACTGTGAACTGAGATTGCTGTGTAAGGGAATACTGCCTACCTCTCAGTGTTTTCAAGAATGAGAAACATTACCTTTGTTGAAAATGGCCCTATACAACTGAAAGGAACATGCAGTGTAGCTTCTGTGAGAGAATCATTCACGTTAGAAGCAAAAGGGCCTAGAACCTTGTTTTGCAGTTTGATTTGAGTTTGCTGTTTAAAGGAATACTGCCTACCTCTCAGCGTTTTCATGGGTGAAGAACATCAACTTTGTACATAATACCCATTTCAAGTGAGTGGAGAAACACTGTAGTTCTTCTAAGAAAATCTTCGATGTTAGAAGGAAGAGGGTCTAGCAGTTTGCTTAGCACTGTGACCTGTGTTTGCTGTATAAGGGAATATTGCCTACCTCGCAGTGATTTCTAGAGTGAGGAACATCACCTTTGTTCAAAATCCCCCACAAAACTGAATAGAAGATGCAGTGTAGCTTGTGTGAGAGAATCAATAATGTTTGAAGCAAGAGCGGCTAGCACCTTGTTTTGCAGTTTGAATTGAGTTTGCTGTTTGAAGGAATACTGCCTAGCTCTCAGGGTTTTCATGGGTGAGGAACAGCAACTTTGTGCCTAATAGTGCCTTTCGAGTGTTTGGAGAAACACTGTAGTTGTTCTAAGAAAATCTTTCATGATAGAAGGAAGAGGGTCTAGCAGTTTTCTTACCACTGTGAACTGAACTTGCTGTTGGGGAGAACACTGCCTAACTCTCAGTTTTTACCTGAGTAAGAACACAAGTGAATGAAAGGAGCACTTTTGGTCTTGTTAGAGAACCATTAGTTTTAGAAGCAAGAGGGTCTAGCCAATTGTTTACTATTGTGAATTCACTTAACATTCTAAAAGACTTCTGCATATCCCTTAGTGTTATCACGGTTCTAGATCATCAACTTTTTGCAAAATGACCCCTTTCAAGTGAACGGCAGAATCACTGTAGCTATTGAAAGAGACACATTAAAGTTAGAAGGAAGAAGCTCTATCACCTTGTTTAGCATTGTGCACTGAGTTGGCTTTTGAAAGGAACACTGCATAGGTCTCAGCTTTTTATGGTTGAGGAACATCAACTTTCAGCCAAATAGCCCCTTTCGAGTGACTGGAGAAACAGTATAGTTTTAATAAAATCTATTCTGTTAGAAGGAAGAGGGCCTAGCAGTTTGCTTAGCACTGTGAACTGAGTTTGCTGTATAAGGGAACCCTGCCTACCTCTCAATGTTTTCAAGAATGAGAAACATTACCTTTGTTGAAAATGGCCCTATACAACTGAAAGGAACATGCAGTGTAGCTTCTGTGAGAGAATCATTCAGGTTAGAAGCAAAAGGGCCTAGAACCATGTTTTGCAGTTTGATTTGAGTTTGCTGTTTAAAGGAATACTGCCTACCTGTCAGCGTTTTCATGGGTGAAGAACATCAACTTTGTACATAATTCCCATTTCAAGTGAGGGGAGAAACACTGTAGTTCTTCTAAGAAAATCTTCCATGTTAGAAGGAAGAGGGTCTAGTAGTTTTCTTAGCACTGTGAACTGAGTTTGCTGTATAAGGGAATACTGCCTACCTCTCAGTGTTTTCAAGAATGAGGAACATTACCTTTGTTGAAAATGGCCCTATACAACTGAAAGGAACATGCAGTGTAGCTTCTGTGAGAGAATAATTCACCTTAGAAGCAAAAGGGCCTAGAACATTGTTTTGCAGTTTGATTTGAGTTTGCTGTTTAAAGGAATACTGCCTACCTCTCAGCGTTTTCATGGGTGAAGAACAACTACTTTGTACATAATACCCATTTCAAGTGAGTGGATTAACACTGTAGTTCTTCTAAGAAAATCTTCCATGTTAGAAGGAAGAGGGTCTACTAGTTTGCTTAGCACTGTGAACTGACTTTGCTGTATAAGGGAATACTGCCTACCTCTCAGTGTTTTCAAAAGTGAGAAACATCACCTTTGTTCAAAAATCCCCCATACAACTGAATAGAAGATGCAGTGTTGCTTGTGTGAGAGAATCAATAATGTTTGAAGCAAGAGCGGCGACCACCTTGTTTTGCAGTTTGAATTGAGTTTGCTGTTTGAAGGAATACTGCCTACCTCTCAGCGTTTTCATGGGTGAGGAACTTCAACTTTGTGCCTAATAGTCCCTTTGAGTGTGTGGAGAAACACTGTAATTCTTTTAAAAATTGTTTCATGATAGAATGAAGAGGGTCTAGCAGTTTGGTTAGCACTGTGAACTGAGTTTGCTGTGTAAGGGAATACGGCCTACCTCTCAGTGTTTTCAAGAATTACAAACATTACATTTGTTGAAAATGGCCCTATACAACTGAAAGGAAGATGCAGTGTAGCTTCTGTGAGAGAATCATTCATGTCAAAAGCAAGAGGGCCTAGAACCTTGTTTTGCAGTTTGATTTGACTTTCTTGTTTAAAGGAATACTGCCTACCTCTCAGTGTTTTCATGGCTGAGGAACAACTTTGTACCTAATACCCATTTCAAGTTAGTAGAGAAACACTATAGTTCTTCTAAGAAAATATTTCATGTTAGAAGGAAGAGGGTCTAGCATCTTGCTTTGCATTGTGAACTGAGTTTGCTGTATAAGGGAATACTGCCTACCTCTCAGTGTTTTCAAGAGTGAGAAACATCACCTTTGTTCAAAAATCCCCCATGCAACTGAATAGAAGAGGCAGTGTTGCTTGTGTGAGAGAATCAACAATGTTTGAAGCAAGAGCGGCTAGCACCTTGTTTTGCAGTTTGAACTGAGTTTGCTATTTGTAGGAATACTGCCTACCTCTCAGCGTTTTCATGGGTGAGGAACATCAACTTTGTGCCTAATAGTCCCTTTGAGTGTGTGGAGAAACACTGTAGTTCTTCTAAGAAAATGTTTCATGATAGAAGGAAGAGGGTCTAGCAGTTTGGTTAGCACGGTGAACTGAGGTTGCTGTGTAAGGGAATACTGCCTACCTCTCAGTGTTTTCAAGAATGAGAAACATTACCTTTGTTGAAAATGGCCCTATACAACTGAAAGGAACAGGCAGTGTAGCTTTGTGAGAGAATCATTCACGTTAGAAGCAAAAGGGCCTAGAACCTTGTTTTGCAGTTTGATTTGAGTTTACTGTTTAAAGGAATACTGCCTACCTCTCAGCGTTTTCATGGCTGAGGAACAGCTTTGTACCTAATACCCATTTCAATTGAGTAGAGAAACACAATAGTTCTTCTAAGAAAATCTTTCATGTTAGAAGGAAGAGGGTCTAGCAACTTGCTTTGCATTGTGATCTGACTTTGCTGTATAAGGGAATACTGCCTACCTCTTAGTGTTTTCAAGAGTGAGATACATCAGCTTTGTTCACAATGGCCCCATACAACTGAAAGGAAGATGCAGTTTAGCTTGTGTGAGAGAATCAATAATATTTGAAGCAAGAGGGGCTAGCACCTTGTTTTGAAATTTGAATTGAGTTTGCTGTTTCCAGGAATACTGCCTACCTCTCAGTGTATTCATAGATGAGGAACATCAACTTTGTGCCAAATTGCCCCTTTCAAGTGAGAGTTGAAACACTGTAGATCTTCTAAGAAAATCTTTCATGTTAGAAGGAAGACGGCCTAGCAGTTTGCTTAGCACTGTGAACTGAGTTTGCTGTATAAGGGAATACTTCCTACCTCTCAATGTTTTCAAGAATGAGAAACATTACCTTTGTTGAAAATGGCACAATACCACTGAAAGGAAGATGCAGTGTAGCTTCTGTGAGAGAATCATTCATGTCAGAAGCAAGAGGGCCTAGAACCTTGTTTTCCAGTTTGATTTGAGTTTCCTGTTTAAAGGAGTACTGCCTACCTCTCAGCATTTTCATGGGTGAGGAATTTTAACTTTGTACATAACAGCCCCTTTCAAGTGAGTGGAGAAACACTGTGTAGTTCTTCTAAGAAAATCTTCCATGTTAGAAGGAAGATGGTCTACCAGCTTGCTTAGCATTGTTAACTGAGTTTGCTGTATAAGGGAATACTGCCTACCTCTCAGTGTTTTCAAGAGTGAGAAACATCACCTTTGTTCAAAAATCCCCCATACAACTGAATAGAAGAAGCAGTGTTGCTTGTGTGAGAGAACCAACAATGTTTGTAGCAAGAGCGGCTAGCACCTTGTTTTGCAGTTTGAATTGAGTTTGCTGTTTGAAGGAATACTGCCTAGCTCTCAGGGTTTTCATGGGTGAGGAACAGCAACTTTGTGCCTAATAGTGCCTTTCGAGTGTGTGGAGAAACACTGTAGTTGTTCTAAGAAAATCTTTCATGATAGAAGGAAGAGGGTCTAGCAGTTTTCTTACCACTGTGAATTGAGCTTGCTGTTGAGGAGAACACTGCCTAACTCTCAGTGTTTCCATGAGTAAGAACACAAGTGAATGAAAGGAGCACTTTTGGTCTTGTTAGAGAACCATTAATTTGAGCAGCAAGAGGGTCTAGCCAATTGTTTACTATTGTGAATTCACTTAACATTCTAAAAGACTTCTGCATATCCCTTAGTGTTATCACGGTTCTAGATCATCAACTTTTTGCAAAATGACCCCTTTCAAGTGAATGGCAGAATCACTGTAGCTATTGAAAGAGACACATTAAAGTTAGAAGGAAGAAGCTCTATCACCTTGTTTAGCATTGTGCACTGAGTTGGCTTTTGAAAGGAACACTGCATAGGTCTCAGGTTTTTATGGTTGAGGAACATCAACTTTCAGCCAAATAGCCCCTTTCGAGTGACTGGAGAAACAGTCTAGTTTTAATAAAATCTATCATGTTAGAAGGAAGAGGGCCTAGCAGTTTGCTTAGCACTGTGAACTGAGTTTGCTGTATAAGGGAACCCTGCCTACCTCTCAATGTTTTCAAGAATGGGAAACATTACCTTTGTTGAAAATGGCCCAATACAACTGAAAGGAAGATGCAGTGTAGCTTCTGTGAGAGAATCATTCACGTTAGAAGCAAAAGGGCCTAGAACCTTGTTTTGCAGTTTGATTTGAGTTTGCTGTTTAAAGGAATACTGCCTACCTCTCAGCATTTTCATGGGTGAAGAACATCAACTTTGTACATAATTCCCATTTCAAGTGAGTGGACTAACACTGTAGTTCTTCTAAGAAAATCTTCCATGTTAGAAGGAAGAGGGTCTAGCAGCTTGCTTAGCATTGTGAACTGAGTTTGCTGTATAAGGGAATACTGCCTACCTCTCAGTGTTTTCAAAAGTGAGAAACATCACCTTTGTTCAAAAATCCCCCATACAACTGAATAGAAGATGCAGTGTTGCTTGTGTGAGAGAATCAATAATGTTTGAAGCAAGAGCGGCGACCACCTTGTTTTGCAGTTTGAATTGAGTTTGCTGTTTGAAGGAATACTGCCTACCTCTCAGCGTTTTCATGGGTGAGGAACTTCAACTTTGTGCCTAATAGTTCCTTTGAGTGTGTGGAGAAACACTGTAATTCTTCTAAAAATTGTTTCGTGATAGAAGGAAGAGGGTCTAGCAGCTTGCTTTGCATTGTGAACTGACTTTGCTATATAAGGGAATACTGCCTACCTCTTAGTGTTTTCAAGAGTGAGATACATCAGCTTTGTTCACAATGGCCCCATACAACTGAAAGGAAGATGCAGTGTAGCTTGTGTGAGAGAATCAATAATATTTGAAGCAAGAGGGGCTAGCACCTTGTTTTGAAATTTGAATTGAGTTTGCTGTTTTCAGGAATACTGCCTACCTCTCAGTGTATTCATAGTTGAGGAACATCAACTTTGTGCCAAATTGCCCCTTTCAAGTGAGAGTTGAAACACTGTAGATCTTCTAAGAAAATCTTTCCTGTTAGAAGGAAGAGGGCCTAGCAGTTTGGTTAGCACTGTGAACTGAGTTTGCTGTGTAAGGGAATACGGCCTACCTCTCAGTGTTTTCAAGAATTAGAAACATTACCTTTGTTGAAAATGGCCCTATACAACTGAAAGGAAGATGCAGTGTAGCTCTTGTGAGAGAACCATTCATGTCAAAACAAGAGGGCCTAGAACCTTGTTTTGCAGTTTGATTTGAGTTTCCTGTTTAAAGGAATACTGCCTACCTCTCAGTGTTTTCATGGCTGAGGAACAACTTTGTACCTAATACCCATTTCAAGTTAGTAGAGAAACACTATAGTTCTTCTAAGAAAATCTTTCATATTAGAAGGAAGAGGGTCTAGCATCTTGCTTTGCATTGTGAACTGAGTTTGCTGTATAAGGGAATACTGCCTACATCTCAGTGTTTTCAAGAGTGAGAAACATCACCTTTGTTCAAAAATCCCCCATGCAACTGAATAGAAGAGGCAGTGTTGCTTGTGTGAGAGAATCAACAATTTTTGAAGCAAGAGCGGCTAGCACCTTCTTTTGCAGTTTGAACTGAGTTTGCTATTTGAAGGAATACTGCCTACCTCTCAGCGTTTTCATGGGTGAGGAACATCAACTTTGTGCCTAATAGTCCATTTGAGTGTGTGGAGAAACACTGTAGTTCTTCTAAGAAATTGTTTCATGATAGAAGGAAGAGGGTCTAGCAGTTTGGTTAGCACTGTGAACTGAGTTTGCTGTGTAAGGGAATACGGCCTACCTCTCAGTGTTTTCAAGAATGAGAAACATTACCTTTGTTGAAAATGGCCCTATACAACTGAAAGGAACATGCAGTGTAGCTTCTGTGAGAGAATCATTCACGTTAGAAGCAAAAGGGCCTAGAACTTTGTTTTGCAGTTTGATTTGAGTTTGCTGTTTAAAGGAATACTGCCTACCTCTCAGCGTTTTCATGGGTGAAGAACATCAACTTTGTACATAATATACATTTCAAGTGAGTGGAGAAACACTGTATTTCTTCTAAGAAAATCTTCGATGTTAGAAGGAAGAGGGTCTAGTAGTTTTCTTAGCACTGTGAACTGAGATTGCTGTGTAAGGGAATACTGCCTACCTCTCAGTGTTTTCAAGAATGAGAAACATTACCTTTGTTGAAAATGGCCCTATACAACTGAAAGGAACATGCAGTGTAGCTTCTGTGAGAGAATCATTCACGTTAGAAGCAAAAGGGCCTAGAACCTTGTTTTGCAGTTTGATTTGAGTTTGCTGTTTAAAGGAATACTGCCTACCTCTCAGCGTTTTCATGGGTGAAGAACATCAACTTTGTACATAATACCCATTTCAAGTGAGTGGAGAAACACTGTATTTCTTCTAAGAAAATCTTCGATGTTAGAAGGAAGAGGGTCTAGTAGTTTTCTTAGCACTGTGAACTGAGATTGCTGTGTAAGGGAATACTGCCTACCTGTCAGTGTTTTCAAGAATGAGAAACATTACCTTTGTTGAAAATGGCCCTATACAACTGAAAGGAACATGCAGTGTAGCTTCTGTGAGAGAATCATTCACGTTAGAAGCAAAAGTTCCTAGAACCTTGTTTTGCAGTTTGATTTGAGTTTGCTGTTTAAAGGAATACTGCCTACCTCTCAGCGTTTTCATGGGTGAAGAACATCAACTTTGTACATAATACCCATTTCAAGTGAGTGGAGAAACACTGTAGTTCTTCTAAGAAAATCTTCCATGTTAGAAGGAAGAGGGTCTAGCAGTTTGCTTAGCACTGTGACCTGAGTTTGCTGTATAAGGGAATATTGCCTACCTCGCAGTGATTTCTAGAGTGAGGAACATCACCTTTGTTCAAAATCCCCCACAAAACTGAATAGAAGATGCAGTGTAGCTTGTGTGAGAGAATCAATAATGTTTGAAGCAAGAGCGGCTAGCACCTTGTTTTGCAGTTTGAATTGAGTTTGCTGTTTGAAGGAATACTGCCTAGCTCTCAGGGTTTTCATGGGTGAGGAACAGCAACTTTGTGCCTAATAGTGCCTTTCGAGTGTTTGGAGAAACACTGTAGTTGTTCTAAGAAAATCTTTCATGATAGAAGGAAGAGGGTCTAGCAGTTTTCTTACCACTGTGAACTGAACTTGCTGTTGGGGAGAACACTGCCTAACTCTCAGTTTTTACCTGAGTAAGAACACAAGTGAATGAAAGGAGCACTTTTGGTCTTGTTAGAGAACCATTAGTTTTAGAAGCAAGAGGGTCTAGCCAATTGTTTACTATTGTGAATTCACTTAACATTCTAAAAGACTTCTGCATATCCCTTAGTGTTATCACGGTTCTAGATCATCAACTTTTTGCAAAATGACCCCTTTCAAGTGAACGGCAGAATCACTGTAGCTATTGAAAGAGACACATTAAAGTTAGAAGGAAGAAGCTCTATCACCTTGTTTAGCATTGTGCACTGAGTTGGCTTTTGAAAGGAACACTGCATAGGTCTCAGCTTTTTATGGTTGAGGAACATCAACTTTCAGCCAAATAGCCCCTTTCGAGTGACTGGAGAAACAGTATAGTTTTAATAAAATCTATTCTGTTAGAAGGAAGAGGGCCTAGCAGTTTGCTTAGCACTGTGAACTGACTTTGCTGTATAAGGGAACCCTGCCTACCTCTCAATGTTTTCAAGAATGAGAAACATTACCTTTGTTGAAAATGGCCCTATACAACTGAAAGGAACATGCAGTGTAGCTTCTGTGAGAGAATCATTCAGGTTAGAAGCAAAAGGGCCTAGAACCATGTTTTGCAGTTTGATTTGAGTTTGCTGTTTAAAGGAATACTGCCTACCTGTCAGCGTTTTCATGGGTGAAGAACATCAACTTTGTACATAATTCCCATTTCAAGTGAGGGGAGAAACACTGTAGTTCTTCTAAGAAAATCTTCCATGATAGAAGGAAGAGGGTCTAGCAGTTTGGTTAGCACTGTGAACTGAGTTTGCTGTGTAAGGGAATACGGCCTACCTCTCAGTGTTTTCAAGAATGAGAAACATTACCTTTGTTGAAAATGGCCCTATACAACTGAAAGGAACATGCAGTGTAGCTTCTGTGAGAGAATCATTCACGTTAGAAGCAAAAGGGCCTAGAACCTTGTTTTGCAGTTTGATTTGAGTTTGCTGTTTAAAGGAATACTGCCTACCTCTCAGCATTTTCATGGGTGAAGAACATCAACTTTGTACATAATTCCCATTTCAAGTGAGTGGACTAACACTGTAGTTCTTCTAAGAAAATCTTCCATGTTAGAAGGAAGAGGGTCTAGCAGCTTGCTTAGCATTGTGAACTGAGTTTGCTGTATAAGGGAATACTGCCTAACTCTCAGTGTTTTCAAAAGTGAGAAACATCACCTTTGTTCAAAAATCCCCCATACAACTGAATAGAAGATGCAGTGTTGCTTGTGTGAGAGAATCAATAATGTTTGAAGCAAGAGCGGCGACCACCTTGTTTTGCAGTTTGAATTGAGTTTGCTGTTTGAAGGAATACTGCCTACCTCTCAGCGTTTTCATGGGTGAGGAACTTCAACTTTGTGCCTAATAGTCCCTTTGAGTGTGTGGAGAAACACTGTAATTCTTCTAAAAATTGTTTCATGATAGAAGGAAGAGGGTCTAGCAGTTTGGTTAGCACTGTGAACTGAGTTTGCTGTGTAAGGGAATACGGCCTACCTCTCAGTGTTTTCAAGAATTAGAAACATTACCTTTGTTGAAAATGGCCCTATACAACTGAAAGGAAGATGCAGTGTAGCTCTTGTGAGAGAACCATTCATGTCAAAACAAGAGGGCCTAGAACCTTGTTTTGCAGTTTGATTTGAGTTTCCTGTTTAAAGGAATACTGCCTACCTCTCAGTGTTTTCATGGCTGAGGAACAACTTTGTACCTAATACCCATTTCAAGTTAGTAGAGAAACACTATAGTTCTTCTAAGAAAATCTTTCATATTAGAAGGAAGAGGGTCTAGCATCTTGCTTTGCATTGTGAACTGAGTTTGCTGTATAAGGGAATACTGCCTACATCTCAGTGTTTTCAAGAGTGAGAAACATCACCTTTGTTCAAAAATCCCCCATGCAACTGAATAGAAGAGGCAGTGTTGCTTGTGTGAGAGAATCAACAATTTTTGAAGCAAGAGCGGCTAGCACCTTCTTTTGCAGTTTGAACTGAGTTTGCTATTTGAAGGAATACTGCCTACCTCTCAGCGTTTTCATGGGTGAGGAACATCAACTTTGTGCCTAATAGTCCATTTGAGTGTGTGGAGAAACACTGTAGTTCTTCTAAGAAATTGTTTCATGATAGAAGGAAGAGGGTCTAGCAGTTTGGTTAGCACTGTGAACTGAGTTTCCTGTGTAAGGGAATACGGCCTACCTCTCAGTGTTTTCAAGAATGAGAAACATTACCTTTGTTGAAAATGGCCCTATACAACTGAAAGGAACATGCAGTGTAGCTTCTGTGAGAGAATCATTCACGTTAGAAGCAAAAGGGCCTAGAACTTTGTTTTGCAGTTTGATTTGAGTTTGCTGTTTAAAGGAATACTGCCTACCTCTCAGCGTTTTCATGGGTGAAGAACATCAACTTTGTACATAATACCCATTTCAAGTGAGTGGAGAAACACTGTATTTCTTCTAAGAAAATCTTCGATGTTAGAAGGAAGAGGGTCTAGTAGTTTTCTTAGCACTGTGAACTGAGATTGCTGTGTAAGGGAATACTGCCTACCTCTCAGTGTTTTCAAGAATGAGAAACATTACCTTTGTTGAAAATGGCCCTATACAACTGAAAGGAACATGCAGTGTAGCTTCTGTGAGAGAATCATTCACGTTAGAAGCAAAAGGGCCTAGAACCTTGTTTTGCAGTTTGATTTGAGTTTGCTGTTTAAAGGAATACTGCCTACCTCTCAGCGTTTTCATGGGTGAAGAACATCAACTTTGTACATAATACCCATTTCAAGTGAGTGGAGAAACACTGTAGTTCTTCTAAGAAAATCTTCGATGTTAGAAGGAAGAGGGTCTAGCAGTTTGCTTAGCACTGTGACCTGTGTTTGCTGTATAAGGGAATATTGCCTACCTCGCAGTGATTTCTAGAGTGAGGAACATCACCTTTGTTCAAAATCCCCCACAAAACTGAATAGAAGATGCAGTGTAGCTTGTGTGAGAGAATCAATAATGTTTGAAGCAAGAGCGGCTAGCACCTTGTTTTGCAGTTTGAATTGAGTTTGCTGTTTGAAGGAATACTGCCTAGCTCTCAGGGTTTTCATGGGTGAGGAACAGCAACTTTGTGCCTAATAGTGCCTTTCGAGTGTTTGGAGAAACACTGTAGTTGTTCTAAGAAAATCTTTCATGATAGAAGGAAGAGGGTCTAGCAGTTTTCTTACCACTGTGAACTGAACTTGCTGTTGGGGAGAACACTGCCTAACTCTCAGTTTTTACCTGAGTAAGAACACAAGTGAATGAAAGGAGCACTTTTGGTCTTGTTAGAGAACCATTAGTTTTAGAAGCAAGAGGGTCTAGCCAATTGTTTACTATTGTGAATTCACTTAACATTCTAAAAGACTTCTGCATATCCCTTAGTGTTATCACGGTTCTAGATCATCAACTTTTTGCAAAATGACCCCTTTCAAGTGAACGGCAGAATCACTGTAGCTATTGAAAGAGACACATTAAAGTTAGAAGGAAGAAGCTCTATCACCTTGTTTAGCATTGTGCACTGAGTTGGCTTTTGAAAGGAACACTGCATAGGTCTCAGCTTTTTATGGTTGAGGAACATCAACTTTCAGCCAAATAGCCCCTTTCGAGTGACTGGAGAAACAGTATAGTTTTAATAAAATCTATTCTGTTAGAAGGAAGAGGGCCTAGCAGTTTGCTTAGCACTGTGAACTGAGTTTGCTGTATAAGGGAACCCTGCCTACCTCTCAATGTTTTCAAGAATGAGAAACATTACCTTTGTTGAAAATGGCCCTATACAACTGAAAGGAACATGCAGTGTAGCTTCTGTGAGAGAATCATTCAGGTTAGAAGCAAAAGGGCCTAGAACCATGTTTTGCAGTTTGATTTGAGTTTGCTGTTTAAAGGAATACTGCCTACCTGTCAGCGTTTTCATGGGTGAAGAACATCAACTTTGTACATAATTCCCATTTCAAGTGAGGGGAGAAACACTGTAGTTCTTCTAAGAAAATCTTCCATGTTAGAAGGAAGAGGGTCTAGTAGTTTTCTTAGCACTGTGAACTGAGTTTGCTGTATAAGGGAATACTGCCTACCTCTCAGTGTTTTCAAGAATGAGGAACATTACCTTTGTTGAAAATGGCCCTATACAACTGAAAGGAACATGCAGTGTAGCTTCTGTGAGAGAATAATTCACCTTAGAAGCAAAAGGGCCTAGAACATTGTTTTGCAGTTTGATTTGAGTTTGCTGTTTAAAGGAATACTGCCTACCTCTCAGCGTTTTCATGGGTGAAGAACAACTACTTTGTACATAATACCCATTTCAAGTGAGTGGATTAACACTGTAGTTCTTCTAAGAAAATCTTCCATGTTAGAAGGAAGAGGGTCTACTAGTTTGCTTAGCACTGTGAACTGACTTTGCTGTATAAGGGAATACTGCCTACCTCTCAGTGTTTTCAAAAGTGAGAAACATCACCTTTGTTCAAAAATCCCCCATACAACTGAATAGAAGATGCAGTGTTGCTTGTGTGAGAGAATCAATAATGTTTGAAGCAAGAGCGGCGACCACCTTGTTTTGCAGTTTGAATTGAGTTTGCTGTTTGAAGGAATACTGCCTACCTCTCAGCGTTTTCATGGGTGAGGAACTTCAACTTTGTGCCTAATAGTCCCTTTGAGTGTGTGGAGAAACACTGTAATTCTTTTAAAAATTGTTTCATGATAGAATGAAGAGGGTCTAGCAGTTTGGTTAGCACTGTGAACTGAGTTTGCTGTGTAAGGGAATACGGCCTACCTCTCAGTGTTTTCAAGAATTACAAACATTACATTTGTTGAAAATGGCCCTATACAACTGAAAGGAAGATGCAGTGTAGCTTCTGTGAGAGAATCATTCATGTCAAAAGCAAGAGGGCCTAGAACCTTGTTTTGCAGTTTGATTTGACTTTCTTGTTTAAAGGAATACTGCCTACCTCTCAGTGTTTTCATGGCTGAGGAACAACTTTGTACCTAATACCCATTTCAAGTTAGTAGAGAAACACTATAGTTCTTCTAAGAAAATATTTCATGTTAGAAGGAAGAGGGTCTAGCATCTTGCTTTGCATTGTGAACTGAGTTTGCTGTATAAGGGAATACTGCCTACCTCTCAGTGTTTTCAAGAGTGAGAAACATCACCTTTGTTCAAAAATCCCCCATGCAACTGAATAGAAGAGGCAGTGTTGCTTGTGTGAGAGAATCAACAATGTTTGAAGCAAGAGCGGCTAGCACCTTGTTTTGCAGTTTGAACTGAGTTTGCTATTTGTAGGAATACTGCCTACCTCTCAGCGTTTTCATGGGTGAGGAACATCAACTTTGTGCCTAATAGTCCCTTTGAGTGTGTGGAGAAACACTGTAGTTCTTCTAAGAAAATGTTTCATGATAGAAGGAAGAGGGTCTAGCAGTTTGGTTAGCACGGTGAACTGAGGTTGCTGTGTAAGGGAATACTGCCTACCTCTCAGTGTTTTCAAGAATGAGAAACATTACCTTTGTTGAAAATGGCCCTATACAACTGAAAGGAACAGGCAGTGTAGCTTTGTGAGAGAATCATTCACGTTAGAAGCAAAAGGGCCTAGAACCTTGTTTTGCAGTTTGATTTGAGTTTACTGTTTAAAGGAATACTGCCTACCTCTCAGCGTTTTCATGGCTGAGGAACAGCTTTGTACCTAATACCCATTTCAATTGAGTAGAGAAACACAATAGTTCTTCTAAGAAAATCTTTCATGTTAGAAGGAAGAGGGTCTAGCAACTTGCTTTGCATTGTGATCTGACTTTGCTGTATAAGGGAATACTGCCTACCTCTTAGTGTTTTCAAGAGTGAGATACATCAGCTTTGTTCACAATGGCCCCATACAACTGAAAGGAAGATGCAGTTTAGCTTGTGTGAGAGAATCAATAATATTTGAAGCAAGAGGGGCTAGCACCTTGTTTTGAAATTTGAATTGAGTTTGCTGTTTCCAGGAATACTGCCTACCTCTCAGTGTATTCATAGATGAGGAACATCAACTTTGTGCCAAATTGCCCCTTTCAAGTGAGAGTTGAAACACTGTAGATCTTCTAAGAAAATCTTTCATGTTAGAAGGAAGACGGCCTAGCAGTTTGCTTAGCACTGTGAACTGAGTTTGCTGTATAAGGGAATACTTCCTACCTCTCAATGTTTTCAAGAATGAGAAACATTACCTTTGTTGAAAATGGCACAATACCACTGAAAGGAAGATGCAGTGTAGCTTCTGTGAGAGAATCATTCATGTCAGAAGCAAGAGGGCCTAGAACCTTGTTTTCCAGTTTGATTTGAGTTTCCTGTTTAAAGGAGTACTGCCTACCTCTCAGCATTTTCATGGGTGAGGAATTTTAACTTTGTACATAACAGCCCCTTTCAAGTGAGTGGAGAAACACTGTGTAGTTCTTCTAAGAAAATCTTCCATGTTAGAAGGAAGATGGTCTACCAGCTTGCTTAGCATTGTTAACTGAGTTTGCTGTATAAGGGAATACTGCCTACCTCTCAGTGTTTTCAAGAGTGAGAAACATCACCTTTGTTCAAAAATCCCCCATACAACTGAATAGAAGAAGCAGTGTTGCTTGTGTGAGAGAACCAACAATGTTTGTAGCAAGAGCGGCTAGCACCTTGTTTTGCAGTTTGAATTGAGTTTGCTGTTTGAAGGAATACTGCCTAGCTCTCAGGGTTTTCATGGGTGAGGAACAGCAACTTTGTGCCTAATAGTGCCTTTCGAGTGTGTGGAGAAACACTGTAGTTGTTCTAAGAAAATCTTTCATGATAGAAGGAAGAGGGTCTAGCAGTTTTCTTACCACTGTGAATTGAGCTTGCTGTTGAGGAGAACACTGCCTAACTCTCAGTGTTTCCATGAGTAAGAACACAAGTGAATGAAAGGAGCACTTTTGGTCTTGTTAGAGAACCATTAATTTGAGCAGCAAGAGGGTCTAGCCAATTGTTTACTATTGTGAATTCACTTAACATTCTAAAAGACTTCTGCATATCCCTTAGTGTTATCACGGTTCTAGATCATCAACTTTTTGCAAAATGACCCCTTTCAAGTGAATGGCAGAATCACTGTAGCTATTGAAAGAGACACATTAAAGTTAGAAGGAAGAAGCTCTATCACCTTGTTTAGCATTGTGCACTGAGTTGGCTTTTGAAAGGAACACTGCATAGGTCTCAGGTTTTTATGGTTGAGGAACATCAACTTTCAGCCAAATAGCCCCTTTCGAGTGACTGGAGAAACAGTCTAGTTTTAATAAAATCTATCATGTTAGAAGGAAGAGGGCCTAGCAGTTTGCTTAGCACTGTGAACTGAGTTTGCTGTATAAGGGAACCCTGCCTACCTCTCAATGTTTTCAAGAATGGGAAACATTACCTTTGTTGAAAATGGCCCAATACAACTGAAAGGAAGATGCAGTGTAGCTTCTGTGAGAGAATCATTCATGTCAAAAGCAAGAGGGCCTAGAACCTTGTTTTGCAGTTTGATTTGAGTTTCCTGTTTAAGGGAATACTGCCTACCTCTCAGTGTTTTCATGGCTGAGGAACAACTTTGTACCTAATACCCATTTCAAGTTAGTAGAGAAACACTATAGTTCTTCTAAGAAAATCTTTCATGTTAGAAGGAAGAGGGTCTAGCATCTTGCTTTGCATTGTGAACTGAGTTTGCTGTATAAGGGTATACTGCCTACCTCTCATTGTTTTCAAGAGTGAGAAACATCACCTTTGTTCAAAAATCCCCCATGCAACTGAATAGAAGAGGCAGTGTTGCTTGTGTGAGAGAATCAACAATGTTTGTAGCAAGAGCGGCTAGCACCTTGTTTTGCAGTTTGAACTGAGTTTGCTATTTGAAGGAATACTGCCTACCTCTCAGCGTTTTCATGGGTGAGGAACATCAACTTTGTGCCTAATAGTCCCTTTGAGTGTGTGGAGAAACACTGTAGTTCTTCTAAGAAAATGTTTCATGATAGAAGGAAGAGGGTCTAGCAGTTTGGTTAGCACTGTGAACTGAGTTTGCTGTGTAAGGGAATACTGCCTACCTCTCAGTGTTTTCAAGAATGAGAAACATTACCTTTGTTGAAAATGGCCCTATACAACTGAAAGGAACATGCAGTGTAACTTCTGTGAGAGAATCATTCACGTTAGAAGCAAAAGGGCCTAGAACCTTGTTTTGAAGTTTGATTAGAGTTTACTGTTTAAAGGAATACTGCCTACCTCTCAGCATTTTCATGGATGAAGAACATCAACTTTGTACATAATACCCATTTCAAGTGAGTGGAGAAACACTGTAGTTCTTCTAAGAAAATCTTCCATGATAGAAGGAAGAGGGTCTAGCAGTTTGGTTAGCACTGTGAACTGAGTTTGCTGTGTAAGGGAATACTGCCTACCTCTCAGTGTTTTCAAGAATGAGAAACATTACCTTTGTTGAAAATGGCCCTATACAACTGAAAGGAACATGCAGTGTAGCTTCTGTGAGAGAATCATTCACGTTAGAAGCAAAAGGGCCTAGAACCTTGTTTTGCAGTTTGATTTGAGTTTGCTGTTTAAAGGAATACTGCCTACCTCTCAGCATTTTCATGGGTGAAGAACATCAACTTTGTACATAATACCCATTTCAAGTGCGTGGACTAACACTGTAGTTCTTCTAAGAAAATCTTCCATGTTAGAAGGAAGAGGGTCTAGCAGCTTGCTTAGCACTGTGAACTGAGTTTGCTGTATAAGGGAATATTGCCTACCTGGCACTGATTTCAAGAGTGAGAAACATAACCTTTGTTCAAAATCCCCCACAAAACTGAATAGAAGATGCAGTGTAGCTTGTGTGAATGAATCAATAATGTTTGAAGCAAGAGCGGCTACCACCTTGTTTTGCAGTTTGAATTGAGTTTGCTGTTTGAAGGAATACTGCCTAGCTCTCAGGGTTTTCATGGGTGAGGAACAGCAACTTTGTGCCTAATAGTGCCTTTCGAGTGTGTGGAGAAACACTGTAGTTGTTCTAAGAAAATCTTTCATGATAGAAGGAAGAGGGTCTAGCAGTTTTCTTACCACTGTGAACTGAACCTGCTGTTGGGGAGAACACTGCCTAACTCTCAGTTTTTCCATGAGTAAGAACACAAGTGAATGAAAGGAGCACTTTTGGTCTTGTTAGAGAACCATTAGTTTTAGAAGCAAGAGGTTCTAGCCAATTGTTTACTATTGTGAATTCACTTAACATTCTAAAAGACTTCTGCATATCCCTTAGTGTTATCACGGTTCTAGATCATCAACTTTTTGCAAAATGACCCCTTTCAAGTGAACGGCAGAATCACTGTAGCTATTGAAAGAGACACATTAAAGTTAGAAGGAAGAAGCTCTATCACCTTGTTTAGCATTGTGCACTGAGTTGGCTTTTGAAAGGAACACTGCATAGGTCTCAGCTTTTTATGGTTAAGGAACATCAACTTTCAGCCAAATAGCCCCTTTCGAGTGACTGGAGAAACAGTATAGTTTTAATAAAATCTATCATGTTAGAAGGAAGAGGGCCTAGCAGTTTGCTTAGCACTGTGAACTGAGTTTGCTGTATAAGGGAACCCTGCATACCTCTCAATGTTTTCAAGAATGAGAAACATTACCTTTGTTGAAAATGGCCCAATACAACTGAAAGGAAGATGCAGTGTAGCTTCTGTGAGAGAATCATTCATGTCAAAAGCAAGAGGGCCTAGAACCTTGTTTTGCAGTTTGATTTGAGTTTCCTGTTTAAGGGAATACTGCCTACCTCTCAGTGTTTTCATGGCTGAGGAACAACTTTGTACCTAATACCCATTTCAAGTGAGTGGACTAAAACTGTAGTTCTTCTAAGAAAATCTTCCATGTTGAAGGAAGAGGGTCTAGCAGCTTGCTTAGCATTGTGAACTGAGTTTGCTGTATAAGGGAATACTGCCTACCTCTCAGTGTTTTCAAAAGTGAGAAACATCACCTTTGTTCAAAAATCCCCCATACAACTGAATAGAAGATGCAGTGTTGCTTGTGTGAGAGAATCAATAATGTTTGAAGCAAGAGCGGCGACCACCTTGTTTTGCAGTTTGAATTGAGTTTGCTGTTTGAAGGAATACTGCCAACCTCTCAGCGTTTTCATGGGTGAGGAACTTCAACTTTGTGCCTAATAGTCCCTTTGAGTGTGTGGAGGAACACTGTAATTCTTCTAAAAATTGTTTCATGATAGAAGGAAGAGGGTCTAGCAGTTTGGTTAGCACTGTGAACTGTTTGCTGTGTAAGGGAATACCGCCTACCTCTCAGTGTTTTCAAGAATGAGAAACATTACCTTTGTTGAAAATGGCCCTATACAACTGAAAGGAACATGCAGTGTAGCTTCTGTGAGAGAATCATTCACGTTAGAAGCAAAAGGGCCTAGAACCTTGTTTTGCAGTTTGATTTGAGTTTGCTGTTTAAAGGAATACTGCCTACCTCTCAGCGTTTTCATGGGTGAAGAACATCAACTTTGTACATAATACCCATTTCAAGTGAGTGGAGAAACACTGCAGTTCTTCTAAGAAAATCTCCCATGTTAGAAGGAAGAGGGTCTACTAGTTTGCTTAGCACTGTGAACTGAGTTTGCTGTATAAGGGAATACTGCCTACCTCTCAGTGTTTGCAAGAATGAGAAACATTACCTTTGTTGAAAATGGCCCTATACAAGTGAAAGGAACATGCAGTGTAGCTTCTGTGAGAGAAACATTCACGTTAGAAGCAAAAGGGCCTAGAACCTTGTTTTGCAGTTTGATTTGAGTTTGCTGTTTAAAGGAATACTGCCTACCTCTCAGCGTTTTCATGGGTGAAGAACATCTACTTTGTACATAATACCCATTTCAAGTGAGTGGACTAACACTGTAGTTCTTCTAAGAAAATCTTCCATGTGAGAAGGAAGAGGGTCTAGCAGCTTGCTTAGCATTGTGAACTGAGTTTGCTGTATAAGGGAATACTGCCTACCTCTCAGTGTTTTCAAAAGTGAGAAACATCACCTTTGTTCAAAAATCCCCCATGCAACTGAATAGAAGAAGCAGTGTTGCTTGTGTGAGAGAATCAATAATGTTTGAAGCAAGAGCGGCGACCACCTTGTTTTGCAGTTTGAATTGAGTTTGCTGTTTGAAGGAATACTGCCTACCTCTCAGCGTTTTCATGGGTGAGGAACTTCAACTTTGTGCCTAATAGTTCCTTTTAGTGTGTGGAGAAACACTGTAATTCTTCTAAAAATTGTTTCATGATAGAAGGAAGAGGGTCTAGCAGTTTGGTTAGCACTGTGAACTGAGTTTGCTGTGTAAGGGAATACGCCCTACCTCTCAGTGTTTTCAAGAATTAGGAACATTACCTTTGTTGAAAATGGCCCTATACAACTGAAAGGAAGTTGCAGTGCAGCTTTTGTGAGAGAATCATCCATGTCAGGAGCCAGAAGGCCTAGAACCTTGTTTTGCAGTTTGATTTGAATTTGCTGTTTAAAGGAATACTGCCTACCTCTCAGCGTTTTCATGGCTGAGGAACAGCTTTGTACCTAATACCCATTTCAAGTGAGTAGAGAAACACAATAGTTCTTCTAAGAAAATCTTTCATGTTAGAAGGGAGAGGGTCTAGCAGCTTGCTTTGCATTGTGAACTGACTTTGCTGTATAAGGGAATACTGCCTACCTCTTAGTGTTTTCAAGAGTGAGATACATCAGCTTTGTTCACAATGGCCCCATACACCTGAAAGGAAGATGCAGTGTAGCTTGTGTGAGAGAATCAATAATATTTGAAGCAAGAGGGGCTAGCACCTTGTTTTGAAATTTGAATTGAGTTTGCTGTTTCCAGGAATACTGCCTACCTCTCAGTGTATTCATAGTTGAGGAACATCAACTTTGTGCCAAATTGCCCCTTTCAAGTGAGAGTTGAAACACTGTAGATCTTCTAAGAAAATCTTTCCTGTTAGAAGGAAGAGGGCCTAGCAGTTTGCTTAGCACTGTGAACTGAGTTTGCTGTATAAGGGAATACTTCCTACCTCTCAATGTTTTCAAGAATGAGAAACATTACCTTTGTTGAAAATGGCAAAATACAACTGAAAGGAAGATGCAGTGTAGCTTCTGTGAGAGAATCATTCAGGTTAGAAGCAAAAGGGCCTAGAACCTTGTTTTGCAGTTTGATTTGAGTTTGCTGTTTAAAGGAATACTGCCTACCTCTCAGCGTTTTCATGGGTGAAGAACATCAACTTTGTACATAATACCCATTTCAAGTGAGTGAAGAAACACTGTAGTTCTTCTAAGAAAATCTTCGATGTTAGAAGGAAGAGGGTCTAGTAGTTTTCTTACCACTGTGAACTGAGTTTGCTGTGTAAGGGAATACTGCCTACCTCTCAGTGTTTTCAAGAATGAGAAACATTACCTTTGTTGAAAATGGCCCTATACACCTGAAAGGAACATGCAGTGTAGCTTCTGTGAGAGAATCATTCACGTTAGAAGCAAAAGGGCCTAGAACCTTGTTTTGCAGTTTGATTTGAGTTTGCTGTTTAAAGGAATACTGCCTACCTCTCAGCGTTTTCATGGGTGAAGAACATCAACTTTGTACATAATACCCATTTCAAGTGAGTGGAGAAACACTGTAGTTCTTCTAAGAAAATCTTCCATGTTAGAAGGAAGAGGGTCTAGTAGTTTTCTTAGCACTGTGAACTGAGTTTGCTGTGTAAGGGAATACGGCCTACCTCTCAGTGTTTTCAAGAATGAGAAACATTACCTTTGTTGAAAATGGCCCTATACAACTGAAAGGAACATGCAGTGTAGCTTCTGTGAGAGAATCATTCACGTTAGAAGCAAAAGGGCCTAGAACCTTGTTTTGCAGTTTGATTTGAGTTTGCTGTTTAAAGGAATACTGCCTACCTCTCAGCGTTTTCATGGGTGAAGAACATCAACTTTGTACATAATACCCATTTCAAGTGAGTGTAGAAACACTGTAGTTCTTCTAAGAAAATCTTCCATGTTAGAAGGAAGAGGGTCTAGGAGTTTGCTTAGCACTGTGAACTGAGTTTGCTGTATAAGGGAATATTGCCTACCTCGCAGTGATTTCAAGAGTGAGAAACATCACCTTTGTTCAAAATCCCCCTCAAAACTGAATAGAAGATGCAGTGTAGCTTGTGTGAGAGAATCAATAATGTTTGAAGCAAGAGCGGCTAGCACCTTGTTTTGCAGTTTGAATTGAGTTTGCTGTTTAAAGGAATACTGCCTAGCTCTCAGGGTTTTCATGGGTGAGGAACAGCAACTTTGTGCCTAATAGTGCCTTTCGAGTGTGTGGAGAAACACTGTAGTTGTTCTCAGAAAATCTTTCATGATAGAAGGAAGAGGGTCTAGCAGTTTTCTTACCACTGTGAACTGACCTTGCTGTTGAGGAGAACACTGCCTAACTCTCAGTGTTTCCATGAGTAAGAACACAAGTGAATGAAAGGAGCACTTTTGGTCTTGTTAGAGAACCATTAATTTTAGCAGCAAGAGGGTCTAGCCAATTGTTTACTATTGTGAATTCACTTAACATTCTAAAAGACTTCTTCATATCCCTTAGTGTTATCACGGTTCTAGATCATCAACTTTTTGCAAAATGACCCCTTTCAAGTGAACGGCAGAATCACTGTAGCTATTGAAAGAGACACATTAAAGTTAGAAGGAAGAAGCTCTATCACCTTGTTTAGCATTGTGCACTGAGTTGGCTTTTGAAAGGAACACTGCATAGGTCTCAGCTTTTTATGGTTGAGGAACATCAACTTTCAGCCAAATAGCCCCTTTCGAGTGACTGGAGAAACAGTCTAGTTTTAATATATTCTATCATGTTAGAAGAAAGAGGGCCTAGCAGTTTTCTTAGCACTGTGAACTGAGTTTGCTGTATAAGGGAACCCTGCCTACCTCTCAATGTTTTCAAGAATGAGAAACATTACCTTTGTTGAAAATGGCCCAATACAAATGAAAGGAAGATGCAGTGTAGCTTCTGTGAGAGAATCATTCATGTCAAAAGCAAGAGGGCCTAGAAGCTTGTTTTGCAGTTTGATTTGAGTTTCCTGTTTAAAGGAATACTGCCTACCTCTCAGTGTTTTCATGGCTGAGGAACAACTTTGTACCTAATACCCATTTCAAGTTAGTAGAGAAACACTATAGTTCTTCTAAGAAAATCTTTCATATTAGAAGGAAGAGGGTCTAGCATCTTGCTTTGCATTGTGAACTGAGTTTGCTGTATAAGGGAATACTGCCTACCTCTCATTGTTTTCAAGAGTGAGAAACATCACCTTTGTTCAAAAATCCCCCATGCAACTGAATAGAAGAGGCAGTGTTGCTTGTGTGAGAGAATCAACAATGTTTGTAGCAAGAGCGGCTAGCACCTTGTTTTGCAGTTTGAACTGAGTTTGCTATTTGAAGGAATACTGCCTACCTCTCAGCGTTTTCATGGATGAAGAACATCAACTTTGTGCCTATTAGTCCCTTTGAGTGTGTGGAGAAACACTGTAGTTCTTCTAAGAAAATCTTCCATGATAGAAGGAAGAGGGTCTAGCAGTTTGGTAAGCACTGTGAACTGAGTTTGCTGTGTAAGGGAATACGGCCTACCTCTCAGTGTTTTCAAGAATGAGAAACATTACCTTTGTTGAAAATGGCCCTATACAACTGAAAGGAACATGCAGTGTAGCTTCTGTGAGAGAATCATTCACGTTAGAAGCAAAAGGGCCTAGAACCTTGTTTTGCAGTTTGATTTGAGTTTGCTGTTTAAAGGAATACTGCCTACCTCTCAGCATTTTCATGGGTGAAGAACATCAACTTTGTACATAATTCCCATTTCAAGTGAGTGGACTAACACTGTAGTTCTTCTAAGAAAATCTTCCATGTTAGAAGGAAGAGGGTCTAGCAGCTTGCTTAGCATTGTGAACTGAGTTTGCTGTATAAGGGAATACTGCCTACCTCTCAGTGTTTTCAAAAGTGAGAAACATCACCTTTGTTCAAAAATCCCCCATACAACTGAATAGAAGATGCAGTGTTGCTTGTGTGAGAGAATCAATAATGTTTGAAGCAAGAGCGGCGACCACCTTGTTTTGCAGTTTGAATTGAGTTTGCTGTTTGAAGGAATACTGCCTACCTCTCAGCGTTTTCATGGGTGAGGAACTTCAACTTTGTGCCTAATAGTTCCTTTGAGTGTGTGGAGAAACACTGTAATTCTTCTAAAAATTGTTTCGTGATAGAAGGAAGAGGGTCTAGCAGCTTGCTTTGCATTGTGAACTGACTTTGCTATATAAGGGAATACTGCCTACCTCTTAGTGTTTTCAAGAGTGAGATACATCAGCTTTGTTCACAATGGCCCCATACAACTGAAAGGAAGATGCAGTGTAGCTTGTGTGAGAGAATCAATAATATTTGAAGCAAGAGGGGCTAGCACCTTGTTTTGAAATTTGAATTGAGTTTGCTGTTTTCAGGAATACTGCCTACCTCTCAGTGTATTCATAGTTGAGGAACATCAACTTTGTGCCAAATTGCCCCTTTCAAGTGAGAGTTGAAACACTGTAGATCTTCTAAGAAAATCTTTCCTGTTAGAAGGAAGAGGGCCTAGCAGTTTGGTTAGCACTGTGAACTGAGTTTGCTGTGTAAGGGAATACGGCCTACCTCTCAGTGTTTTCAAGAATTAGAAACATTACCTTTGTTGAAAATGGCCCTATACAACTGAAAGGAAGATGCAGTGTAGCTCTTGTGAGAGAACCATTCATGTCAAAACAAGAGGGCCTAGAACCTTGTTTTGCAGTTTGATTTGAGTTTCCTGTTTAAAGGAATACTGCCTACCTCTCAGTGTTTTCATGGCTGAGGAACAACTTTGTACCTAATACCCATTTCAAGTTAGTAGAGAAACACTATAGTTCTTCTAAGAAAATCTTTCATATTAGAAGGAAGAGGGTCTAGCATCTTGCTTTGCATTGTGAACTGAGTTTGCTGTATAAGGGAATACTGCCTACATCTCAGTGTTTTCAAGAGTGAGAAACATCACCTTTGTTCAAAAATCCCCCATGCAACTGAATAGAAGAGGCAGTGTTGCTTGTGTGAGAGAATCAACAATTTTTGAAGCAAGAGCGGCTAGCACCTTCTTTTGCAGTTTGAACTGAGTTTGCTATTTGAAGGAATACTGCCTACCTCTCAGCGTTTTCATGGGTGAGGAACATCAACTTTGTGCCTAATAGTCCATTTGAGTGTGTGGAGAAACACTGTAGTTCTTCTAAGAAATTGTTTCATGATAGAAGGAAGAGGGTCTAGCAGTTTGGTTAGCACTGTGAACTGAGTTTCCTGTGTAAGGGAATACGGCCTACCTCTCAGTGTTTTCAAGAATGAGAAACATTACCTTTGTTGAAAATGGCCCTATACAACTGAAAGGAACATGCAGTGTAGCTTCTGTGAGAGAATCATTCACGTTAGAAGCAAAAGGGCCTAGAACTTTGTTTTGCAGTTTGATTTGAGTTTGCTGTTTAAAGGAATACTGCCTACCTCTCAGCGTTTTCATGGGTGAAGAACATCAACTTTGTACATAATACCCATTTCAAGTGAGTGGAGAAACACTGTATTTCTTCTAAGAAAATCTTCGATGTTAGAAGGAAGAGGGTCTAGTAGTTTTCTTAGCACTGTGAACTGAGATTGCTGTGTAAGGGAATACTGCCTACCTCTCAGTGTTTTCAAGAATGAGAAACATTACCTTTGTTGAAAATGGCCCTATACAACTGAAAGGAACATGCAGTGTAGCTTCTGTGAGAGAATCATTCACGTTAGAAGCAAAAGGGCCTAGAACCTTGTTTTGCAGTTTGATTTGAGTTTGCTGTTTAAAGGAATACTGCCTACCTCTCAGCGTTTTCATGGGTGAAGAACATCAACTTTGTACATAATACCCATTTCAAGTGAGTGGAGAAACACTGTAGTTCTTCTAAGAAAATCTTCGATGTTAGAAGGAAGAGGGTCTAGCAGTTTGCTTAGCACTGTGACCTGTGTTTGCTGTATAAGGGAATATTGCCTACCTCGCAGTGATTTCTAGAGTGAGGAACATCACCTTTGTTCAAAATCCCCCACAAAACTGAATAGAAGATGCAGTGTAGCTTGTGTGAGAGAATCAATAATGTTTGAAGCAAGAGCGGCTAGCACCTTGTTTTGCAGTTTGAATTGAGTTTGCTGTTTGAAGGAATACTGCCTAGCTCTCAGGGTTTTCATGGGTGAGGAACAGCAACTTTGTGCCTAATAGTGCCTTTCGAGTGTTTGGAGAAACACTGTAGTTGTTCTAAGAAAATCTTTCATGATAGAAGGAAGAGGGTCTAGCAGTTTTCTTACCACTGTGAACTGAACTTGCTGTTGGGGAGAACACTGCCTAACTCTCAGTTTTTACCTGAGTAAGAACACAAGTGAATGAAAGGAGCACTTTTGGTCTTGTTAGAGAACCATTAGTTTTAGAAGCAAGAGGGTCTAGCCAATTGTTTACTATTGTGAATTCACTTAACATTCTAAAAGACTTCTGCATATCCCTTAGTGTTATCACGGTTCTAGATCATCAACTTTTTGCAAAATGACCCCTTTCAAGTGAACGGCAGAATCACTGTAGCTATTGAAAGAGACACATTAAAGTTAGAAGGAAGAAGCTCTATCACCTTGTTTAGCATTGTGCACTGAGTTGGCTTTTGAAAGGAACACTGCATAGGTCTCAGCTTTTTATGGTTGAGGAACATCAACTTTCAGCCAAATAGCCCCTTTCGAGTGACTGGAGAAACAGTATAGTTTTAATAAAATCTATTCTGTTAGAAGGAAGAGGGCCTAGCAGTTTGCTTAGCACTGTGAACTGAGTTTGCTGTATAAGGGAACCCTGCCTACCTCTCAATGTTTTCAAGAATGAGAAACATTACCTTTGTTGAAAATGGCCCTATACAACTGAAAGGAACATGCAGTGTAGCTTCTGTGAGAGAATCATTCAGGTTAGAAGCAAAAGGGCCTAGAACCATGTTTTGCAGTTTGATTTGAGTTTGCTGTTTAAAGGAATACTGCCTACCTGTCAGCGTTTTCATGGGTGAAGAACATCAACTTTGTACATAATTCCCATTTCAAGTGAGGGGAGAAACACTGTAGTTCTTCTAAGAAAATCTTCCATGTTAGAAGGAAGAGGGTCTAGTAGTTTTCTTAGCACTGTGAACTGAGTTTGCTGTATAAGGGAATACTGCCTACCTCTCAGTGTTTTCAAGAATGAGGAACATTACCTTTGTTGAAAATGGCCCTATACAACTGAAAGGAACATGCAGTGTAGCTTCTGTGAGAGAATAATTCACCTTAGAAGCAAAAGGGCCTAGAACATTGTTTTGCAGTTTGATTTGAGTTTGCTGTTTAAAGGAATACTGCCTACCTCTCAGCGTTTTCATGGGTGAAGAACAACTACTTTGTACATAATACCCATTTCAAGTGAGTGGATTAACACTGTAGTTCTTCTAAGAAAATCTTCCATGTTAGAAGGAAGAGGGTCTACTAGTTTGCTTAGCACTGTGAACTGACTTTGCTGTATAAGGGAATACTGCCTACCTCTCAGTGTTTTCAAAAGTGAGAAACATCACCTTTGTTCAAAAATCCCCCATACAACTGAATAGAAGATGCAGTGTTGCTTGTGTGAGAGAATCAATAATGTTTGAAGCAAGAGCGGCGACCACCTTGTTTTGCAGTTTGAATTGAGTTTGCTGTTTGAAGGAATACTGCCTACCTCTCAGCGTTTTCATGGGTGAGGAACTTCAACTTTGTGCCTAATAGTCCCTTTGAGTGTGTGGAGAAACACTGTAATTCTTTTAAAAATTGTTTCATGATAGAATGAAGAGGGTCTAGCAGTTTGGTTAGCACTGTGAACTGAGTTTGCTGTGTAAGGGAATACGGCCTACCTCTCAGTGTTTTCAAGAATTACAAACATTACATTTGTTGAAAATGGCCCTATACAACTGAAAGGAAGATGCAGTGTAGCTTCTGTGAGAGAATCATTCATGTCAAAAGCAAGAGGGCCTAGAACCTTGTTTTGCAGTTTGATTTGACTTTCTTGTTTAAAGGAATACTGCCTACCTCTCAGTGTTTTCATGGCTGAGGAACAACTTTGTACCTAATACCCATTTCAAGTTAGTAGAGAAACACTATAGTTCTTCTAAGAAAATATTTCATGTTAGAAGGAAGAGGGTCTAGCATCTTGCTTTGCATTGTGAACTGAGTTTGCTGTATAAGGGAATACTGCCTACCTCTCAGTGTTTTCAAGAGTGAGAAACATCACCTTTGTTCAAAAATCCCCCATGCAACTGAATAGAAGAGGCAGTGTTGCTTGTGTGAGAGAATCAACAATGTTTGAAGCAAGAGCGGCTAGCACCTTGTTTTGCAGTTTGAACTGAGTTTGCTATTTGTAGGAATACTGCCTACCTCTCAGCGTTTTCATGGGTGAGGAACATCAACTTTGTGCCTAATAGTCCCTTTGAGTGTGTGGAGAAACACTGTAGTTCTTCTAAGAAAATGTTTCATGATAGAAGGAAGAGGGTCTAGCAGTTTGGTTAGCACGGTGAACTGAGGTTGCTGTGTAAGGGAATACTGCCTACCTCTCAGTGTTTTCAAGAATGAGAAACATTACCTTTGTTGAAAATGGCCCTATACAACTGAAAGGAACAGGCAGTGTAGCTTTGTGAGAGAATCATTCACGTTAGAAGCAAAAGGGCCTAGAACCTTGTTTTGCAGTTTGATTTGAGTTTACTGTTTAAAGGAATACTGCCTACCTCTCAGCGTTTTCATGGCTGAGGAACAGCTTTGTACCTAATACCCATTTCAATTGAGTAGAGAAACACAATAGTTCTTCTAAGAAAATCTTTCATGTTAGAAGGAAGAGGGTCTAGCAACTTGCTTTGCATTGTGATCTGACTTTGCTGTATAAGGGAATACTGCCTACCTCTTAGTGTTTTCAAGAGTGAGATACATCAGCTTTGTTCACAATGGCCCCATACAACTGAAAGGAAGATGCAGTTTAGCTTGTGTGAGAGAATCAATAATATTTGAAGCAAGAGGGGCTAGCACCTTGTTTTGAAATTTGAATTGAGTTTGCTGTTTCCAGGAATACTGCCTACCTCTCAGTGTATTCATAGATGAGGAACATCAACTTTGTGCCAAATTGCCCCTTTCAAGTGAGAGTTGAAACACTGTAGATCTTCTAAGAAAATCTTTCATGTTAGAAGGAAGACGGCCTAGCAGTTTGCTTAGCACTGTGAACTGAGTTTGCTGTATAAGGGAATACTTCCTACCTCTCAATGTTTTCAAGAATGAGAAACATTACCTTTGTTGAAAATGGCACAATACCACTGAAAGGAAGATGCAGTGTAGCTTCTGTGAGAGAATCATTCATGTCAGAAGCAAGAGGGCCTAGAACCTTGTTTTCCAGTTTGATTTGAGTTTCCTGTTTAAAGGAGTACTGCCTACCTCTCAGCATTTTCATGGGTGAGGAATTTTAACTTTGTACATAACAGCCCCTTTCAAGTGAGTGGAGAAACACTGTGTAGTTCTTCTAAGAAAATCTTCCATGTTAGAAGGAAGATGGTCTACCAGCTTGCTTAGCATTGTTAACTGAGTTTGCTGTATAAGGGAATACTGCCTACCTCTCAGTGTTTTCAAGAGTGAGAAACATCACCTTTGTTCAAAAATCCCCCATACAACTGAATAGAAGAAGCAGTGTTGCTTGTGTGAGAGAACCAACAATGTTTGTAGCAAGAGCGGCTAGCACCTTGTTTTGCAGTTTGAATTGAGTTTGCTGTTTGAAGGAATACTGCCTAGCTCTCAGGGTTTTCATGGGTGAGGAACAGCAACTTTGTGCCTAATAGTGCCTTTCGAGTGTGTGGAGAAACACTGTAGTTGTTCTAAGAAAATCTTTCATGATAGAAGGAAGAGGGTCTAGCAGTTTTCTTACCACTGTGAATTGAGCTTGCTGTTGAGGAGAACACTGCCTAACTCTCAGTGTTTCCATGAGTAAGAACACAAGTGAATGAAAGGAGCACTTTTGGTCTTGTTAGAGAACCATTAATTTGAGCAGCAAGAGGGTCTAGCCAATTGTTTACTATTGTGAATTCACTTAACATTCTAAAAGACTTCTGCATATCCCTTAGTGTTATCACGGTTCTAGATCATCAACTTTTTGCAAAATGACCCCTTTCAAGTGAATGGCAGAATCACTGTAGCTATTGAAAGAGACACATTAAAGTTAGAAGGAAGAAGCTCTATCACCTTGTTTAGCATTGTGCACTGAGTTGGCTTTTGAAAGGAACACTGCATAGGTCTCAGGTTTTTATGGTTGAGGAACATCAACTTTCAGCCAAATAGCCCCTTTCGAGTGACTGGAGAAACAGTCTAGTTTTAATAAAATCTATCATGTTAGAAGGAAGAGGGCCTAGCAGTTTGCTTAGCACTGTGAACTGAGTTTGCTGTATAAGGGAACCCTGCCTACCTCTCAATGTTTTCAAGAATGGGAAACATTACCTTTGTTGAAAATGGCCCAATACAACTGAAAGGAAGATGCAGTGTAGCTTCTGTGAGAGAATCATTCACGTTAGAAGCAAAAGGGCCTAGAACCTTGTTTTGCAGTTTGATTTGAGTTTGCTGTTTAAAGGAATACTGCCTACCTCTCAGCATTTTCATGGGTGAAGAACATCAACTTTGTACATAATTCCCATTTCAAGTGAGTGGACTAACACTGTAGTTCTTCTAAGAAAATCTTCCATGTTAGAAGGAAGAGGGTCTAGCAGCTTGCTTAGCATTGTGAACTGAGTTTGCTGTATAAGGGAATACTGCCTACCTCTCAGTGTTTTCAAAAGTGAGAAACATCACCTTTGTTCAAAAATCCCCCATACAACTGAATAGAAGATGCAGTGTTGCTTGTGTGAGAGAATCAATAATGTTTGAAGCAAGAGCGGCGACCACCTTGTTTTGCAGTTTGAATTGAGTTTGCTGTTTGAAGGAATACTGCCTACCTCTCAGCGTTTTCATGGGTGAGGAACTTCAACTTTGTGCCTAATAGTTCCTTTGAGTGTGTGGAGAAACACTGTAATTCTTCTAAAAATTGTTTCGTGATAGAAGGAAGAGGGTCTAGCAGCTTGCTTTGCATTGTGAACTGACTTTGCTATATAAGGGAATACTGCCTACCTCTTAGTGTTTTCAAGAGTGAGATACATCAGCTTTGTTCACAATGGCCCCATACAACTGAAAGGAAGATGCAGTGTAGCTTGTGTGAGAGAATCAATAATATTTGAAGCAAGAGGGGCTAGCACCTTGTTTTGAAATTTGAATTGAGTTTGCTGTTTTCAGGAATACTGCCTACCTCTCAGTGTATTCATAGTTGAGGAACATCAACTTTGTGCCAAATTGCCCCTTTCAAGTGAGAGTTGAAACACTGTAGATCTTCTAAGAAAATCTTTCCTGTTAGAAGGAAGAGGGCCTAGCAGTTTGGTTAGCACTGTGAACTGAGTTTGCTGTGTAAGGGAATACGGCCTACCTCTCAGTGTTTTCAAGAATTAGAAACATTACCTTTGTTGAAAATGGCCCTATACAACTGAAAGGAAGATGCAGTGTAGCTCTTGTGAGAGAACCATTCATGTCAAAACAAGAGGGCCTAGAACCTTGTTTTGCAGTTTGATTTGAGTTTCCTGTTTAAAGGAATACTGCCTACCTCTCAGTGTTTTCATGGCTGAGGAACAACTTTGTACCTAATACCCATTTCAAGTTAGTAGAGAAACACTATAGTTCTTCTAAGAAAATCTTTCATATTAGAAGGAAGAGGGTCTAGCATCTTGCTTTGCATTGTGAACTGAGTTTGCTGTATAAGGGAATACTGCCTACATCTCAGTGTTTTCAAGAGTGAGAAACATCACCTTTGTTCAAAAATCCCCCATGCAACTGAATAGAAGAGGCAGTGTTGCTTGTGTGAGAGAATCAACAATTTTTGAAGCAAGAGCGGCTAGCACCTTCTTTTGCAGTTTGAACTGAGTTTGCTATTTGAAGGAATACTGCCTACCTCTCAGCGTTTTCATGGGTGAGGAACATCAACTTTGTGCCTAATAGTCCATTTGAGTGTGTGGAGAAACACTGTAGTTCTTCTAAGAAATTGTTTCATGATAGAAGGAAGAGGGTCTAGCAGTTTGGTTAGCACTGTGAACTGAGTTTGCTGTGTAAGGGAATACGGCCTACCTCTCAGTGTTTTCAAGAATGAGAAACATTACCTTTGTTGAAAATGGCCCTACACAACTGAAAGGAACATGCAGTGTAGCTTCTGTGAGAGAATCATTCACGTTAGAAGCAAAAGGGCCTAGAACTTTGTTTTGCAGTTTGATTTGAGTTTGCTGTTTAAAGGAATACTGCCTACCTCTCAGCGTTTTCATGGGTGAAGAACATCAACTTTGTACATAATATACATTTCAAGTGAGTGGAGAAACACTGTATTTCTTCTAAGAAAATCTTCGATGTTAGAAGGAAGAGGGTCTAGTAGTTTTCTTAGCACTGTGAACTGAGATGGCTGTGTAAGGGAATACTGCCTACCTCTCAGTGTTTTCAAGAATGAGAAACATTACCTTTGTTGAAAATGGCCCTATACAACTGAAAGGAACATGCAGTGTAGCTTCTGTGAGAGAATCATTCACGTTAGAAGCAAAAGGGCCTAGAACCTTGTTTTGCAGTTTGATTTGAGTTTGCTGTTTAAAGGAATACTGCCTACCTCTCAGCGTTTTCATGGGTGAAGAACATCAACTTTGTACATAATACCCATTTCAAGTGAGTGGAGAAACACTGTATTTCTTCTAAGAAAATCTTCGATGTTAGAAGGAAGAGGGTCTAGTAGTTTTCTTAGCACTGTGAACTGAGATTGCTGTGTAAGGGAATACTGCCTACCTGTCAGTGTTTTCAAGAATGAGAAACATTACCTTTGTTGAAAATGGCCCTATACAACTGAAAGGAACATGCAGTGTAGCTTCTGTGAGAGAATCATTCACGTTAGAAGCAAAAGTTCCTAGAACCTTGTTTTGCAGGTTGATTTGAGTTTGCTGTTTAAAGGAATACTGCCTACCTCTCAGCGTTTTCATGGGTGAAGAACATCAACTTTGTACATAATACCCATTTCAAGTGAGTGGAGAAACACTGTAGTTCTTCTAAGAAAATCTTCCATGTTAGAAGGAAGAGGGTCTAGCAGTTTGCTTAGCACTGTGACCTGAGTTTGCTGTATAAGGGAATATTGCCTACCTCGCAGTGATTTCTAGAGTGAGGAACATCACCTTTGTTCAAAATCCCCCACAAAACTGAATAGAAGATGCAGTGTAGCTTGTGTGAGAGAATCAATAATGTTTGAAGCAAGAGCGGCTAGCACCTTGTTTTGCAGTTTGAATTGAGTTTGCTGTTTGAAGGAATACTGCCTAGCTCTCAGGGTTTTCATGGGTGAGGAACAGCAACTTTGTGCCTAATAGTGCCTTTCGAGTGTTTGGAGAAACACTGTAGTTGTTCTAAGAAAATCTTTCATGATAGAAGGAAGAGGGTCTAGCAGTTTTCTTACCACTGTGAACTGAACTTGCTGTTGGGGAGAACACTGCCTAACTCTCAGTTTTTACCTGAGTAAGAACACAAGTGAATGAAAGGAGCACTTTTGGTCTTGTTAGAGAACCATTAGTTTTAGAAGCAAGAGGGTCTAGCCAATTGTTTACTATTGTGAATTCACTTAACATTCTAAAAGACTTCTGCATATCCCTTAGTGTTATCACGGTTCTAGATCATCAACTTTTTGCAAAATGACCCCTTTCAAGTGAACGGCAGAATCACTGTAGCTATTGAAAGAGACACATTAAAGTTAGAAGGAAGAAGCTCTATCACCTTGTTTAGCATTGTGCACTGAGTTGGCTTTTGAAAGGAACACTGCATAGGTCTCAGCTTTTTATGGTTGAGGAACATCAACTTTCAGCCAAATAGCCCCTTTCGAGTGACTGGAGAAACAGTATAGTTTTAATAAAATCTATTCTGTTAGAAGGAAGAGGGCCTAGCAGTTTGCTTAGCACTGTGAACTGACTTTGCTGTATAAGGGAACCCTGCCTACCTCTCAATGTTTTCAAGAATGAGAAACATTACCTTTGTTGAAAATGGCCCTATACAACTGAAAGGAACATGCAGTGTAGCTTCTGTGAGAGAATCATTCAGGTTAGAAGCAAAAGGGCCTAGAACCATGTTTTGCAGTTTGATTTGAGTTTGCTGTTTAAAGGAATACTGCCTACCTGTCAGCGTTTTCATGGGTGAAGAACATCAACTTTGTACATAATTCCCATTTCAAGTGAGGGGAGAAACACTGTAGTTCTTCTAAGAAAATCTTCCATGATAGAAGGAAGAGGGTCTAGCAGTTTGGTTAGCACTGTGAACTGAGTTTGCTGTGTAAGGGAATACGGCCTACCTCTCAGTGTTTTCAAGAATGAGAAACATTACCTTTGTTGAAAATGGCCCTATACAACTGAAAGGAACATGCAGTGTAGCTTCTGTGAGAGAATCATTCACGTTAGAAGCAAAAGGGCCTAGAACCTTGTTTTGCAGTTTGATTTGAGTTTGCTGTTTAAAGGAATACTGCCTACCTCTCAGCATTTTCATGGGTGAAGAACATCAACTTTGTACATAATTCCCATTTCAAGTGAGTGGACTAACACTGTAGTTCTTCTAAGAAAATCTTCCATGTTAGAAGGAAGAGGGTCTAGCAGCTTGCTTAGCATTGTGAACTGAGTTTGCTGTATAAGGGAATACTGCCTAACTCTCAGTGTTTTCAAAAGTGAGAAACATCACCTTTGTTCAAAAATCCCCCATACAACTGAATAGAAGATGCAGTGTTGCTTGTGTGAGAGAATCAATAATGTTTGAAGCAAGAGCGGCGACCACCTTGTTTTGCAGTTTGAATTGAGTTTGCTGTTTGAAGGAATACTGCCTACCTCTCAGCGTTTTCATGGGTGAGGAACTTCAACATTGTGCCTAATAGTCCCTTTGAGTGTGTGGAGAAACACTGTAATTCTTCTAAAAATTGTTTCATGATAGAAGGAAGAGGGTCTAGCAGTTTGGTTAGCACTGTGAACTGAGTTTGCTGTGTAAGGGAATACGGCCTACCTCTCAGTGTTTTCAAGAATTAGAAACATTACCTTTGTTGAAAATGGCCCTATACAACTGAAAGGAAGATGCAGTGTAGCTCTTGTGAGAGAACCATTCATGTCAAAACAAGAGGGCCTAGAACCTTGTTTTGCAGTTTGATTTGAGTTTCCTGTTTAAAGGAATACTGCCTACCTCTCAGTGTTTTCATGGCTGAGGAACAACTTTGTACCTAATACCCATTTCAAGTTAGTAGAGAAACACTATAGTTCTTCTAAGAAAATCTTTCATATTAGAAGGAAGAGGGTCTAGCATCTTGCTTTGCATTGTGAACTGAGTTTGCTGTATAAGGGAATACTGCCTACATCTCAGTGTTTTCAAGAGTGAGAAACATCACCTTTGTTCAAAAATCCCCCATGCAACTGAATAGAAGAGGCAGTGTTGCTTGTGTGAGAGAATCAACAATTTTTGAAGCAAGAGCGGCTAGCACCTTCTTTTGCAGTTTGAACTGAGTTTGCTATTTGAAGGAATACTGCCTACCTCTCAGCGTTTTCATGGGTGAGGAACATCAACTTTGTGCCTAATAGTCCATTTGAGTGTGTGGAGAAACACTGTAGTTCTTCTAAGAAATTGTTTCATGATAGAAGGAAGAGGGTCTAGCAGTTTGGTTAGCACTGTGAACTGAGTTTCCTGTGTAAGGGAATACGGCCTACCTCTCAGTGTTTTCAAGAATGAGAAACATTACCTTTGTTGAAAATGGCCCTATACAACTGAAAGGAACATGCAGTGTAGCTTCTGTGAGAGAATCATTCACGTTAGAAGCAAAAGGGCCTAGAACTTTGTTTTGCAGTTTGATTTGAGTTTGCTGTTTAAAGGAATACTGCCTACCTCTCAGCGTTTTCATGGGTGAAGAACATCAACTTTGTACATAATACCCATTTCAAGTGAGTGGAGAAACACTGTATTTCTTCTAAGAAAATCTTCGATGTTAGAAGGAAGAGGGTCTAGTAGTTTTCTTAGCACTGTGAACTGAGATTGCTGTGTAAGGGAATACTGCCTACCTCTCAGTGTTTTCAAGAATGAGAAACATTACCTTTGTTGAAAATGGCCCTATACAACTGAAAGGAACATGCAGTGTAGCTTCTGTGAGAGAATCATTCACGTTAGAAGCAAAAGGGCCTAGAACCTTGTTTTGCAGTTTGATTTGAGTTTGCTGTTTAAAGGAATACTGCCTACCTCTCAGCGTTTTCATGGGTGAAGAACATCAACTTTGTACATAATACCCATTTCAAGTGAGTGGAGAAACACTGTAGTTCTTCTAAGAAAATCTTCGATGTTAGAAGGAAGAGGGTCTAGCAGTTTGCTTAGCACTGTGACCTGTGTTTGCTGTATAAGGGAATATTGCCTACCTCGCAGTGATTTCTAGAGTGAGGAACATCACCTTTGTTCAAAATCCCCCACAAAACTGAATAGAAGATGCAGTGTAGCTTGTGTGAGAGAATCAATAATGTTTGAAGCAAGAGCGGCTAGCACCTTGTTTTGCAGTTTGAATTGAGTTTGCTGTTTGAAGGAATACTGCCTAGCTCTCAGGGTTTTCATGGGTGAGGAACAGCAACTTTGTGCCTAATAGTGCCTTTCGAGTGTTTGGAGAAACACTGTAGTTGTTCTAAGAAAATCTTTCATGATAGAAGGAAGAGGGTCTAGCAGTTTTCTTACCACTGTGAACTGAACTTGCTGTTGGGGAGAACACTGCCTAACTCTCAGTTTTTACCTGAGTAAGAACACAAGTGAATGAAAGGAGCACTTTTGGTCTTGTTAGAGAACCATTAGTTTTAGAAGCAAGAGGGTCTAGCCAATTGTTTACTATTGTGAATTCACTTAACATTCTAAAAGACTTCTGCATATCCCTTAGTGTTATCACGGTTCTAGATCATCAACTTTTTGCAAAATGACCCCTTTCAAGTGAACGGCAGAATCACTGTAGCTATTGAAAGAGACACATTAAAGTTAGAAGGAAGAAGCTCTATCACCTTGTTTAGCATTGTGCACTGAGTTGGCTTTTGAAAGGAACACTGCATAGGTCTCAGCTTTTTATGGTTGAGGAACATCAACTTTCAGCCAAATAGCCCCTTTCGAGTGACTGGAGAAACAGTATAGTTTTAATAAAATCTATTCTGTTAGAAGGAAGAGGGCCTAGCAGTTTGCTTAGCACTGTGAACTGAGTTTGCTGTATAAGGGAACCCTGCCTACCTCTCAATGTTTTCAAGAATGAGAAACATTACCTTTGTTGAAAATGGCCCTATACAACTGAAAGGAACATGCAGTGTAGCTTCTGTGAGAGAATCATTCAGGTTAGAAGCAAAAGGGCCTAGAACCATGTTTTGCAGTTTGATTTGAGTTTGCTGTTTAAAGGAATACTGCCTACCTGTCAGCGTTTTCATGGGTGAAGAACATCAACTTTGTACATAATTCCCATTTCAAGTGAGGGGAGAAACACTGTAGTTCTTCTAAGAAAATCTTCCATGTTAGAAGGAAGAGGGTCTAGTAGTTTTCTTAGCACTGTGAACTGAGTTTGCTGTATAAGGGAATACTGCCTACCTCTCAGTGTTTTCAAGAATGAGGAACATTACCTTTGTTGAAAATGGCCCTATACAACTGAAAGGAACATGCAGTGTAGCTTCTGTGAGAGAATAATTCACCTTAGAAGCAAAAGGGCCTAGAACATTGTTTTGCAGTTTGATTTGAGTTTGCTGTTTAAAGGAATACTGCCTACCTCTCAGCGTTTTCATGGGTGAAGAACAACTACTTTGTACATAATACCCATTTCAAGTGAGTGGATTAACACTGTAGTTCTTCTAAGAAAATCTTCCATGTTAGAAGGAAGAGGGTCTACTAGTTTGCTTAGCACTGTGAACTGACTTTGCTGTATAAGGGAATACTGCCTACCTCTCAGTGTTTTCAAAAGTGAGAAACATCACCTTTGTTCAAAAATCCCCCATACAACTGAATAGAAGATGCAGTGTTGCTTGTGTGAGAGAATCAATAATGTTTGAAGCAAGAGCGGCGACCACCTTGTTTTGCAGTTTGAATTGAGTTTGCTGTTTGAAGGAATACTGCCTACCTCTCAGCGTTTTCATGGGTGAGGAACTTCAACTTTGTGCCTAATAGTCCCTTTGAGTGTGTGGAGAAACACTGTAATTCTTTTAAAAATTGTTTCATGATAGAATGAAGAGGGTCTAGCAGTTTGGTTAGCACTGTGAACTGAGTTTGCTGTGTAAGGGAATACGGCCTACCTCTCAGTGTTTTCAAGAATTACAAACATTACATTTGTTGAAAATGGCCCTATACAACTGAAAGGAAGATGCAGTGTAGCTTCTGTGAGAGAATCATTCATGTCAAAAGCAAGAGGGCCTAGAACCTTGTTTTGCAGTTTGATTTGACTTTCTTGTTTAAAGGAATACTGCCTACCTCTCAGTGTTTTCATGGCTGAGGAACAACTTTGTACCTAATACCCATTTCAAGTTAGTAGAGAAACACTATAGTTCTTCTAAGAAAATATTTCATGTTAGAAGGAAGAGGGTCTAGCATCTTGCTTTGCATTGTGAACTGAGTTTGCTGTATAAGGGAATACTGCCTACCTCTCAGTGTTTTCAAGAGTGAGAAACATCACCTTTGTTCAAAAATCCCCCATGCAACTGAATAGAAGAGGCAGTGTTGCTTGTGTGAGAGAATCAACAATGTTTGAAGCAAGAGCGGCTAGCACCTTGTTTTGCAGTTTGAACTGAGTTTGCTATTTGTAGGAATACTGCCTACCTCTCAGCGTTTTCATGGGTGAGGAACATCAACTTTGTGCCTAATAGTCCCTTTGAGTGTGTGGAGAAACGCTGTAGTTCTTCTAAGAAAATGTTTCATGATAGAAGGAAGAGGGTCTAGCAGTTTGGTTAGCACGGTGAACTGAGGTTGCTGTGTAAGGGAATACTGCCTACCTCTCAGTGTTTTCAAGAATGAGAAACATTACCTTTGTTGAAAATGGCCCTATACAACTGAAAGGAACAGGCAGTGTAGCTTTGTGAGAGAATCATTCACGTTAGAAGCAAAAGGGCCTAGAACCTTGTTTTGCAGTTTGATTTGAGTTTACTGTTTAAAGGAATACTGCCTACCTCTCAGCGTTTTCATGGCTGAGGAACAGCTTTGTACCTAATACCCATTTCAATTGAGTAGAGAAACACAATAGTTCTTCTAAGAAAATCTTTCATGTTAGAAGGAAGAGGGTCTAGCAACTTGCTTTGCATTGTGATCTGACTTTGCTGTATAAGGGAATACTGCCTACCTCTTAGTGTTTTCAAGAGTGAGATACATCAGCTTTGTTCACAATGGCCCCATACAACTGAAAGGAAGATGCAGTTTAGCTTGTGTGAGAGAATCAATAATATTTGAAGCAAGAGGGGCTAGCACCTTGTTTTGAAATTTGAATTGAGTTTGCTGTTTCCAGGAATACTGCCTACCTCTCAGTGTATTCATAGATGAGGAACATCAACTTTGTGCCAAATTGCCCCTTTCAAGTGAGAGTTGAAACACTGTAGATCTTCTAAGAAAATCTTTCATGTTAGAAGGAAGACGGCCTAGCAGTTTGCTTAGCACTGTGAACTGAGTTTGCTGTATAAGGGAATACTTCCTACCTCTCAATGTTTTCAAGAATGAGAAACATTACCTTTGTTGAAAATGGCACAATACCACTGAAAGGAAGATGCAGTGTAGCTTCTGTGAGAGAATCATTCATGTCAGAAGCAAGAGGGCCTAGAACCTTGTTTTCCAGTTTGATTTGAGTTTCCTGTTTAAAGGAGTACTGCCTACCTCTCAGCATTTTCATGGGTGAGGAATTTTAACTTTGTACATAACAGCCCCTTTCAAGTGAGTGGAGAAACACTGTGTAGTTCTTCTAAGAAAATCTTCCATGTTAGAAGGAAGATGGTCTACCAGCTTGCTTAGCATTGTTAACTGAGTTTGCTGTATAAGGGAATACTGCCTACCTCTCAGTGTTTTCAAGAGTGAGAAACATCACCTTTGTTCAAAAATCCCCCATACAACTGAATAGAAGAAGCAGTGTTGCTTGTGTGAGAGAACCAACAATGTTTGTAGCAAGAGCGGCTAGCACCTTGTTTTGCAGTTTGAATTGAGTTTGCTGTTTGAAGGAATACTGCCTAGCTCTCAGGGTTTTCATGGGTGAGGAACAGCAACTTTGTGCCTAATAGTGCCTTTCGAGTGTGTGGAGAAACACTGTAGTTGTTCTAAGAAAATCTTTCATGATAGAAGGAAGAGGGTCTAGCAGTTTTCTTACCACTGTGAATTGAGCTTGCTGTTGAGGAGAACACTGCCTAACTCTCAGTGTTTCCATGAGTAAGAACACAAGTGAATGAAAGGAGCACTTTTGGTCTTGTTAGAGAACCATTAATTTGAGCAGCAAGAGGGTCTAGCCAATTGTTTACTATTGTGAATTCACTTAACATTCTAAAAGACTTCTGCATATCCCTTAGTGTTATCACGGTTCTAGATCATCAACTTTTTGCAAAATGACCCCTTTCAAGTGAATGGCAGAATCACTGTAGCTATTGAAAGAGACACATTAAAGTTAGAAGGAAGAAGCTCTATCACCTTGTTTAGCATTGTGCACTGAGTTGGCTTTTGAAAGGAACACTGCATAGGTCTCAGGTTTTTATGGTTGAGGAACATCAACTTTCAGCCAAATAGCCCCTTTCGAGTGACTGGAGAAACAGTCTAGTTTTAATAAAATCTATCATGTTAGAAGGAAGAGGGCCTAGCAGTTTGCTTAGCACTGTGAACTGAGTTTGCTGTATAAGGGAACCCTGCCTACCTCTCAATGTTTTCAAGAATGGGAAACATTACCTTTGTTGAAAATGGCCCAATACAACTGAAAGGAAGATGCAGTGTAGCTTCTGTGAGAGAATCATTCATGTCAAAAGCAAGAGGGCCTAGAACCTTGTTTTGCAGTTTGATTTGAGTTTCCTGTTTAAGGGAATACTGCCTACCTCTCAGTGTTTTCATGGCTGAGGAACAACTTTGTACCTAATACCCATTTCAAGTTAGTAGAGAAACACTATAGTTCTTCTAAGAAAATCTTTCATGTTAGAAGGAAGAGGGTCTAGCATCTTGCTTTGCATTGTGAACTGAGTTTGCTGTATAAGGGTATACTGCCTACCTCTCATTGTTTTCAAGAGTGAGAAACATCACCTTTGTTCAAAAATCCCCCATGCAACTGAATAGAAGAGGCAGTGTTGCTTGTGTGAGAGAATCAACAATGTTTGTAGCAAGAGCGGCTAGCACCTTGTTTTGCAGTTTGAACTGAGTTTGCTATTTGAAGGAATACTGCCTACCTCTCAGCGTTTTCATGGGTGAGGAACATCAACTTTGTGCCTAATAGTCCCTTTGAGTGTGTGGAGAAACACTGTAGTTCTTCTAAGAAAATGTTTCATGATAGAAGGAAGAGGGTCTAGCAGTTTGGTTAGCACTGTGAACTGAGTTTGCTGTGTAAGGGAATACTGCCTACCTCTCAGTGTTTTCAAGAATGAGAAACATTACCTTTGTTGAAAATGGCCCTATACAACTGAAAGGAACATGCAGTGTAACTTCTGTGAGAGAATCATTCACGTTAGAAGCAAAAGGGCCTAGAACCTTGTTTTGAAGTTTGATTAGAGTTTACTGTTTAAAGGAATACTGCCTACCTCTCAGCATTTTCATGGATGAAGAACATCAACTTTGTACATAATACCCATTTCAAGTGAGTGGAGAAACACTGTAGTTCTTCTAAGAAAATCTTCCATGATAGAAGGAAGAGGGTCTAGCAGTTTGGTTAGCACTGTGAACTGAGTTTGCTGTGTAAGGGAATACTGCCTACCTCTCAGTGTTTTCAAGAATGAGAAACATTACCTTTGTTGAAAATGGCCCTATACAACTGAAAGGAACATGCAGTGTAGCTTCTGTGAGAGAATCATTCACGTTAGAAGCAAAAGGGCCTAGAACCTTGTTTTGCAGTTTGATTTGAGTTTGCTGTTTAAAGGAATACTGCCTACCTCTCAGCATTTTCATGGGTGAAGAACATCAACTTTGTACATAATACCCATTTCAAGTGCGTGGACTAACACTGTAGTTCTTCTAAGAAAATCTTCCATGTTAGAAGGAAGAGGGTCTAGCAGCTTGCTTAGCACTGTGAACTGAGTTTGCTGTATAAGGGAATATTGCCTACCTGGCACTGATTTCAAGAGTGAGAAACATAACCTTTGTTCAAAATCCCCCACAAAACTGAATAGAAGATGCAGTGTAGCTTGTGTGAATGAATCAATAATGTTTGAAGCAAGAGCGGCTACCACCTTGTTTTGCAGTTTGAATTGAGTTTGCTGTTTGAAGGAATACTGCCTAGCTCTCAGGGTTTTCATGGGTGAGGAACAGCAACTTTGTGCCTAATAGTGCCTTTCGAGTGTGTGGAGAAACACTGTAGTTGTTCTAAGAAAATCTTTCATGATAGAAGGAAGAGGGTCTAGCAGTTTTCTTACCACTGTGAACTGAACCTGCTGTTGGGGAGAACACTGCCTAACTCTCAGTTTTTCCATGAGTAAGAACACAAGTGAATGAAAGGAGCACTTTTGGTCTTGTTAGAGAACCATTAGTTTTAGAAGCAAGAGGTTCTAGCCAATTGTTTACTATTGTGAATTCACTTAACATTCTAAAAGACTTCTGCATATCCCTTAGTGTTATCACGGTTCTAGATCATCAACTTTTTGCAAAATGACCCCTTTCAAGTGAACGGCAGAATCACTGTAGCTATTGAAAGAGACACATTAAAGTTAGAAGGAAGAAGCTCTATCACCTTGTTTAGCATTGTGCACTGAGTTGGCTTTTGAAAGGAACACTGCATAGGTCTCAGCTTTTTATGGTTAAGGAACATCAACTTTCAGCCAAATAGCCCCTTTCGAGTGACTGGAGAAACAGTATAGTTTTAATAAAATCTATCATGTTAGAAGGAAGAGGGCCTAGCAGTTTGCTTAGCACTGTGAACTGAGTTTGCTGTATAAGGGAACCCTGCATACCTCTCAATGTTTTCAAGAATGAGAAACATTACCTTTGTTGAAAATGGCCCAATACAACTGAAAGGAAGATGCAGTGTAGCTTCTGTGAGAGAATCATTCATGTCAAAAGCAAGAGGGCCTAGAACCTTGTTTTGCAGTTTGATTTGAGTTTCCTGTTTAAGGGAATACTGCCTACCTCTCAGTGTTTTCATGGCTGAGGAACAACTTTGTACCTAATACCCATTTCAAGTGAGTGGACTAAAACTGTAGTTCTTCTAAGAAAATCTTCCATGTTGAAGGAAGAGGGTCTAGCAGCTTGCTTAGCATTGTGAACTGAGTTTGCTGTATAAGGGAATACTGCCTACCTCTCAGTGTTTTCAAAAGTGAGAAACATCACCTTTGTTCAAAAATCCCCCATACAACTGAATAGAAGATGCAGTGTTGCTTGTGTGAGAGAATCAATAATGTTTGAAGCAAGAGCGGCGACCACCTTGTTTTGCAGTTTGAATTGAGTTTGCTGTTTGAAGGAATACTGCCAACCTCTCAGCGTTTTCATGGGTGAGGAACTTCAACTTTGTGCCTAATAGTCCCTTTGAGTGTGTGGAGGAACACTGTAATTCTTCTAAAAATTGTTTCATGATAGAAGGAAGAGGGTCTAGCAGTTTGGTTAGCACTGTGAACTGTTTGCTGTGTAAGGGAATACCGCCTACCTCTCAGTGTTTTCAAGAATGAGAAACATTACCTTTGTTGAAAATGGCCCTATACAACTGAAAGGAACATGCAGTGTAGCTTCTGTGAGAGAATCATTCACGTTAGAAGCAAAAGGGCCTAGAACCTTGTTTTGCAGTTTGATTTGAGTTTGCTGTTTAAAGGAATACTGCCTACCTCTCAGCGTTTTCATGGGTGAAGAACATCTACTTTGTACATAATACCCATTTCAAGTGAGTGGACTAACACTGTAGTTCTTCTAAGAAAATCTTCCATGTTAGAAGGAAGAGGGTCTAGCAGCTTGCTTAGCATTGTGAACTGAGTTTGCTGTATAAGGGAATACTGCCTACCTCTCAGTGTTTTCAAAAGTGAGAAACATCACCTTTGTTCAAAAATCCCCCATACAACTGAATAGAAGAAGCAGTGTTGCTTGTGTGAGAGAATCAATAATGTTTGAAGCAAGAGCGGCTAGCACCTTGTTTTGCAGTTTGAACTGAGTTTGCTATTTGAAGGATTACTGCCTACCTCTCAGCGTTTTCATGGGTGAGGAACATCAACTTTGTGCCTAATAGTCCCTTTGAGTGTGTGGAGGAACACTGTAGTTCTTCTAAGAAAATGTTTCATGATAGAAGGAAGAGGGTCTAGCAGTTTGGTTAGCACTGTGAACTGAGTTTGCTGTGTAAGGGAATACGGCCTACCTCTCAGTGTTTTCAAGAATTAGAAACATTACCTTTGTTGAAAATGGCCCTATACAACTGAAAGGAAGATGCAGTGTAGCTTCTGTGACAGAATCATTCACGTTAGAAGCAAAAGGGCCTAGAACCTTGTTTTGCAGTTTGATTTGAGTTTGCTGTTTAAAGGAATACTGCCTACCTCTCAGCGTTTTCATGGGTGAAGAACATCAACTTTGTACATAATACCCATTTCAAGTGAGTGGAGAAACACTGTAGTTCTTCTAAGAAAATCTTCGATGTTAGAAGGAAGAGGGTCTAGTAGTTTTCTTAGCACTGTGAACTGAGTTTGCTGTGTAAGGGAATACTGCCTACCTCTCAGTGTTTTCAAGAATGAGAAACATTACCTTTGTTGAAAATGGCCCTATACACCTGAAAGGAACATGCAGTGTAGCTTCTGTGAGAGAATCATTCACGTTAGAAGCAAAAGGGCCTAGAACCTTGTTTTGCAGTTTGATTTGAGTTTGCTGTTTAAAGGAATACTGCCTACCTCTCAGCGTTTTCATGGGTGAAGAACATCAACTTTGTACATAATACCCATTTCAAGTGAGTGGAGAAACACTGTAGTTCTTCTAAGAAAATCTTCCATGTTAGAAGGAAGAGGGTCTAGCAGTTTTCTTAGCACTGTGAACTGAGTTTGCTGTGTAAGGGAATACGGCCTACCTCTCAGTGTTTTCAAGAATGAGAAACATTACCTTTGTTGAAAATGACCCTATACAACTGAAAGGAACATGCAGTGTAGCTTCTGTGAGAGAATCATTCACGTTAGAAGCAAAAGGGCCTACAAACTTGTTTTGCAGTTTGATTTGAGTTTCCTGTTTAAAGGAATACTGCCTACCTCTCAGTGTTTTCATGGCTGAGGAACAACTTTGTACCTAATACCCATTTCAAGTTAGTAGAGAAACACTATAGTTCTTCTAAGAAAATCTTTCATGTTAGAAGGAAGAGGGTCTAGCATCTTGCTTTGCATTGTGAACTGAGTTTGCTGTATAAGGGAATACTGCCTACCTCTCATTGTTTTCAAGAGTGAGAAACATCACCTTTGTTCAAAAATCCCCCATGCAACTGAATAGAAGAGGCAGTGTTGCTTGTGTGAGAGAATCAACAATGTTTGAAGCAAGAGCGGCTAGCACCTTGTTTTGCAGTTTGAACTGAGTTTGCTATTTGAAGGAATACTGCCTACCTCTCAGCGTTTTCATGGGTGAGGAACATCAACTTTGTGCCTAATAGTCCCTTTGAGTGTGTGGAGAAACACTGTAGTTCTTCTAAGAAAATGTTTCATGATAGAAGGAAGAGGGTCTAGCAGTTTGGTTAGCACTGTGAACTGAGTTTGCTGTGTAAGGGAATACTGCCTACCTCTCAGTGTTTTCAAGAATGAGAAACATTACCTTTGTTGAAAATGGCCCTATACAACTGAAAGGAACATGTAGTGTAGCTTCTGTGAGAGAATCATTCACGTTAGAAGCAAAAGGGCCTAGAACCTTGTTTGGCAGTTTGATTTGAGTTTACTGTTTAAAGGAATACTGCCTACCTCTCAGCATTTTCATGGGTGAAGAACATCAACTTTGTACATAATACCCATTTCAAGTGAGTGGAGAAACACTGTAGTTCTTCTAAGAAAATCTTCCATGATAGAAGGAAGAGGCTCTAGCAGTTTGGTTAGCACTGTGAACTGAGTTTGCTGTGTAAGGGAATACGGCCTACCTCTCAGTGTTTTCAAGAATTAGAAACATTACCTTTGTTGAAAATGGCCCTATACAACTGAAAGGAAGATGCAGTGTAGCTTCTGTGAGAGAATCATTCATGTCAAAACAAGAGGGCCTAGAACCTTGTTTTGCAGTTTTATTTGACTTTCTTGTTTAAAGGAATACTGCCTACCTCTCAGTGTTTTCATGGCTGAGGAACAACTTTGTACCTAATACCCATTTCAAGTTAGTAGAGAAACACTATAGTTCTTCTAAGAAAATCTTTCATGTTAGAAGGAAGAGGGTCTAGCATCTTGCTTTGCATTGTGAACTGAGTTTGCTGTATAAGGGAATACTGCCTACCTCTCAGTGTTTTCAAGAGTGAGAAACATCACCTTTGTTCAAAAATTCCCCATGCAACTGAATAGAAGAGGCAGTGTTGCTTGTGTGAGAGAATCAACAATGTTTGAAGCAAGAGCGGCTAGCACCTTGTTTTGCAGTTTGAACTGAGTTTGCTATTTGAAGGAATACTGCCTACCTCTCAGCGTTTTCATGGGTGAGGAACATCAACTTTGTGCCTAATAGTCCCTTTGAGTGTGTGGAGAAACACTGTAGTTCTTCTAAGAAATTGTTTCATGATAGAAGGAAGAGGGTCTAGCAGTTTGGTTAGCACTGTGAACTGAGTTTGCTGTGTAAGGGAATACTGCCTACCTCTCAGTGTTTTCAAGAATGAGAAACATTACCTTTGTTGAAAATGGCCCTATACAACTGAAAGGAACATGCAGTGTAGCTTCTGTGAGAGAATCATTCACGTTAGAAGCAAAAGGGCCTAGAACCTTGTTTTGCAGTTTGATTTGAGTTTGCTGTTTAAAGGAATACTGCTTACCTCTCAGCGTTTTCATGGGTGAAGAACATCAACTTTGTACATAATACCCATTTCAAGTGAGTGGAGAAACACTGTAGTTCTTCTAAGAAAATCTTCCATGTTAGAAGGAAGAGGGTCTAGCAGTTTGCTTAGCACTGTCAACTGAGTTTGCTGTGTAAGGGAATACTGCCTACCTCTCAGGGTTTTAAAGTGTGAGGAATATAGTCTTTGGCAAAAGAGCCCCTTTCAAGTGAATGGAAGAAACATTCTATCTCTTGTAATGCAGATGTCAAGTTTTGCAGCAGGAGTTTCGGGCCCTTTGTTTCCCTGTGAGAATTGAATTAGCATGTGAAAGAATGCTTCCCAAAGAAAGTCTTTATTGAGGGATATTCTTCCTAGCACAGAGTGGTTTCCTGTGGTTGGACCATCACTTTTTTGGAAAAGTGCCAAATTCAAGTGAAAGGAAGCAGCACTGTTTCTGTTTTAAGAACAGCATTAATGTTAGAAGCAAGGGGGGCTAGCATGCTGTTTACCAGTGAGAAGTGAATGAACTTTCCAAGGGAATACTGCCTGTCTCTCAGGCTTTACACTGTGCGGAACATTACTTTTTTCAAATAGCCATTTGCAAGTGAATGGAAGAAGCACTGTTTCTCTTCTAAGAGACCATAAATGTTACAAGCAAGAGGGCCAAGAACCTTGTTTAGCATTTGAATTCAGTTAGCTGGTTATAAGAATACGGCCTACATCTCAGTGTTATTCTGGGTGAAAAACATAAAGTTTGTGCCAAATACCGCCTTTCAAATGAATGGAGAAACACTGTAGCTCTTCTAATAAAACCATTAATGTAGAAGGAAGAGGGTCTAGCAGCTTGCTTACAATTGCGAATGGAGCTTGCTGTTGAAGGGAACAATGCCTACCTCTCAGTGTTTCCATGAATGAGAACACAAGTGCATGAAAGGATCACTGTTGGTCTTGTGAGAGAACCAAGAATTTAAGAAGCAAGAGGGTCTAGCCACTTGTTTAATATTGTGAATTCAGTTCACATTTTAAAAGACTTCTGCCTATCCCTAAGTGTTTTCAAGGTTCTGGATCATCAACTTTTTGCAAAATGACCCCTTTCAAGTGAATGGCAGGAGCCCTGTAGCTCTAGAAAGACACACATTAAAGTTAGAAGCAAGAAGGTCTACAACCTTGTTTAGCCTTGTGAACGGAGTTGGCTTTTGAAAGGAACACTGCCTAAGTCTCAGCTTTGTCATGGGTGAGGAACATTACCTTTCAGCCAAATAGCCCCTTTTGAGGGAATGGAGAAACACTCTAGTTTTAATAAAATCTTTCATGTTAGAAGGAAGAGGGTCTAGCAGTTTGCTTAGCACTGTGAACTGAGTTTGCTGTATAAGGGAATACTGTCTACCTCTCAGTGTTTTCAAAAATGAGGAACATAACCATTGTTGCAAATGGCCCGATACAACTGAAAGGAAGTTGCAGTGCAGCTTTTGTGAGAGAATCATCCATGTCAGAAGCCAGAAGGCCTAGAACCTTGTTTTGCAGTTTGATTTGAATTTGCTGTTTAAAGGAATACTGCCTACCTCTCAGCGTTTTCATGGCTGAGGAACAGCTTTGTACCTAATACCCATTTCAAGTGAGTAGAGAAACACAATAGTTCTTCTAAGAAAATCTTTCATGTTAGAAGGAAGAGGGTCTAGCAGCTTGCTTTGCATTGTGAACTGACTTTGCTGTATAAGGAAATACTGCCTACCTCTTAGTGTTTTCAAGAGTGAGATACATCAGCTTTGTTCACAATGGCCCCATACAACTGAAAGGAAGATGCAGTGTAGCTTGTGTGAGAGAATCAATAATATTTGAAGCAAGAGGGGCTAGCACCTTGTTTTGAAATTTGAATTGAGTTTGCTGTTTCCAGGAATACTGCCTACCTCTCAGTGTATTCATAGTTGAGGAACATCAACTTTGTGCCAAATTGCCCCTTTCAAGTGAGAGTTGAAACACTGTAGATCTTCTAAGAAAATCTTTCCTGTTAGAAGGAAGAGGGCCTAGCAGTTTGCTTAGCACTGTGAACTGAGTTTGCTGTATAAGGGAATACTTCCTACCTCTCAATGTTTTCAAGAATGAGAAACATTACCTTTGTTGAAAATGGCACAATACAACTGAAAGGAAGATGCAGTGTAGCTTCTGTGAGAGAATCATTCATGTCAGAAGCAAGAGGGCCTAGAACCTTGTTTTGCAGTTTGATTTGAGTTTCCTGTTTAAAGGAGTACTGCCTACCTCTCAGCATTTTCATGGGTGAGGAATTTTAACTTTGTACATAACAGCCCCTTTCAATTGAGTGGAGAAACACTGTGTAGTTCTTCTAAGAAAATCTTCCATGTTAGAAGGAAGATGGTCTAGCAGCTTGCTTAGCATTGTGAACTGAGTTTGCTGTATAAGGGAATACTGCCTACCTCTCAGTGTTTTCAAGAGTGAGAAACATCACCTTTGTTCAAAAATCCCCCATACAACTGAATAGAAGATGCAGTGTTGCTTGTGTGAGAGAACCAACAATGTTTGTAGCAAGAGCGGCTAGCACCTTGTTTTGCAGTTTGAATTGAGTTTGCTGTTTGAAGAAATACTGCCTAGCTCTCAGGGTTTTCATGGGTGAGGAACAGCAACTTTGTGCCTAATAGTGCCTTTCGAGTGTGTGGAGAAACACTGTAGTTGTTCTAAGAAAATCTTTCATGATAGAAGGAACAGGGTCTAGCAGGTTTCTTACCACTGTGAATTGAGCTTGCTGTTGAGGAGAACACTGCCTAACTCTCAGTGTTTCCATGAGTAAGAACACAAGTGAATGAAAGGAGCACTTTTGGTCTTGTTAGAGAACCATTAATTTTAGCAGCAAGAGGGTCTAGCCAATTGTTTACTATTGTGAATTCACTTAACATTCTAAAAGACTTCTGCATATCCCTTAGTGTTATCACGGTTCTACATCATCAACTTTTTGCAAAATGACCCCTTTCAAGTGAATGGCAGAATCACTGTAGCTATTGAAAGAGACACATTAAAGTTAGAAGGAAGAAGCTCTATCACCTTGTTTAGCATTGTGCTCTGAGTTGGCTTTTGAAAGGAACACTGCATAGGTCTCAGCTTTTTATGGTTGAGGAACATCAACTTTCAGCCAAATAGCCCCTTTCGAGTGACTGGAGAAACAGTCTCGTTTTAATAAAATCTATCATGTTAGAAGGAAGAGGGCCTAGCAGTTTGCTTAGCACTGTGAACTGAGTTTGCTGTATAAGGGAACCCTGCATACCTCTCAATGTTTTCAAGAATGAGAAACATTACCTTTGTTGAAAATGGCCCAATACAACTGAAAGGAAGATGCAGTGTAGCTTCTGTGAGAGAATCATTCATGTCAAAAGCAAGAGGGCCTAGAACCTTGTTTTGCAGTTTGATTTGAGTTTCCTGTTTAAAGGAATACTGCCTACCTCTCAGTGTTTTCATGGCTGAGGAACAACTTTGTACCTAATACCCATTTCAAGTTAGTAGAGAAACACTATAGTTCTTCTAAGAAAATCTTTCATGTTAGAAGGAAGAGGGTCTAGCATCTTGCTTTGCATTGTGAACTGAGTTTGCTGTATAAGGGAATACTGCCTACCTCTCATTGTTTTCAAGAGTGAGAAACATCACCTTTGTTCAAAAATCCCCCATGCAACTGAATAGAAGAGGCAGTGTTGCTTGTGTGAGAGAATCAACAATGTTTGTAGCAAGAGCGGCTAGCACCTTGTTTTGCAGTTTGAACTGAGTTTGCTATTTGAAGGAATACTGCCTACCTCTCAGCGTTTTCATGGGTGAGGAACATCAACTTTGTGCCTAATAGTCCCTTTGAGTGTGTGGAGAAACACTGTAGTTCTTCTAAGAAAATGTTTCATGATAGAAGGAAGAGGGTCTAGCAGTTTGGTTAGCACTGTGAACTGAGTTTGCTGTGTAAGGGAATACTGCCTACCTCTCAGTGTTTTCAAGAATGAGAAACATTACCTTTGTTGAAAATGGCCCTATACAACTGAAAGGAACATGCAGTGTAGCTTCTGTGAGAGAATCATTCACGTTAGAAGCAAAAGGGCCTAGAACCTTGTTTTGCAGTTTGATTTGAGTTTCCTGTTTAAAGGAATACTGCCTACCTCTCAGCGTTTTCATGGGTGAAGAACATCAACTTTGTACATAATACCCATTTCAAGTGAGTGGAGAAACACTGTAGTTCTTCTAAGAAAATCTTCGATGTTAGAAGGAAGAGGGTCTAGTAGTTTTCTTAGCACTGTGAACTGAGTTTGCTGTGAAAGGGAATACTGCCTACCTCTCAGTGTTTTCAAGAATGAGAAACATTACCTTTGTTGAAAATGGCCCTATACACCTGAAAGGAACATGCAGTGTAGCTTCTGTGAGAGAATCATTCACGTTAGAAGCAAAAGGGCCTAGAACCTTGTTTTGCAGTTTGATTTGAGTTTGCTGTATAAAGGAATGCTGCCTACCTCTCAGCGTTTTCATGGGTGAAGAACATAACTTTGTACATAATACCCATTTCAAGTGAGTGGAGAAACACTGTAGTTCTTCTAAGAAAATCTTCCATGTTAGAAGGAAGAGGGTCTAGTAGTTTTCTTAGCACTGTAAACTGAGTTTGCTGTGTAAGGGAATACGGCCTACCTCTCAGTGTTTTCAAGAATGAGAAACATTACCTTTGTTGAAAATGGCCCTATACAACTGAAAGGAAGATGCAGTGTAGCTTCTGTGAGAGAATCATTCACGTTAGAAGCAAAAGGGCCTAGAAACTTGTTTTGCAGTTTGATTTGAGTTTCCTGTTTAAAGGAATACTGCCTACCTCTCAGTGTTTTCATGGCTGAGGAACAACTTTGTACCTAATACCCATTTCAAGTTAGTGGAGAAACACTATAGTTCTTCTAAGAAAATCTTTCATGTTAGAAGGAAGAGGGTCTAGCATCTTGCTTTGCATTGTGAACTGAGTTTGCTGTATAAGGGAATACTGCCTACCTCTCATTGTTTTCAAGAGTGAGAAACATCACCTTTGTTCAAAAATCCCCCATGCAACTGAGTAGAAGAGGCAGTGTTGCTTGTGTGAGAGAATCAACAATGTTGGTAGCAAGAGCGGCTAGCACCTTGTTTTGCAGTTTGAACTGAGTTTGCTATTTGAAGGAATACTGCCTACCTCTCAGCGTTTTCATGGGTGAGGAACATCAACTTTGTGCCTAATAGTCCCTTTGAGTGTGTGGAGAAACACTGTAGTTCTTCTAAGAAAATGTTTCTTGATAGAAGGAAGAGGGTCTAGCAGTTTGGTTAGCACTGTGAACTGAGTTTGCTGTGTAAGGGAATACTGCCTACCTCTCAGTGTTTTCAAGAATGAGAAACATTACCTTTGTTGAAAATGGCCCTATACAACTGAAAGGAACATGCAGTGTAGCTTCTGTGAGAGAATCATTCACGTTAGAAGCAAAAGGGCCTAGAACCTTGTTTTACAGTTTGATTTGAGTTTACTGTTTAAAGGAATACTGCCTACCTCTCAGCATTTTCATGGGTGAAGAACATCAACTTTGTACATAATACCCATTTCAAGTGAGTGGAGAAACACTGTAGTTCTTCTAAGAAAATCTTCCATGATAGAAGGAAGAGGGTCTAGCAGTTTGGTTAGCACTGTGAACTGAGTTTGCTGTGTAAGGGAATACCGCCTACCTCTCAGTGTTTTCAAGAATGAGAAACATTACCTTTGTTGAAAATGGCCCTATACAACTGAAAGGAACATGCAGTGTAGCTTCTGTGAGAGAATCATTCACGTTAGAAGCAAAAGGGCCTAGAACCTTGTTTTGCATTTTGATTTGAGTTTGCTGTTTGAAGGAATACTGCCTACCTCTCAGCGTTTTCATGGGTGAGGAACTTCAACTTTGTGCCTAATAGTCCCTTTGAGTGTGTGGAGAAACACTGTAATTCTTCTAAAGATTGTTTCATGATAGAAGGAAGAGGGTCTAGCAGTTTGGTTAGCACTGTGAACTGAGTTTGCTGTGTAAGGGAATACGGCCTACCTCTCAGTGTTTTCAAGAATTAGAAACATTACCTTTGTTGAAAATGGCCCTATACAACTGAAAGGAAGATGCAGTGTAGCTTCTGTGAGAGAATCATTCATGTCAAAACAAGAGGGCCTAGAACCTTGTTTTGCAGTTTGATTTGACTTTCTTGTTTAAAGGAATACTGCCTACCTCTCAGTGTTTTCATGGCTGAGGAACAACTTTGTACCTAATACCCATTTGAAGTTAGTAGAGAAACACTATAGTTCTTCTAAGAAAATCTTTCATGTTAGAAGGAAGAGGGTCTAGCATCTTGCTTTGCATTGTGAACTGAGTTTGCTGTATAAGGGAATACTGCCTACCTCTCAGTGTTTTCAAGAGTGAGAAACATCACCTTTGTTCAAAAATCCCCCATGCAACTGAATAGAAGAGGCAGTGTTGCTTGTGTGAGAGAATCAACAATGTTTGAAGCAAGAGCGGCTAGCACCTTGTTTTGCAGTTTGAACTGAGTTTGCTATTTGAAGGAATACTGCCTACCTCTCAGCGTTTTCATGGGTGAGGAACATCAACTTTGTGCCTAATAGTCCCTTTGAGTGTGTGGAGAAACACTGTAGTTCTTCTAAGAAATTGTTTCATGATAGAAGGAAGAGGGTCTAGCAGTTTGGTTAGCACTGTGAACTGAGTTTGCTGTGTAAGGGAATACTGCCTACCTCTCAGTGTTTTCAAGAATGAGAAACATTACCTTTGTTGAAAATGGCCCTATACAACTGAAAGGAACATGCAGTGTAGCTTCTGTGAGAGAATCATTCACGTTAGAAGCAAAAGGGCCTAGAACCTTGTTTTGCAGTTTGATTTGAGTTTACTGTTTAAAGGAATACTGCCTACCTCTCAGCGTTTTCATGGGTGAAGAACATCAACTTTGTACATAATACCCATTTCAAGTGAGTGGAGAAACACTGTAGTTCTTCTAAGAAAATCTTCCATGTTAGAAGGAAGAGGGTCTAGCAGTTTGCTTAGCACTGTGAACTGAGTTTGCTGTATAAGGGAATACTGCCTACCTCGCAGTGATTTCAAGAGTGAGAAACATCACCTTTGTTCAAAATCCCCCACAAAACTGAATAGAAGATGCAGTGTAGCTTGTGTGAGAGAATCAATAATGTTTGAAGCAAGAGCGGCTAGCACCTTGTTTTGCAGTTTGAATTGAGTTTGCTGTTTGAAGGAATACTGCCTAGCTCTCAGGGTTTTCATGGGTGAGGAACAGCAACTTTGTGCCTAATAGTGCCTTTCGAGTGTGTGGAGAAACACTGTAGTTGTTCTAAGAAAATCTTTCATGATAGAAGGAAGAGGGTCTAGCAGTTTTCTTATCACTGTGAACTGAACTTGCTGTTGGGGAGAACACTGCCTAACTCTCAGTTTTTCCATGAGTAAGAACACAAGTGAATGAAAGGAGCACTTTTGGTCTTGTTAGAGAACCATTAGTTTTAGAAGCAAGAGAGTCTAGCCAATTGTTTACTATTGTGAATTCACTTAACATTCTAAAAGACTTCTGCATATCCCTTAGTGTTATCACGGTTCTAGATCATCAACTTTTTGCAAAATGACCCCTTTCAAGTGAACGGCAGAATCACTGTAGCTATTGAAAGAGACACATTAAAGTTAGAAGGAAGAAGCTCTATCACCTTGTTTAGCATTGTGCACTGAGTTGGCTTTTGAAAGGAACACTGCATAGGTCTCAGCTTTTTATGGTTGAGGAACATCAACTTTCAGCCAAATAGCCCCTTTCGAGTGACTGGAGAAACAGTCTAGTTTTAATAAAATCTATCATGTTAGAAGGAAGAGGGCCTAGCAGTTTGCTTAGCACTGTGAACTGAGTTTGCTGTATAAGGGAACCCTGCCTACCTCTCAATGTTTTCAAGAATGAGAAACATTACCTTTGTTGAAAATGGCCCTATACAACTGAAAGGAACATGCAGTGTAGCTTCTGTGAGAGAATCATTCAGGTTGGAAGCAAAAGGGCCTAGAACCATGTTTTGCAGTTTGATTTGAGTTTGCTGTTTAAAGGAATACTGCCTACCTCTCAGCGTTTTCATTGGTGAAGAACATCAACTTTGTACATAATACCCATTTCAAGTGAGTGGAGAAACACTGTAGTTCTTCTAAGAAAATCTTCCATGTTAGAAGGAAGAGGGTCTAGTAGTTTTCTTAGCACTGTGAACTGAGTTTGCTGTATAAGGGAACACTGCCTACCTCTCAGGGTTTTAAAGTGTGAGGAATATAGTCTTTGGCAAAAGAGCCCCTTTCAAGTGAATGGAAGAAACATTCTATCTCTTGTAATGCAGATGTCAAGTTTTGCAGCAGGAGGTTCTAGCCCATTGTTTCCCTGTGAGAATTGAATTAGCATGTGAAACAATGCTTCCCAAAGAAAGTCTTTATTGAGGGATATACTTCCTAGCACAGAGTGGTTTCCTGTGGTTGGACCATCACTTTTTTGGAAAAGTGCCAAATTCAAGTGAAAGGAAGCAGCACTGTTTCTGTTTTAAGAACAGCATTAATGTTAGAAGCAAGGGGGGCTAGCATGCTGTTTACCAGTGAGAAGTGAATGAACTTTCCAAGGGAATACTGCCTGTCTCTCAAGCTTTACACTGTGCGGAACATTACTTTTTTCAAATAGCCATTTGCAAGTGAATGGAAGAAGCACTGTTTCTCTTCTAAGAGACCATAAATGTTACAAGCAAGAGGGCCAAGAACCTTGTTTAGCATTTGAATTCAGTTAGCTGGTTATAAGAATACGGCCTACATCTCAGTGTTATTCTGGGTGAAAAACATAAAGTTTGTGCCAAATACCGCCTTTCAAATGAATGGAGAAACACTGTAGCTCTTCTAATAAAACCATTAAAGTAGACGGAAGAGGGTCTAGCAGCTTACTTACAATTGCGAATGGAGCTTGCTGTTAAAGGGAACAATGCCTACCTCTCAATGTTTTCAAGAATGAGAAACATTACCTTTGTTGAAAATGGCCCAATACAAATGAAAGGAAGATGCAGTGTAGCTTCTGTGAGAGAATCATTCATGTCAAAAGCAAGAGGGCCTAGAAGCTTGTTTTGCAGTTTGATTTGAGTTTCCTGTTTAAAGGAATACTGCCTACCTCTCAGTGTTTTCATGGCTGAGGAACAACTTTGTACCTAATACCCATTTCAAGTTAGTAGAGAAACACTATAGTTCTTCTAAGAAAATCTTTCATGTTAGGAGGAAGAGGGTCTAGCAGTTTGGTTAACAATGTGAACTGAGTTTGCTGTGTAAGGGAATACGGCCTACCTCTCAGTGTTTTCAAGAATGAGAAACATTACCTTTGTTGAAAATGGCCCTATACAACTGAAAGGAACATGCAGTGTAGCTTCTGTGAGAGAATCATTCACGTTAGAAGCAAAAGGGCCTAGAACCTTGTTTTGCAGTTTGATTTGAGTTTGCTGTTTAAAGGAATACTGCCTACCTGTCAGCGTTTTCATGGGTGAAGAACATCAACTTTGTACATAATACCCATTTCAAGTGAGTGGAGAAACACTGTAGTTCTTCTAAGAAAATCTTCCATGTTAGAAGGAAGAGGGTCCAGCATCTTGCTTTGCATTGTGAACTGAGTTTGCTGTATAAGTTAATACTGCCTACATCTCAGTGTTTTCAAGAGTGAGAAACATCACCTTTGTTCAAAAATCCCCCATGCAACTGAATAGAAGAGGCAGTGTTGCTTGTGTGAGAGAATCAACAATGTTTGAAGCAAGAGCGGCTAGCACCTTGTTTTGCAGTTTGAACTGAGTTTGCTAATTGAAGGAATACTGCCTACCTCTCAGCGTTTCCATGGGTGACGAACATCAACTTTGTGCCTAATAGTCCCTTTGAGTGTGTGGAGAAACACTGTAGTTCTTCTAAGAAAATCTTCCATGTTAGAAGGAAGAGGGTCTAGCATCTTGCTTTGCATTGTGAACTGAGTTTGCTGTATAAGGGAATACTGCCTACCTCTCAGTGTTTTCAAGAGTGAGAAACATCACCTTTGTTCAAAATCCCCCTCAAAACTGAATAGAAGATGCAGTGTAGCTTGTGTGAGAGAATCAATAATGTTTGAAGCAAGAGCGGCTAGCACCTTGTTTTGCAGTTTGAATTGAGTTTGCTGTTTAAAGGAATACTGCCTAGCTCTCAGGGTTTTCATGGGTGAGGAACAGCAACTTTGTGCCTAATAGTGCCATTGGAGTGTGTGGAGAAACACTGTAGTTGTTCTCAGAAAATCTTTCATGATAGAATTAAGAGGGTCTAGCAGTTTTCTTACCACTGTGAACTGAGCTTGCTGTTGAGGAGAACACTGCCTAACTCTCAGTGTTTCCATGAGTAAAAACACAAGTGAATGAAAGGAGCACTTTTGGTCTTGTTAGAGAACCATTAGTTTTAGAAGCAAGAGGGTCTAGCCAATTGTTTACTATTGTGAATTCACTTAACATTCTAAAAGACTTCTGCATATCCCTTAGTGTTATCACGGTTCTAGATCATCAACTTTTTGCAAAATGACCCCTTTCAAGTGAACGGCAGAATCACTGTAGCTATTGAAAGAGACACATTAAAGTTAGAAGGAAGAAGCTCTATCACCTTGTTTAACATTGTGCACTGAGTTGGCTTTTGAAAGGAACACTGCATAGGTCTCAGCTTTTTATGGTTGAGGAACATCAACTTTCAGCCAAATAGCCCCTTTCGAGTGACTGGAGAAACAGTCTAGTTTTAATAAAATCTATCATGTTAGAAGAAAGAGGGCCTAGCAGTTTAATTAGCACTGTGAACTGAGTTTGCTGTATAAGGGAACCCTGCCTACCTCTCAATGTTTTCAAGAATGAGAAACATTACCTTTGTTGAAAATGGCCCAATACAACTGAAAGGAAGATGCAGTGTAGCTTCTGTGAGAGAATCATTCATGTCAAAAGCAAGAGGGCCTAGACCTTGTTTTGCAGTTTGATTTGACTTTCTTGTTTAAAGGAATACTGCCTACCTCTCAGTGTTTTCATGGCTGAGGAACAACTTTGTACCTAATACCCATTTCAAGTTAGTAGAGAAACACTATAGTTCTTCTAAGAAAATCTTTCATGTTAGAAGGAAGAGGGTCTAGCATCTTGCTTTGCATTGTGAACTGAGTTTGCTGTATAAGGGAATACTGCCTACCTCTCATTGTTTTCAAGAGTGAGAAACATCACCTTTGTTCAAAAATCCCCCATGCAACTGAATAGAAGAGGCAGTGTTCCTTGTGTGAGAGAATCAACAATGTTTGAAGCAAGAGCGGCTAGCACCTTGTTTTGCAGTTTGAACTGAGTTTGCTATTTGAAGGAATACTGCCTACCTCTCAGCGTTTTCATGGGTGAGGAACATCAACTTTGTGCCTAATAGTCCCTTTGAGTGTGTGGAGAAACACTGTAGTTCTTCTAAGAAAATGTTTCATGATAGAAGGAAGAGGGTCTTGCAGTTTGGTTAGCACTGTGAACTGAGTTTGCTGTGTAAGGGAATATTGCCTACCTCTCAGTGTTTTCAAGAATGAGAAAAATTACCTTTGTTGAAAATTTCCCTATACAACTGAAAGGAACATGCAGTGTAGCTTCTGCGAGAGAATCATTCAGGTTAGAAGCAAAAGGGCCTAGAACCTTGTTTTGCAGTTTGATTTGAGTTTGCTGTTTAAAGGAATACTGCCTACCTCTCAGCGTTTTCATGGGTGAAGAACATCAACTTTGTACATAATACCCATTTCAAGTGAGTGGAGAAACACTGTAGTTCTTCTAAGAAAATCTTCGATGTTAGAAGGAAGAGGGTCTAGTTGTTTTCTTAGCACTGTGAACTGAGTTTCCTGTATAAGGGAATACTGCCTACCTCTCAGTGTTTTCAAGAATGAGAAACATTACCTTTGTTGAAAATGGCCCTATACAACTGAAAGGAACATGCAGTGTAGCTTCTGTGAGAGAATCATTCACGTTAGAAGCAAAAGGGCCTAGAACCTTGTTTTGCAGTTTGATTTGAGTTTGCTGTTTAAAGGAATACTGCCGACCTCTCAGCGTTTTGATGGGTGAAGAACATCAACTTTGTACATAATACCCATTTCAAGTGAGTGGAAAAACACTGTAGTTCTTCTAAGAAAATCTTCGATGTTAGAAGGAAGAGGGTCTAGTAGTTTTCTTAGCACTGTGAACTGAGTTTGCTGTATAAGGGAATACTGCCTACCTCTCAGTGTTTTCAAAAGTGAGAAACATCACCTTTGTTCAAAAATCCCCCTTACAACTGAATAGAAGATGCAGTGTTGCTTGTGTGAGAGAATCAATAATGTTTGAAGCAAGAGCGGCTACCACCTTGTTTTGCAGTTTGAATTGAGTTTGCTGTTTGAAGGAATACTGCCTACCTCTCAACATTTTCATGGGTGAGGAACTTCAACTTTGTGCCTAATAGTCCCTTTGAGTGTGTGGAGAAACACTGTAGTTTTTCTCAGAAAATCTTTCATGATAGAATTAAGAGGGTCTAGCAGTTTTCTTACCACTGTGAACTGAGCTTGCTGTTGAGGAGAACACTGCCTAACTCTCAGTGTTTCCATGAGTAAAAACACAAGTGAATGAAAGGAGCACTTTTGGTCTTGTTAGAGAACCATTAGTTTTAGAAGCAAGAGGGTCTAGCCAATTGTTTACTATTGTGAATTCACTTAACATTCTAAAAGACTTCTGCATATCCCTTAGTGTTATCACGGTTCTAGATCATCAACTTTTTGCAAAATGACCCCTTTCAAGTGAACGGCAGAATCACTGTAGCTATTGAAAGAGACACATTAAAGTTAGAAGGAAGAAGCTCTATCACCTTGTTTAACATTGTGCACTGAGTTGGCTTTTGAAAGGAACACTGCATAGGTCTCAGCTTTTTATGGTTGAGGAACATCAACTTTCAGCCAAATAGCCCCTTTCGAGTGACTGGAGAAACAGTCTAGTTTTAATAAAATCTATCATGTTAGAAGAAAGAGGGCCTAGCAGTTTGCTTAGCACTGTGAACTGAGTTTGCTGTATAAGGGAACCCTGCCTACCTCTCAATGTTTTCAAGAATGAGAAACATTACCTTTGTTGAAAATGGCCCAATACAAATGAAAGGAAGATGCAGTGTAGCTTCTGTGAGAGAATCATTCATGTCAAAAGCAAGAGGGCCTAGAAGCTTGTTTTGCAGTTTGATTTGAGTTTCCTGTTTAAAGGAATACTCCCTACCTCTCAGTGTTTTCATGGCTGAGGAACAACTTTGTACCTAATACCCATTTCAAGTTAGTAGAGAAACACTATAGTTCTTCTAAGAAAATCTTTCATGTTACGAGGAAGAGGGTCTAGCAGTTTGGTTAACAATGTGAACTGAGTTTGCTGTGTAAGGGAATACGGCCTACCTCTCAGTGTTTTCAAGAATGAGAAACATTACCTTTGTTGAAAATGGCCCTATACAACTGAAAGGAACATGCCGTGTAGCTTCTGTGAGAGAATCATTCACGTTAGAAGCAAAAGGGCCTAGAACCTTGTTTTGCAGTTTGATTTGAGTTTGCTGTTTAAAGGAATACTGCCTACCTGTCAGCGTTTTCATGGGTGAAGAACATCAACTTTGTACATAATACCCATTTCAAGTGAGTGGAGAAACACTGTAGTTCTTCTAAGAAAATCTTCCATGTTAGAAGGAAGAGGGTCCAGCATCTTGCTTTGCATTGTGAACTGAGTTTGCTGTATAAGTTAATACTGCCTACCTCTCAGTGTTTTCAAGAGTGAGAAACATCACCTTTGTTCAAAAATCCCCCATGCAACTGAATAGAAGAGGCAGTGTTGCTTGTGTGAGAGAATCAACAATGTTTGAAGCAAGAGCGGCTAGCACCTTGTTTTGCAGTTTGAACTGAGTTTGCTAATTGAAGGAATACTGCCTACCTCTCAGCGTTTTCATGGGTGACGAACATCAACTTTGTGCCTAATAGTCCCTTTGAGTGTGTGAAGAAACACTGTAGTGCTTCTAAGAAATTGTTTCATGATAGAAGGAAGAGGGTCTAGCAGTTTGGTTAGCACTGTGAACTGAGTTTGCTGTGTAAGGGAATACTGCCTACCTCTCAGTGTTTTCAAGAATGAGAAACATTACCTTTGTTGAAAATGGCCCTATACAACTGAAAATAACATGCAGTTTAGCTTCTGTGAGAGAATCATTCACGTTAGAAGCAAAAGGGCCTAGAACCTTGTTTTGCAGTTTGATTTGAGTTTGCTGTTTAAAGGAATACTGCCTACCTCTCAGCGTTTTCATGGGTGAAGAACATCAACTTTGTACATAATACCCATTTCAAGTGAGTGGAGAAACACTGTAGTTCTTCTAAGAAAATCTTCGATGTTAGAAGGAAGAGGGTCTAGTAGTTTTCTTAGCACTGTGAACTGAGTTTGCTGTATAAGGGAATACTGCCTACCTCTCAGTGTTTTCAAGAATGAGAAACATTACCTTTGTTGAAAATGGCCCTATACAACTGAAAGGAACAGGCAGTGTAGCTTGTGTGAGAGAATCATTCACGTTAAAAGCAAAAGGGCCTAGAACCTTGTTTTGCAGTTTGATTTGAGTTTGCTGTTTAAAGGAATACTGCCTACCTCTCAGCGTTTTCATGGGTGAAGAACATCAACTTTGTACATAATACCGATTTCAAGTGAGTGGAGAAACACTGTAGTTCTTCTAAGAAAATCTTCCATGTTAGAAGGAAGAGGGTCTAGCAGTTTGCTTAGCACTGTGAACTGAGTTTGCTGTATAAGGGAATATTGCCTATCTCGCAGTGATTTCAAGAGTGAGAAACATCACCTTTGTTCAAAATCCCCCTCAAAACTGAATAGAAGATGCAGTGTAGCTTGTGTGAGAGAATCAATAATGTTTGAAGCAAGAGCGGCTAGCACCTTGTTTTGCAGTTTGAATTGAGTTTGCTGTTTAAAGGAATACTGCCTATCTCTCAGGGTTTTCATGGGTGAGGAACTTCAACTTTGTGCCTAATAGTCCCTTTGAGTGTGTGGAGAAACACTGTAGTTCTTCTAAGAAATTGTTTCATGATAGAAGGAAGAGGGTCTAGCAGTTTGGTTAGCACTGTGAACTGAGTTTGCTGTGTAAGGGAATACGGCCTACCTCTCAGTGTTTTCAAGAATTAGAAACATTACCTTTGTTGAAAATGGCCCTATACAACTGAAAGGAACATGCAGTGTAGCTTCTGTGAGAGAATCATTCATGTCAAAAGCAAGAGGGCCTAGAACCTTGTTTTGCAGTTTGATTTGACTTTCTTGTTTAAAGGAATACTGCCTACCTCTCAGTGTTTTCATGGCTGAGGAACAACTTTGTACCTAATACCCATTTCAAGTTAGTAGAGAAACACTATAGTTCTTCTAAGAAAATCTTTCATGTTAGAAGGAAGAGGGTCTAGCAGTTTGGTTAGCACTGTGAACTGAGTTTGCTGTGTAAGGGAATACGGCCTACCTCTCAGTGTTTTCAAGAATGAGAAACATTACCTTTGTTGAAAATGGCCCTATACAACTGAAAGGAAGATGCAGTGTAGCTTCTGTGAGAGAATCATTCACGTTAGAAGCAAAAGGGCCTAGAACCTTGTTTTGCAGTTTGATTTGAGTTTGCTGTTTAAAGGAATACTGCCTACCTCTCAGCGTTTTCATGGGTGAAGAACATCTACTTTGTACATAATACCCATTTCAAGTGAGTGGAGAAACACTGTAGTTCTTCTAAGAAAATCTTCCATGTTAGAAGGAAGAGGGTGTAGCATCTTGCTTTGCATTGTGAACTGAGTTTGCTGTATAAGGGAATACTGCCTACCTCTCAGTGTTTTCAAGAGCGAGAAACATCACCTTTGTTCAAAAATCCCCCATGCAACTGAATAGAAGAGGCAGTGTTGCTTGTGTGAGAGAATCAACAATGATTGAAGCAAGAGCGGCTAGCACCTTGTTTTGCAGTTTGAACTGAGTTTGCTATTTCAAGGAATACTGCCTACCTCTCAGCGTTTTCATGGGTGAGGAACATCAACTTTGTGCGTAATAGTCCCTTTGAGTGTGTGGAGAAACACTGTAGTGCTTCTAAGAAATTGTTTCATGATAGAAGGAAGAAGGTCTAGCAGTTTGGTTAGCACTGTGAACTGAGTTTGCTGTGTAAGGGAATACTGCCTACCTCTCAGTGTTTTCAAGAATGAGAAACATTACCTTTGTTGAAAATGGCCGTATACAACTGAAAGGAACATGCAGTGTAGCTTCTGTGAGAGAATCATTCACGTTAGAAGCAAAAGGGCCTAGAACCTTGTTTTGCAGTTTGATTTGAGTTTGCTGTTTAAAGGAATACTGCCTACCTCTCAGCGTTTTCATGGGTGAAGAACATCAACTTTGTACATAATACCCCTTTCAAGTGAGTGGAGAAACACTGTAGTTCTTCTAAGAAGATCTTCGATGTTAGAAGGAAGAGGGTCTAGTAGTTTTCTTAGCACTGTGAACTGAGTTTGCTGTATAAGGGAATACTGCCTACCTCTCAGTGTTTTCATGGGTGAAGAACATCAACTTTGTACATAATACCCATTTCAAGTGAGTGGAGAAACACTGTAGTTCTTCTAAGAAAATCTTCCATGTTAGAAGGAAGAGGGTCTAGCAGTTTGCTTAGCACTGTGAACTGAGTTTGCTGTATAAGGGAATATTGCCTACCTCGCAGTGATTTAAAGAGTGAGAAACATCACCATTGTTCAAAATCCCCCTCAAAACTGAATAGAAGATGCAGTGTAGCTTGTGTGAGAGAATCAATAATGTTTGAAGCAAGAGCGGCTAGCACCTTGTTTTGCAGTTTGAATTGAGTTTGCTGTTTAAAGGAATACTGCCTAGCTCTCAGGGTTTTCATGGGTGAGGAACAGCAACTTTGTGCCTAATAGTGCCTTTGGAGTGTGTGGAGAAACACTGTAGTTGTTCTAAGAAAATCTTTCATGATAGAAGGAAGAGGGTCTAGCAGTTTTCTTACCACTGTGAACTGAGCTTGCTGTTGAGGAGAACACTGCCTAACTCTCAGTGTTTCCATGAGTAAGAACACAAGTGAATGAAAGGAGCACTTTTGGTCTTGTTAGAGAACCATTAGTTTTAGAAGCAAGAGGGTCTAGCCAATTGTTTACTATTGTGAATTCACTTAACATTCTAAAAGACTTCTGCATATCCCTTAGTGTTATCACGGTTCTAGATCATCAACTTTTTGCAAAATGACCCCTTTCAAGTGAACGGCAGAATCACTGTAGCTATTGAAAGAGACACATTAAAGTTAGAAGGAAGAAGCTCTATCACCTTGTTTAACATTGTGCACTGAGTTGGCTTTTGAAAGGAACACTGCATAGGTCTCAGCTTTTTATGGTTGAGGAACATCAACTTTCAGCCAAATAGCCCCTTTCGAGTGACTGGAGAAACAGTCTAGTTTTAATAAAATCTATCATGTTAGAAGAAAGAGGGCCTAGCAGTTTGCTTAGCACTGTGAACTGAGTTTGCTGTATAAGGGAACCCTGCCTACCTCTCAATGTTTTCAAGAATGAGAAACATTACCTTTGATGAAAATGGCACAATACAAATGAAAGGAAGATGCAGTGTAGCTTCTGTGAGAGAATCATTCATGTCAAAAGCAAGAGGGCCTAGAAGCTTGTTTTGCAGTTTGATTTGAGTTTCCTGTTTAAAGGAATACTGCCTACCTCTCAGTGTTTTCATGGCTGAGAAACAACTTTGTACCTAATACCCATTTCAAGTTAGTAGAGAAACACTATAGTTCTTCTAAGAAAATCTTTCATATTAGAAGGAAGAGGGTCTAGCATCTTGCTTTGCATTGTGAACTGAGTTTGCTGTATAAGGGAATACTGCCTACCTCTCAGTGTTTTCAAGAGTGAGAAACATCACCTTTGTTCAAAAATCCCCCATGCAACTGAATAGAAGAGGCAGTGTTGCTGGTGTGAGAGAATCAACAATGATTGAAGCAAGAGCGGCTAGCACCTTGTTTTGCAGTTTGAACTGAGTTTGCTATTTGAAGGAATACTGCCTACGTCTCAGCGTTTTCATGGGTGAGGAACATCAACTTTGTGCCTGATAGTCCCTTTGAGTGTGTGGAGAAACACTGTAGTGCTTCTAAGAAATTGTTTCATGATAGAAGGAAGAGGGTCTAGCAGTTTGGTTAGCACTGTGAACTGAGTTTGCTGTGTAAGGGAATACTGCCTACCTCTCAGTGTTTTCAAGAATGAGAAACATTACCTTTGTTGAAAATGGCCCTATACAACTGAAAGGAACATGCAGTGTAGCTTCTGTGAGAGAATCATTCACGTTAGAAGCAAAAGGGCCTAGAACCTTGTTTTGCAGTTTGATTTGAGTTTGCTGTTTAAAGGAATACTGCCTACCTCTCAGCGTTTTCATGGGTGAAGAACATCAACTTTGTACATAATACTCATTTCAAGTGAGTGGAGAAACACTGTAGTTCTTCTAAGAAAATCTTCCATGTTAGAAGGAAGAGGGTCTAGCAGTTTGCTTAGCACTGTGAACTGAGTTTGCTGTATAAGGGAATATTGCCTACCTCGCAGTGATTTCAAGAGTGAGAAACATCACCTTTGTTCAAAATCCCCCTCAAAACTGAATAGAAGATGCAGTGTAGTTTGTGTCAGAGAATCAATAATGTTTGAAGGAAGAGCGGCTAGCACCTTGTTTTGCAGTTTGAATTGAGTTTGCTGTTTAAAGGAATACTGCCTAGCTCTCAGGGTTTTCATGGGTGAGGAACAGCCACTTTGTGCCTAATAGTGCCTTTCGAGTGTGTGGAGAAACACTGTAGTTGTTCTCAGAAAATCTTTCATGATAGAAGGAAGAGGGTCTAGCAGTTTTCTTACCACTGTGAACTGAGCTTGCTGTTGAGGAGAACACTGCCTAACTCTCAGTGTTTCCATGAGTAAGAACACAAGTGAATGAAAGGAGCACTTTTGGTCTTGTTAGAGAACCATTAATTTTAGCAGCAAGAGGGTCTAGCCAATTGTTTACTATTGTGAATTCACTTAACATTCTAAAAGACTTCTGCATATCCCTTAGTGTTATCACGGTTCTAGATCATCAACTTTTTGCAAAATGACCCCTTTCAAGTGAACGGCAGAATCACTGTAGCTATTGAAAGAGACACATTAAAGTTAGAAGGAAGAAGCTCTATCACCTTGTTTAACATTGTGCACTGAGTTGGCTTTTGAAAGGAACACAGCATAGGTCTCAGCTTTTTATGGTTGAGGAACATCAACTTTCAGCCAAATAGCCCCTTTCGAGTGACTGGAGAAACAGTCTAGTTTTAATAAAATCTATCATGTTAGAAGAAAGAGGGCCTAGCAGTTTGCTTAGCACTGTGAACTGAGTTTGCTGTATAAGGGAACCCTGCCTACCTCTCAATGTTTTCAAGAATGAGAAACATTACCTTTGTTGAAAATGGCCCAATACAAATGAAAGGAAGATGCAGTGTAGCTTCTGTGAGAGAATCATTCATGTCAAAAGCAAGAGGGCCTAGAAGCTTGTTTTGCAGTTTGATTTGAGTTTCCTGTTTAAAGGAATACTGCCTACCTCTCAGTGTTTTCATGGCTGAGGAACAACTTTGTACCTAATACCCATTTCAAGTTAGTAGAGAAACACTATAGTTCTTCTAAGAAAATCTTTCATGTTAGGAGGAAGAGGGTCTAGCAGTTTGGTTAACAATGTGAACTGAGTTTGCTGTGTAAGGGAATACGGCCCACCTCTCAGTGTTTTCAAGAATGAGAAACATTACCTTTGTTGAAAATGGCCCTATACAACTGAAAGGAACATGCCGTGTAGCTTCTGTGAGAGAATCATTCACGTTAGAAGCAAAAGGGCCTAGAACCTTGTTTTGCAGTTTGATTTGAGTTTGCTGTTTAAAGGAATACTGCCTACCTGTCAGCGTTTTCATGGGTGAAGAACATCAACTTTGTACATAATACCCATTTCAAGTGAGTGGAGAAACACTGTAGTTCTTCTAAGAAAATCTTCCATGTTAGAAGGAAGAGGGTCCAGCATCTTGCTTTGCATTGTGAACTGAGTTTGCTGTATAAGTTAATACTGCCTACCTCTCAGTGTTTTCAAGAGTGAGAAACATCACCTTTGTTCAAAAATCCCCCATGCAACTGAATAGAAGAGGCAGTGTTGCTTGTGTGAGAGAATCAACAATGTTTGAAGCAAGAGCGGCTAGCACCTTGTTTTGCAGTTTGAACTGAGTTTGCTAATTGAAGGAATACTGCCTACCTCTCAGCGTTTTCATGGGTGACGAACATCAACTTTGTGCCTAATAGTCCCTTTGAGTGTGTGAAGAAACACTGTAGTGCTTCTAAGAAATTGTTTCATGATAGAAGGAAGAGGGTCTAGCAGTTTGGTTAGCACTGTGAACTGAGTTTGCTGTGTAAGGGAATACTGCCTACCTCTCAGTGTTTTCAAGAATGAGAAACATTACCTTTGTTGAAAATGGCCGTATACAACTGAAAGGAACATGCAGTGTAGCTTCTGTGAGAGAATCATTCACGTTAGAAGCAAAAGGGCCTAGAACCTTGTTTTGCAGTTTGATTTGAGTTTGCTGTTTAAAGGAATACTGCCTACCTCTCAGCGTTTTCATGGGTGAAGAACATCAACTTTGTACATAATACCCCTTTCAAGTGAGTGGAGAAACACTGTAGTTCTTCTAAGAAGATCTTCGATGTTAGAAGGAAGAGGGTCTAGTAGTTTTCTTAGCACTGTGAACTGAGTTTGCTGTATAAGGGAATACTGCCTACCTCTCAGTGTTTTCGAGAATGAGAAACATTACCTTTGTTGAAAATGGCCCTATACAACTGAAAGGAACAGGCAGTGTAGCTTCTGTGAGAGAATCATTCACGTTAGAAGCAAAAGGGCCTAGAACCTTGTTTTGCAGTTTGATTTGAGTTTGCTGTTTAAAGGAATACTGCCTACCTCTCAGCATTTTCATGGGTGAAGAACATCAACTTTGTACATAATACCCATTTCAAGTGAGTGGAGAAACACTGTAGTTCTTCTAAGAAAATCTTCCATGTTAGAAGGAAGAGGGTCTAGCAGTTTGCTTAGCACTGTGAACTGAGTTTGCTGTATAAGGGAATATTGCCTACCTCGCAGTGATTTAAAGAGTGACAAACATCACCTTTGTTCAAAATCCCCCTCAAAACTGAATAGAAGATGCAGTGTAGCTTGTGTGAGAGAATCAATAATGTTTGAAGCAAGAGCGGCTAGCACCTTGTTTTGCAGTTTGAATTGAGTTTGCTGTTTAAAGGAATACTGCCTAGCTCTCAGGGTTTTCATGGGTGAGGAACAGCAACTTTGTGCCTAATAGTGCCTTTCGAGTGTGTGGAGAAACACTCTAGTTGTTCTAAGAAAATCTTTCATGATAGAAGGAAGAGGGTCTAGCAGTTTTCTTACCACTGTGAACTGAGCTTGCTGTTGAGGAGAACACTGCCTAACTCTCAGTGTTTCCATGAGTAAGAACACAAGTGAATGAAAGGAGCACTTTTGGTCTTGTTAGAGAACCATTAGTTTTAGAAGCAAGAGGGTCTAGCCAATTGTTTACTATTGTGAATTCACTTAACATTCTAAAAGACTTCTGCATATCCCTTAGTGTTATCACGGTTCTAGATCATCAACTTTTTGCAAAATGACCCCTTTCAAGTGAACGGCAGAATCACTGTAGCTATTGAAAGAGACACATTAAAGTTAGAAGGAAGAAGCTCTATCACCTTGTTTAACATTGTGCACTGAGTTGGCTTTTGAAAGGAACACTGCATAGGTCTCAGCTTTTTATGGTTGAGGAACATCAACTTTCAGCCAAATAGCCCCTTTCGAGTGACTGGAGAAACAGTCTAGTTTTAATAAAATCTATCATGTTAGAAGAAAGAGGGCCTAGCAGTTTGCTTAGCACTGTGAACTGAGTTTGCTGTATAAGGGAACCCTGCCTACCTCTCAATGTTTTCAAGAATGAGAAACATTACCTTTGTTGAAAATGGCCCAATACAAATGAAAGGAAGATGCAGTGTAGCTTCTGTGAGAGAATCATTCATGTCAAAAGCAAGAGGGCCTAGAAGCTTGTTTTGCAGTTTGATTTGAGTTTCCTGTTTAAAGGAATACTGCCTACCTCTCAGTGTTTTCATGGCTGAGGAACAACTTTGTACCTAATACCCATTTCAAGTTAGTAGAGAAACACTATAGTTCTTCTAAGAAAATCTTTCATATTAGAAGGAAGAGGGTCTAGCATCTTGCTTTGCATTGTGAACTGAGTTTGCTGTATAAGGGAATACTGCCTACCTCTCAGTGTTTTCAAGAGTGAGAAACATCACCTTTGTTCAAAAATCCCCCATGCAACTGAATAGAAGAGGCAGTGTTGCTGGTGTGAGAGAATCAACAATGATTGAAGCAAGAGCGGCTAGCACCTTGTTTTGCAGTTTGAACTGAGTTTGCTATTTGAAGGAATACTGCCTACGTCTCAGCGTTTTCATGGGTGAGGAACATCAACTTTGTGCCTGATAGTCCCTTTGAGTGTGTGGAGAAACACTGTAGTGCTTCTAAGAAATTGTTTCATGATAGAAGGAAGAGGGTCTAGCAGTTTGGTTAGCACTGTGAACTGAGTTTGCTGTGTAAGGGAATACTGCCTACCTCTCAGTGTTTTCAAGAATGAGAAACATTACCTTTGTTGAAAATGGCCCTATACAACTGAAAGGAACATGCAGTGTAGCTTCTGTGAGAGAATCATTCACGTTAGAAGCAAAAGGGCCTAGAACCTTGTTTTGCAGTTTGATTTGAGTTTGCTGTTTAAAGGAATACTGCCTACCTCTCAGCGTTTTCATGGGTGAAGAACATCAACTTTGTACATAATACTCATTTCAAGTGAGTGGAGAAACACTGTAGTTCTTCTAAGAAAATCTTCCATGTTAGAAGGAAGAGGGTCTAGCAGTTTGCTTAGCACTGTGAACTGAGTTTGCTGTATAAGGGAATATTGCCTACCTCGCAGTGATTTCAAGAGTGAGAAACATCACCTTTGTTCAAAATCCCCCTCAAAACTGAATAGAAGATGCAGTGTAGTTTGTGTCAGAGAATCAATAATGTTTGAAGGAAGAGCGGCTAGCACCTTGTTTTGCAGTTTGAATTGAGTTTGCTGTTTAAAGGAATACTGCCTAGCTCTCAGGGTTTTCATGGGTGAGGAACAGCCACTTTGTGCCTAATAGTGCCTTTCGAGTGTGTGGAGAAACACTGTAGTTGTTCTCAGAAAATCTTTCATGATAGAAGGAAGAGGGTCTAGCAGTTTTCTTACCACTGTGAACTGAGCTTGCTGTTGAGGAGAACACTGCCTAACTCTCAGTGTTTCCATGAGTAAGAACACAAGTGAATGAAAGGAGCACTTTTGGTCTTGTTAGAGAACCATTAATTTTAGCAGCAAGAGGGTCTAGCCAATTGTTTACTATTGTGAATTCACTTAACATTCTAAAAGACTTCTGCATATCCCTTAGTGTTATCACGGTTCTAGATCATCAACTTTTTGCAAAATGACCCCTTTCAAGTGAACGGCAGAATCACTGTAGCTATTGAAAGAGACACATTAAAGTTAGAAGGAAGAAGCTCTATCACCTTGTTTAACATTGTGCACTGAGTTGGCTTTTGAAAGGAACACAGCATAGGTCTCAGCTTTTTATGGTTGAGGAACATCAACTTTCAGCCAAATAGCCCCTTTCGAGTGACTGGAGAAACAGTCTAGTTTTAATAAAATCTATCATGTTAGAAGAAAGAGGGCCTAGCAGTTTGCTTAGCACTGTGAACTGAGTTTGCTGTATAAGGGAACCCTGCCTACCTCTCAATGTTTTCAAGAATGAGAAACATTACCTTTGTTGAAAATGGCCCAATACAAATGAAAGGAAGATGCAGTGTAGCTTCTGTGAGAGAATCATTCATGTCAAAAGCAAGAGGGCCTAGAAGCTTGTTTTGCAGTTTGATTTGAGTTTCCTGTTTAAAGGAATACTGCCTACCTCTCAGTGTTTTCATGGCTGAGGAACAACTTTGTACCTAATACCCATTTCAAGTTAGTAGAGAAACACTATAGTTCTTCTAAGAAAATCTTTCATGTTAGGAGGAAGAGGGTCTAGCAGTTTGGTTAACAATGTGAACTGAGTTTGCTGTGTAAGGGAATACGGCCCACCTCTCAGTGTTTTCAAGAATGAGAAACATTACCTTTGTTGAAAATGGCCCTATACAACTGAAAGGAACATGCCGTGTAGCTTCTGTGAGAGAATCATTCACGTTAGAAGCAAAAGGGCCTAGAACCTTGTTTTGCAGTTTGATTTGAGTTTGCTGTTTAAAGGAATACTGCCTACCTGTCAGCGTTTTCATGGGTGAAGAACATCAACTTTGTACATAATACCCATTTCAAGTGAGTGGAGAAACACTGTAGTTCTTCTAAGAAAATCTTCCATGTTAGAAGGAAGAGGGTCCAGCATCTTGCTTTGCATTGTGAACTGAGTTTGCTGTATAAGTTAATACTGCCTACCTCTCAGTGTTTTCAAGAGTGAGAAACATCACCTTTGTTCAAAAATCCCCCATGCAACTGAATAGAAGAGGCAGTGTTGCTTGTGTGAGAGAATCAACAATGTTTGAAGCAAGAGCGGCTAGCACCTTGTTTTGCAGTTTGAACTGAGTTTGCTAATTGAAGGAATACTGCCTACCTCTCAGCGTTTTCATGGGTGACGAACATCAACTTTGTGCCTAATAGTCCCTTTGAGTGTGTGAAGAAACACTGTAGTGCTTCTAAGAAATTGTTTCATGATAGAAGGAAGAGGGTCTAGCAGTTTGGTTAGCACTGTGAACTGAGTTTGCTGTGTAAGGGAATACTGCCTACCTCTCAGTGTTTTCAAGAATGAGAAACATTACCTTTGTTGAAAATGGCCGTATACAACTGAAAGGAACATGCAGTGTAGCTTCTGTGAGAGAATCATTCACGTTAGAAGCAAAAGGGCCTAGAACCTTGTTTTGCAGTTTGATTTGAGTTTGCTGTTTAAAGGAATACTGCCTACCTCTCAGCGTTTTCATGGGTGAAGAACATCAACTTTGTACATAATACCCCTTTCAAGTGAGTGGAGAAACACTGTAGTTCTTCTAAGAAGATCTTCGATGTTAGAAGGAAGAGGGTCTAGTAGTTTTCTTAGCACTGTGAACTGAGTTTGCTGTATAAGGGAATACTGCCTACCTCTCAGTGTTTTCGAGAATGAGAAACATTACCTTTGTTGAAAATGGCCCTATACAACTGAAAGGAACAGGCAGTGTAGCTTCTGTGAGAGAATCATTCACGTTAGAAGCAAAAGGGCCTAGAACCTTGTTTTGCAGTTTGATTTGAGTTTGCTGTTTAAAGGAATACTGCCTACCTCTCAGCATTTTCATGGGTGAAGAACATCAACTTTGTACATAATACCCATTTCAAGTGAGTGGAGAAACACTGTAGTTCTTCTAAGAAAATCTTCCATGTTAGAAGGAAGAGGGTCTAGCAGTTTGCTTAGCACTGTGAACTGAGTTTGCTGTATAAGGGAATATTGCCTACCTCGCAGTGATTTAAAGAGTGACAAACATCACCTTTGTTCAAAATCCCCCTCAAAACTGAATAGAAGATGCAGTGTAGCTTGTGTGAGAGAATCAATAATGTTTGAAGCAAGAGCGGCTAGCACCTTGTTTTGCAGTTTGAATTGAGTTTGCTGTTTAAAGGAATACTGCCTAGCTCTCAGGGTTTTCATGGGTGAGGAACAGCAACTTTGTGCCTAATAGTGCCTTTCGAGTGTGTGGAGAAACACTCTAGTTGTTCTAAGAAAATCTTTCATGATAGAAGGAAGAGGGTCTAGCAGTTTTCTTACCACTGTGAACTGAGCTTGCTGTTGAGGAGAACACTGCCTAACTCTCAGTGTTTCCATGAGTAAGAACACAAGTGAATGAAAGGAGCACTTTTGGTCTTGTTAGAGAACCATTAGTTTTAGAAGCAAGAGGGTCTAGCCAATTGTTTACTATTGTGAATTCACTTAACATTCTAAAAGACTTCTGCATATCCCTTAGTGTTATCACGGTTCTAGATCATCAACTTTTTGCAAAATGACCCCTTTCAAGTGAACGGCAGAATCACTGTAGCTATTGAAAGAGACACATTAAAGTTAGAAGGAAGAAGCTCTATCACCTTGTTTAACATTGTGCACTGAGTTGGCTTTTGAAAGGAACACTGCATAGGTCTCAGCTTTTTATGGTTGAGGAACATCAACTTTCAGCCAAATAGCCCCTTTCGAGTGACTGGAGAAACAGTCTAGTTTTAATAAAATCTATCATGTTAGAAGAAAGAGGGCCTAGCAGTTTGCTTAGCACTGTGAACTGAGTTTGCTGTATAAGGGAACCCTGCCTACCTCTCAATGTTTTCAAGAATGAGAAACATTACCTTTGTTGAAAATGGCCCAATACAAATGAAAGGAAGATGCAGTGTAGCTTCTGTGAGAGAATCATTCATGTCAAAAGCAAGAGGGCCTAGAAGCTTGTTTTGCAGTTTGATTTGAGTTTCCTGTTTAAAGGAATACTGCCTACCTCTCAGTGTTTTCATGGCTGAGGAACAACTTTGTACCTAATACCCATTTCAAGTTAGTAGAGAAACACTATAGTTCTTCTAAGAAAATCTTTCATATTAGAAGGAAGAGGGTCTAGCATCTTGCTTTGCATTGTGAACTGAGTTTGCTGTATAAGGGAATACTGCCTACCTCTCAGTGTTTTCAAGAGTGAGAAACATCACCTTTGTTCAAAAATCCCCCATGCAACTGAATAGAAGAGGCAGTGTTGC